>NC_048604.1:54367523-54967523 GCF_003668045.3 Cricetulus griseus
GGCCGGAATTCTGTCTGCTTCCTGATCACCTGTATGATTTACTGCATGATGTTCAAAACTGAACTTCTGTTCAACAATGTGGCTTTCTTTTGCCCTATAACTAATACTAAATTTCTGGTGAATCCTGTTTTGCAGTTTAAACAGTTAATCTAATCGGAGTTTAGTGACAAGTGCACCATCAGTGAATCAGAAACCAGTTTCTTAGCATTCTTGGTTCTGGCTCATCATCTTACCAACTCTCCACCCGGAACTGTGGACTCTGGGTCCTAAGAAGATGTGCCCCTGGGAGGGGGGCCTTGCTTCCTGGATCTATTCTACTTGTTAATGGTACCCACCATGTCAGTACCTCCTGTGATGTTCTGCCAGGAGAAAAATTCTTGTCTTGTTATAACAATTAATACAGCAATCATAAGAATCTTCTGGAGATGTTGATAAAAAAATATAGATTTGCTCCTCATCCAACCATCAATGTGCCTACATTGATTTTGGTTCAGTAAATCATAGATAAGTCCTAGTAATGTCATTTTATTTCAGAAACAGAGAAAGCTGACATATTGAGATGGTTCGATACTGACTTTACATAAAGTCACCTCTTCTTTAAAGACAATTTGCCTTTTGGGAAATTTAGTTATGTGATTTGTGTGGTTCGATGAACATTATAGACTATGTGTAAATTCCTCAAGGCAAACAAGTGGCCTGGTCCCTCCCCTGAGGACCTCTAACCATCAGGCTCCACCCACAGAACACCGACAGCCCTAATGGTCAAACCCAGGCCATGTCCTACATAATAAAATTCCAAGGTTAGGATTTGAAATCCCACCAAGCCCTGAACTTGCTCCAAGCTCGGGGCACAAAATGTCACCAATTCTCATCTATCTCCCTGATTTAGTAAGAAAATATTTGCATTGGCTATGGTACAAAATGTCCATCATTGATTAAATTACTGTTATATAGCACATTATCTTCATGGGAGATAGTGATTCCCTACCAAGACAATGTAAATACTCATTATAAGGTCTTTTATGGAGTGAATTGACACAGGGATCCCACTTAAATGTGTTTCCTTTTATCACACATCATTTCTTTGATCACATTTCCTTGGAACACAACTTTTTATAAGCAAAAAGGCTTGCTTTTGGTCTCAGAAATTGGCAATTACTGATTTGAAATGGTATGAAAAAGAAACAGTTTTCACTCATGTGTTCCACGGATTTGATCCTAAGTTCTCTTTTATGTCCTCTTTATTATTGTTTATGTATTATATGAAGATATGCATGTATGTATCTGCCAACTGTTACATTCATCAATTTATTTGTCCATCTAATTTCCTTACAAATGCATTTTAATTTTACTGCATTGCCTTTGACCCCAATTGTCTAGAAAACTTGATTTTCTAAAAGAGTAATACACAATTTGTAGTCTCATATATTTAGATATTTACCAATGATCCTTAAAAAGAGTAAGGTTAGGGATATCCTGTAACAAACAACAAAATATAAGGTTTTATTAAAATTAATGTGATAACAAAATTCAGAATTATCTTTAGAAATTAGAAATTATTGGCAGACTAATTGAATAATAATTCCATGAAGTATTGGATTAGAAAAGAAATAATCTTTCTTTTAAGACAAAGTCTATATTAAAATGTTGTCTTCTTTAATGAATGTTCAAATAGATCTAATATTTTCTATTTTTCTCTACTTTTCTATATGTTTATTTACCCTTGCATCTATTGTGATGTTATCAAAAATTCCAATGGCTCTTCTTTTAGTGATGTGGAGCATTTTTATTCATATATTCTGTGAGTGCTGTCCATTTGAAGATAATATATCAACCACTACCTTACACACTTATATTTTCCATTTTCTAAATGCTAAATAGATGATTTAAGATTTCAAAGCATGTATATTAAATTTCGTGGAACTCCTTTCTTTTTGTTAGTGAATACTTTATAGTAATCTAACTCATTTATACAGTGTCCTTACTAGTTAAGTAGCTTTATTTGACTACTAGAGACTGATTCCATGTTGTGTTACTTACTTAATGACATTTTCAATAACATCTCTAGCAAAGTTTGTAATAAAAACCTGTAGTTTAAGATCATTTACATACTGCATTTGCAACAACTCCAAGTTCTTGGCCCAAGGTTGAAAATAAAATTTCAACTAAACAATTATTTCTTTGTCATAAACTGGATATAGATTACCATTGTGATTCAAATTACTTTTGGAGAAACATGTGTTACTGTTTTTCAACATATGTGAATTATTAAATAAGTTTTATGGCAAAATATTTGCATTCTAGCATTAAAATAGATAACATATAGACATGTATCAGAACTTAGAATCTGGGACCATAACCCATTAGCTTAAGAAAATCATAATGCCAAACTTAAAACCTATGCATTTTGGGCATTCAAGAAAAAAGACGTATATATGTGGTTTTCTTTCATTTCTGGTTTCCTTCAGTTGTAACGAAATTAAACAGAAGTTTCAAAATATTATCTTTTCATGTGTTTTTCTTCTTTGTCTAAGTGGATCACATTAGTAGGCTATGGCATTATAAAATAAATAAAGTGTGCATGTAGGTGGGCAATAGCATTGCCTGCTTGCATCATCTGAAATCTTGAACACGTTATCAGCACTGCTAGTATATGGTTTCATGCCTTAAATTATTGCAATATATATATATATATTCCTTTGGTAATCAGTATTCTATCTCATGCATGCATTATGAAGCCATAATAACAGGCAGATCCCATAGATTTGCTGTTTCTTTAATTGGCATCATCATTGAATGTACATCCTTTTAAAAGTACATCTTTAGTTAAATACATTCATTCACATATAAGCAGTGAACAAGTTTCCCAACATTTACTGTTTCTTAACATGCAAATCTTAAAAATCATCTCAGTAAAGTTACATAGTATCACATACATGCTGCAAATTAAAAATTGAGGTCATGTTTAGAAAAACTACATAAACCAGAAAAAAATTCTTTATAATCATAAAAAATTTAGGGTGCACTGAGGTTAGGTAAATGGAGACTAAAGAGTAAATTAGCACCATTTTTTAAAAGAAAGTTCACTTATGAAAGAGTACTCCTGAGGTTTAAGATCACTGTTAGTAGTCACGTCAAGAAAATGAATAACTAGAGAAATTGAATGGAAGCTTCCCTTGATGTTTGACCTTAGACATTAAAATAGGCAGAATTTTATTGTTTTTACAATATCCATTTATATTTATAACATTTAGCTGACTATTTATATACTTTAGTTATTCTCAATGAACAAATCTCTCATGTTTTTTTTCTCTATACAGAATAAAGAAATGCATTCTTGATTTTTCTTTACTTTCTTGTTTGGAAACAAATTACCTTGACTTCTTTAAATATTTAGACTATACTAACAACAATGATTTTAACCCAACCTTAATCTTACAACGACAATAAAGTGTTTTATCATTTAAATAATCTTAAAATATAGTGTATAATATATCTGTTAATTTAAATATTTGTGGTTTTATGAAACAGAAAAAAGAAAGGTGTGTAAACTCCTCTGTTTTATTCAAGGATTTAGAATGTGCAAAGTTCTCAAAGATAGGTGACTTTTAAAAATGACTCTTGCCATTCTATACATACTAGCATAAATTTATTTTTAGATAGTATCAGATATTGATTTGGTAAGTCATTTATTTTTCAAAAGCAAAATATGCCCCTTTAGGAAACTCAAAGTGAATCCCTAAATGTGAAAATGTTCTTATTTTATGTTATATTTTTTTGTGATTAGTTCTAAATAAAGAAGTTAGTCTGATGACTGAGAAAACCATGCCATATAATATCAGCATCCACTCTGATTTACTAGACAGCCATAAAGAACTAAATACATTTTTAAAGGTCCCAAATTTCATATTAAAAATTTAATGAAGACCTTTTCCCTTTTGAATAAGACATACTTAAAAATTTGACTCTGATTTTTGAGGATCAAAGTACTTGGAGTTATGTTTTTTACATTATAATAATTAGAAGGCCAGGCATGTGGTGAACAGCTTTAATTCTAACACTCTAGAGACAGAGGTAGGTGGATCTCTGTGAATTCAAGGCCTCCCTGGTCAACATAAAGATTTCTATATCTGTCAGGGATATGAAACACTTTCTTAAAGAAAAAAAATCCAAGAAATTTGACTGAAGGCTATAGAGATAGCTCCGTGCATAAAACCACTTGCTGCTCTTGTGGAAGACCTGCGTTCTGTTCACAGGACCCACCAAGTGGTTCATAACCATCTGTAACTTCAGTCCCAAGGGATCCAATGGCTTTTCTGACCCCTACAAGCACTAGGCACACATGTGGTACACATACACACATGTTGACGAAACATTCACACACATAAAATAAATAAATCTTTGAATAGCAAGAATTTTAAGTTTTAATATGGGGATTGCAGCAAGTCTTTTACTTTCAGATTTACTTTTATAGCTAGAGTATTTTCAATTAATGTCAAGGATCTACTGAAGCGATGTGGGAAACAGTAACTCTCCCGAGTGTGTAAATAATCATTTTTTAGGAGACGTGTCAAGAGTAGTAAAAAAATTACTGCGACTGTATAAGGGTTAAATAATTTCTGATAAGCAATTACTACTTTCTCAGGAATTAATGTAATTATATATTTCAGCACAGAAGTAATACATAGTGGAGTTTGACTGGTCTTCATACAGGATATCATTAACAGAAAAAGGACTGCTCTACAAATAATTTTTAAGTTATGTTAGTCATCACAGGCTTAGCATTCATGGCATAATTATCAATCTAATAGTGAATAATCAAGAAAATAAGGTATGGTAAAGTGACAGAAATCATAATACTAATAGGAAAATATTTCAATACCAAGTATAAAAATGTACTTTTCTATAATTACATTTTCATATGCTACTTAATATCTCATTTAGCTCATTAAATGTTGATAGGAGAGTTGAAAAGTAATGAAATGGAAGGGTATCACTCATGTTATTAATGAATTCATTAACAGTTTGTTGAATACTGTATTTCAGGTAATATTACAGGTGTTAAGCACACTTCAATTATCTATGTTCAGTCATTTATTGACATGTTTCTAATCATTATCTTAGATTAAGCAATTTATGTGCAAGGAAGATGGTATTCAATCCATTTTCAACTTCCTAATTTAAAATATAATTGTTATTGCTTCCACAAGCCCAAGCTAAAAATTTCACTTATATGTATAGCATTTTTCTTTTTCCTTAGTCACTAGCAATAAATAAACAAGAATACGTTTAAAATCTCCTCTACAAAAGTTTACCTCCATCCCCCAAATTTTTATTATGATGGCATATAATCATAAAGGAATATTATTAGTTTTCTTCTCATTGGTCATTTTAAAATTTTGTCTAAGTGACTGCTTTGAAATCGTAATCAAAACAAAACTTTTATTAAATATTTGATTATTAGCCAAATACTAGCTCTATTTTTACTAATTATAGTTTCCTCAGAAATGCTGCGATATGCTTTATAAAACCCTTGGCAATACTGTTGCTCTTTGGCAGTCTATTAAAAGTAGATAAAACTTAAGCACAAGATTGAAAAACTACTCGGGTATTTCTATTCATATAGAGATTACCTTTAGTATATATTTTCCTTGTGGTTTCCTGCTCTTGAATTTTTAATTTTTTCAAATGGTTAACTATATCTTCAGTATAACTATTTTACCTGTTCCTAAGAATCCTTATTTTTGCCTGCAATTTATAAAGGCTGTTCTTTAGAATATAATAACACTTTAAATATGAAGTTTCAAATTCATGTATTAAATTCGATTATTTTTATATTCTAGAAGTTGTCCTAGATATTTTTATCTAAATTTTTCTCAGAATCATGCTAAAAGTGATGTTTTGTATTTATAACTATGATTTTAGAAGGATATTTGTGGCTGGAGATGTGGCTTAGTGGGTAGGAATACTGGCTGCTCTTCCAGAGGCCCAGGGTTCAATTCTCATCACTTACATTGCAGCTCACAACTATCTGTAACTTCATTTCCAGATCTTGAAATTTCAAACAGACAAACACTTGGGAAAACACCAATGATACAAAATAAAAATAAATAATTCCTTAAGAAAAGATAGTGCTTAAAATGAATAAATATATGATGTATAATTGTCATTGTATCTATTTAAAATTTTATTATTTTGATAGCTGCAATAATATAAAGTAGGTTCATCAAGCATAAAATTATCTTCCTCTGATTCTTTCATATAAATTTAGTTATATATTACATGTTGAAAATGTTCAAAAATTTGGGAACATATCTAAGTATTGAGTGTTTTAATTCTCTGGCTGATTTAAGTCTTATAATTTATAGAAGTTTCTGTCAAACTCATTTTGTACAATGTTTACAGAAAAAGTTGTTCAGCTCAGTATAGTTTACAAATTTTAAGAATTATTGAATCAAAAGTCTTATTCTACATCCATATTAAGGAAAATTACAAAGTCTCTAAAACTGTGATATATATCAATATCAATATTTATTGGTATGAAAGCATGAATATGGTTCAATGTAAAACAAATTATGGACCATTGCATAATATATTTTTCCAAAAAATGTGTTCTCACTAAAAAAAGATATAAAGGGATATATATGCACATATAAAATTGAGAATGATTTCTTTATATAATGTTTACAGAATTATTTATGATTATATTTTTATAATCAACAAATCAGTGATTTTCATTTTGAAAATACTATACTATGTGTATACACATAATTGGATGTAATTACATAGAAATATCCTACTTTCATTTTATATGGTCAAATAGCTAGCAGAACTTTTAAAATTGTATAATTACATTACTCTTAAAAAGATTTATCTGTAAAGCAATTAAAAACAATAAACTGACAAGGGACACCAAATATGTTCTTGTGATTGAATCTATCATATGAGTGAATCATATATTCTAAGAAAGTTATTGAAGTTCAATGCAATTTGATTATTTTTTCTAATTTTCAAAATAGTTATGCTGATTTTAAGTGATACATGGATTGAAAGCTTAAAGTGATGAGAAGAGGTTACTGCAAGTGAAATGTAGAGAATTTGTAGTTTACAAATTGCATGGCACAAGAAGAAGCTGCAGAACAATATTTTGTCCTTAATGTTTGGAAACCAAACATTCTGTTTTAAATGTTCTGATGCATCAAAGGACAATTATTTGGAGTTAAAAATTCGCATGTGACCTAATCAAGAGGAAACCTATCCCCTAATGAAACATGGTCATTGTTTGCACATGGATATATTCAAGGTTTAGAAGAAGCACAAGGTCCTTAGTTTTTCCAGCAGCAGTGTATAAAATTTTTCAAAGTAAAGATGAGTTAGTGAATTGTCAATTTTTCTTGCTACTTTAACATAGTCTACATGTATACAACCATTATATGCATTTAGAAAAAGAACTATTAAGGATGGCTTTTAGAATATTTTCAAATATTAAATCACTTGGAAAAGATTTTTAAGACACCATCACATTTTGAGTAGCCATTTATCAATGCAACAGTTTTCCAAAAGCACTGATTGTAAAACAAAAGCAAGACATTAAAAAAAACAACTTCCAATACTTAGTCAAAGCTACTAATATGTGGTATCCTCCCAATATATTTATAAAAGAAAACCAATACAAACAAATACAAGAAAGAATGCTCACATATTCTTAAAAATAATCCTTTAAATCCTAATTTAATATGAAATTATGCAGCAATTTTAAGTGGCTCATATACATTTCTCCCTTCTTTGATTATTTCTCTAAAAAACAAGTGGTGACTTTTCACTGTGTCAGAATCAGAAATAAGGACCATGCTAAGAATATTTTCATGGAATAAATTAAATTAGTATTATGGAAATAAAGATAGAAATATAATCAATTGCCTCAATTAGGCTATTCAGAAAAAAAGAGGAATAAACTTTATTCCACAAATTCTTAAGGATAGAGAGTATGTAAAAAATCATACAAAATGACAATTTTACATTTAAAAAATTATGTTCTTCACTAAAATGAACAAGGCTTTGAATGTACACTTTCTAAAATAATTTTTCACACACAAAAAGAAAAGAAAATAACAGCAAAAACAAGTCCGTCTATCACAAAGGAGCCCAAGCTAAGTAGGCACCAGCTAAGGCTAAACAAACTGATCATTGTGATTCTCACCACCTGTGCCTGGCTTGGCCCAGCGTGACACTCAGTGGCTTAGAGCCTAGTACACGACCATTCATCTCATCCACTGCTTTGGTAGCCTCTTCAAAAGAAGAAAAGCAGACGACAGCAAACCCTTTGCCTTGTCCCATTTCCATCATTACTTTGGCTCGACTAATTGATCCAAATGAAGAAAATTCCTCCTTCAGTTTTTCATCATCAATGGTCTCATCCAGGTTCTTAATATAGATAGGCACTCCTGGGGGCCTACTTTTTTCTTTTAGTTTCAGTCTTTCAAATCTCCGCCTTAATTCAGCCAAGCGTTCAATTTTCTTCTGTGCTCTCCCTACATACAGGACTTTCCCATCTATTGTCTTGCCATGCAGGTCCAGCACAGATTTTTGGGCAGCTTCGTGTGTCTCATATCTGACAAATCCAAAGCCTTTCGATTTCCCACTGGCGTCTCTTATTACTTTAACACTCTCAGTTGGCCCGTATTCACTGAAAAGTTCCTTCAGTTTTTCGTCATCCATGTTATCTCCAAGGTTTTTCACAAAAACATTGGTAAACGTGGCTCTATCCCTGGTTCTGACTTCAGCTGCTCTCTCTTCAGGAAATTTGAATCGCCCCACATACACCTGGCGGTTGTTGAGCCAGACTCCATTCATATGCCAGATAGCCCTATTGGCAGCAGCAAGGCTATCAAAGTGGACATAGGCATAACCCTTAGAGCCATTGTCATCACATACTACTTTACAGGAAAGAATGTTCCCAAAAGCAGAAAATAAATAAAACAGGGTCCTATTATCTATGGATTTATCCAAGTGCTTGATGAATATATTTCCAACTCCAGACTTTCTTAAGCGGTCATCTGGCTGTGACCACATGAGGCGAAACGGTTTACCATTAATTAAATCAAAGTTCATTGTGTTCAAGGCCCACTCAGCATCTGCAGGAAAGCGGAAGTTAACATAACCATAACCCAGGGGGCTGTGGGTCACTGGGTCACGGCAAATTCTAGTGAAGCGGAGAGGGCCAGCAGGTCTGAACTTCTTATAAAGCATGTCCTCTGTCACTTCAGGGCCCAAGTCACCCACATACAGGGCAGCCTTGAGGTACTTCTTTTTCTTGCCAGCAATATTAGGTTCCCCGCTCCCCATCGCTGAGCACATAGAAGAGGCTTTCTTGGGAAAGGGGAGGAGACCCCTTTCTCTAATCTAGGGGCCAAGCAGCTGTTCTTGCACAGAAACAAGCCAAGGCAGGCGGAGGGGAGCTAAAAGCGGGCTCAAATCACTGTTGAGGCTGAGAAAATGAAGTTCAGAAACAGCTGGTCAGCAGGCTCAAAACAAATGTATCAGACAAAAAGGCAACCCAAAAAGCAATCTGTTCTCCCCAAGACGACTTACAGTTTATCACCCCTTCAGATTTACAACGGGTTTCAAAAGCCTTCATTAAGAACTCAATATCCCCTTCCCCGTTAAAATTAAAGAAATCATCAAGGATCTGGCTGGCTCCCCACATCTACCTTTGCAAAAAGAGGCCTCGGGACTGGCTTTCTGAAGGAAAAAAAAAAAAAAAAGCATAGGCCTCAAGCTCCTGTAGATTTAAAATGCCAGCAACCCCTTGCAGGGGCCAAGTATGTGTATTCCTCCGCCAGGCAGGGTCAGGCGGGCTAGGAGCTCACTAAGGCCGCTCCAAGCTCAGCGTCAGCCAAAGGGCACACAAGACACTTGGTGCGCTGGAACTGCCAGGCAGGCTGCAAAGAGCTTATCACACAGAGAGACAGACACACAGACACACGCGTGGGGAACCGGAGACCGCCCAGATCCCCAAGATGCCCACTGGGTACGGACCGAGTGAGGCGTGGCGATTTCTGCAGCCTGAGGCTCTCGCAGGTCCGGAGGGTCTGACTGGCAGCCGCGCGGTGGGTCAGCTCTGACGCGAGGCGGGTCTTTAAAGATGCGGGGCGGAGTCAGCAGAGGAGGGCAGATGCGCCCAGGACTGACCCAGAAGGGACCAACAGACAAGGGTTTCCTTCACCTGCAGCACAGAGCAACCAAGGAACCAAGGGACCAAGATCCTGTAGCTGTGCTAGGAAGGGCGGGTGGGGCACTAGGAAACCCGGAACCTTGCTAAGTAACTTCCCGCTTGTGCTTGCTTGTGCCAGAGAGAGAGAGAGAGAATGAGAGAATGAGAGAATGAGAGAATGAGAGAGAGAGAGAGAGAGAGAGAGAGAGAGAGAGAGAGAGAGAGAGAGAGAGAGAGAGAGAGAGAGAGAGAGAGAGAGAGAGAGAGAGAGAGAGAAACAACAGGGAAAAAGGTAGGGAAAAGGAGGGAGGGAGACAGAGAGACAGGGGACAGATGGAGAGGGAGGGAGAGACCAATCAAGATGGTGTTTGGATTTGTCTTTATCAATGTTTACTTGTTTATTATTATATTTAAAATTGATTTATGTCACTCACTTCAACATGAAAAAAAGAAAAAAAAAAAAAAAAAAGGTTTATGACCCGAGCAGAAAGAGCTCAAAGTTGTTGTTGTTTTTGAAGATTCACTTCCTTTGGAGGGTGGAGTGGGGTGGGTGTTGGGAAAGAAGACACAGGTCACATATTTCAGTACACTGGAAACTCAAGAGTTGATAGCTATGCTGGATGTCCAGTGTTAAGTGACCACTGGATGAAAATGAACACAGAGAAGGGAACAGAAAGGTTGAGTCAGGTGTAGATTAGAAGAAAGAATATGTGAAAGGTAGGGTTTAGTTGGGGGGGGAGTGATAGTAGAGGAGGGGAGGGAGAAGGGAACTGGGATTGTCATGTAATTCAATCGTGTTTGTAACTCAAATAAAACGAAAAAAAAAAACAGAATCCAAATTCAATCAATGAAATGGGAGAAATATTTGCAAACACAATCTCTGAAGGAAAGTTAATACTGAAATGAAATTATATAAAGGATTTATATTCTCACTATCAAAATGAAAATAAAATCTATAAAAACATCTCACAAATACCCAAAACGTAAATTGAATAGACAATTGTTCACCAAAGAAGCATTAATGGCAAAAAAGTATAAGGAAAGATATTCACCAACACTAATCTCCAGAGGAACATAAGTCATAGTCATGAGATATTATCTTAATCTTGATGGGATTACTAGGATGAAAAATTTTAAACGCTTGTAAGTATTGGCCAAGGAAGTGACAAAACTGGAAATCATATGACCATATGATGGTACAGCTGAAATGAAAAACTGTGGAAGTGACTTAAAACATTACTGATCTAATAATCACACATATTAGTATACATCCCAAACAATTAAAGTAAGTGTCTTGAAAAGCTATTTGCATCCTTCTTTTCATTGTGATATTGTAACAAAATAAGTAAAATGTGTAAACAAGCTTATATGTCTATTATTTAATGGCTACATTATGCCCAGCTGATATTTAAATATAATGGAGTATTATTTATATGCACCACCTGGTAAATTTTTAAATGGGGTAACATGTTCAGCATTTGAGAACACAAAAGATTAAACTTCTCAGAAGCTCAAGGAATGTTTTCGAAATGACCTTGAAGATTCCCCATGGAAGACCTCACCCTCCCTAGGAAGCAGAAAGGGGATGAGATGGGGGGTCCATGGAGGGCATGGGAGGAGGGGAGGGAGAGGGAACTGGGATCCACATGTAAATGAAGTTTGTTTCCAATTTAAATATAAAGGGAAATCAATGGGATAAAAATTGGAAAGGAAGAAGTCAGAATTTCATTATTTGCAGATGATATGACAGTCTAAATAAGTGACCAGAAAAACTCTACCAGGGAACTCCTACAGCTTATAAACACCTTCAGAAAAGTGACAGGATACAAGATTAACTCAAAAGAAAATCAGTAGCCCTACTATATGCAGATGATAAATGCTCTGAGAAAGAAATCAGAGAAACATCACCCTTTACAATTGCCACAAACAACATAAAATAACTTGGGATAATGCTAACCAAAAAAGGGAAAAACCTGTATTATAAGAAATTTGACTCTTTAAAGAAAAATAAGAAAAATAACCAAAAATGGAAGATTCTCCCATGTTCTTGGATAAGTAGGATCAACATAGTAAAAATGGCAATCTTGACAAAATCAATCTCCAGATTCAATGCAGTCCCCATCGAAACCCCAGCACAATTCTTTACAGACATTGAAAGAACAATTCTCAACTTTATTTGGAAAAATAAAAGACCCAGGATAGCCAAAACAACCTTATACAGTAAAGGATCTTCTGGAGGCATCTCTATCCCTGACTTCAAGCTCCATTATAGAGCCATAGTACTGAAAACAGCTTGGTATGGGCACAAAAGTAGATAGACTAATGGAATCTAATTTAAAACCCCGTTATTAACCCACACACCTACAAACAAGTGATTTTTGACAAAGAAGATAAATTTATACAATGGAAAAAAGAAAGCACTTTCAACAAATGGTGCTGGCATAACTGGATTTGGACATGTAGAAGATTGCAGATAGATCCACATCTATTGCCATGCACAAAACTTAAGTCCAAATAGACCAAAGGCCTCAACATAAATCCAGACACACTGAACCTCTTAGAATAGAAGGTATGTGGTACCCTCGAACCAATTGGCACCAGAGAACATTTCCTGAACATAACACCAGTAGCCCAAACACTGAGATTGACAATTAATATATGGGACCTCCTGAAACTGAAATGCTTCTGTAAGGCAGAGGACACAGTCAAAAAGACAAAATGGCAACTCCACATCTAACAGAGGGCTTATTTCCAAAATATACAAAGAATTCAAGTAGTTAGTCTCCAAAACACCAACTAATCCAATTAAAAAGTGGGATACAGAACTAAATAGAGAATTCTCAATAAAGGAAACTAAACAGGCTGGAAGACACTTAAGAAAGTGCTCATTATCCTTAGCCATCAGGGAAATGCAATCAAAAATACTCTGAGATACCATCTTACTCCTGTAAGAATGGGTAAAATAAAAAACACCGATGACAGTTTGTGCTGGAGAAGATGCAGAAAAGAGGGATCACTCCTCCACTGCTGGTGGGAGTGACACTTGGTACAGCCACTTTGGAAATCAGTTTGGCAGTTCCTCAGGAAAAATGGAGTAAATTTACCACAAGATCCAGGAATTCCATTCTTAGGCATATATCTAAAAGATGCACATTCATACAACAAGGATGTGTGTTCAACCATGTTCATAGCAGCATTATTTTAATAGCCAGAAACAGGAGTCAACCTAGATGCCCTTCAACTGAAGAATGCATGGAGAAAATGTGGTACATTTACACAATGGAGTACTACTCAGTGGGAATAAAAAACAATGGATTCTTGAAATTTGCAGGCACATGTATTGATCTAGAAGAAACCATCCTGAGTGAGGTAACCCAGTCACAAGAAGACAAAAATGGTATGTACTCACTCATATATGGATTTTAGATCTACAGCAAAGAAGTAGCATACTACAATCCACAATGCCAGAGAAGCTAGGAAACAAGAAGGTCCCTAAGAGAGACATATATGATCCCCTGGACAGGGGGAAATGGACAAGATCTCCTAAGCTAATGTGTAGCATGGGGCGGGGAGACAGGGTTAGAGGAAAAAGAAGGGGAGAAGAGGACATGAGGTAACAAGAAGATCTAGTCAGGGGAAGAATAGAGGGAGCCATTATAGGTTTAAAGAGAATTCTGGCACTGGGGGAATATCCTGAGATCTACAAGGTTGACCCCAACTAACAATCTAAGCA
This sequence comes from Cricetulus griseus, assembly GCF_003668045.3. NCBI lineage: Eukaryota > Metazoa > Chordata > Mammalia > Rodentia > Cricetidae > Cricetulus > Cricetulus griseus. The sequence goes on from NC_048604.1 coordinate 54,381,470, forward strand.
ATATTTGAGAGGCTACCTAAAAGGCCCTTCTCTGATAAGGAGATTGATGATTACCTTATATGCAATCCTAGTGCCTTCATCCAGAAACTGATGGAAGCAGAAGCAGACACACACAGCTAAACACTGAGCTGAATTCTGGAATCCAGGTGCAGAGAGGGAGGTATCATTAGCAAAGGTGTCAAGACCAGGCTGAAGAAACCCACAGAAAAAGCTGACCTGAACAAGGGGTTGCTAATAGACCCAAGACTGATAGCTGGGGAATCAGCATAGGATTGTTCCAGACCCCCTGAAGGAGGAAGTCAGTTTGGAGATCTGAACAATCTATGGGGCCACAGGTAGTGTATCAATATTTACCCCTAGTACACAAATGAACTTTGAGAACCCTCTTCATATAGAAGGATACTCTCTCAGTCTAGACATACAGGGGAGCGTCTAGGTACTGCTCCAGATTATATGACAGACTTTGAAGATCCCCCAAGGAAGTCCTCACCCTCCCTGGGGAGCAGAAAGGGGTTGTAATAGGGAGGTCAGTGGGGGGGCAGGGGAGTTGGGGAGGTAAAGGGAACTGACATTGACATGTAAAAAAAGCTTTTTTCTAATTTGAAGAGAAAAAATATTAAACTTAGCAGCTCATGGAATGTTTTTAGACAGACTTTGAAGAGCCCCCATGGAATTCCTAACCCTCCCTAGGAAGCAGAAATGGGATGGGATAGGGAGACAGTGGGGGCCTTGGGAGGAGGGGACAGAGAGGGAACTGGGATCGACATTTAAATGAGGCTTGTTTCTAATTTAAATTAAGAAAAGGGAAAAGGCATAAGCACATTATTGGTCATAGAGAAAGTCTCAACAGATACATAAAAATTGATATAACCTTTGTGCCCTATCAGACCACCACAGATTAACTCTGGGTTTAAAGACAAAAAACAGAAACATCAGAAATCCTACAAGTCCCTCTCTCTCATTTGCAGCCGAGCAAGATAGCCCAAGGGAAAGACGGCCAAGGGGAAGAAGGTGGCCCCGGGCCCCGCCGTCGTGAAGAAACAGGAGGCCAAGAAGGTGGTGAACCCTTTGTTTGAGAAGAGGCATTGGGCAGGACATCCAGTCCAAACGAGACCTCACACGCTTCTTCAAATGGCCCCGATACATTCGGCTGCAGCGGCAAAGGGCCATCCTCTATAAGCGGCTTAAAGTTCCTCCTGCCATTAACCAGTTCACCCAGGCCCTGGACCGGCAAACAGCTACCCAGCTGCTCAAGCTTGCCCACAAGTACAGGCCAGAGACAAAGCAGGAGAAGAAGCAAAGACTGTTGGCCCGTGCTGAGAAGAAGGCTGCTGGCAAAGGGGATGTCCCAACTAAGAGGCCACCTGTTCTTCGAGCAGGAGTCAACACAGTCACCACCTTGGTGGAGAACAAGAAGGCTCAGCTGGTGGTAATCCCCCACGATGTAGACCCCATTGAGCTGGTAGTCTTCCTGCCTGCCCTGTGTCGGAAGATGGGGGTCCCCTACTGCATCATCAAGGGAAAAGCCAGGCTGGGACGACTGGTCCACAGGAAAACATGTACCACCATTGCCTTCACACAGGTTAACTCAGAAGACAAGGGTGCTTTGGCTAAGCTGGTGGAAGCTATTAGGACCAATTACAACGACAGATATGATGAGATCCGACGCCACTGGGGAGGCAATGTCCTGGGTCCTAAATCTGTGGCTCGAATTGCCAAGCTGGAAAAGGCAAAGGCTAAAGAACTCGCTACTAAACTGGGTTAAATGTACACTCACTGCTAAGTTTTCTGTACATAAATACAAACTTATCTTCCATCAAAAAAAAAAAAAAAAAGAAATCCTACAAGTCATCGAAAATGAATAACCCTTTACTGACTGAACACTGGATCATGCCCGAAATAAATTAATGACTTTCTAGAATCCAACATAAATGAATTTACAATGTACCCAAACTTATAGGATGCAATAAAAGAAATGAAATTCCTAAGTGCCTACATAAAATAAAATTGGTGAGATCTCTTACTAGCAATTTAACACAGTACACCCGAATCAGAGTGCTCTAGAACAAAAACAAATGAGCACATCCAAGAAGAATATCCTGCAAAAAGACAAGAAATAATCAAACTGAAGCCAAATCATTAAAATAAAAACGAGACAAATATGAAGACTTAAAGAGATCTTTCTTTGGGAGGATCTGCAAGATAGACAAACCCTCATCCAGACAAGCTAAAAGACTGAGTGAAAATATCCAAAGTAACAAAATAAGGATTGAAATGGGTGACATAAAAACAGACAGGGAGAAATTTCAAATAATCATTAGATCATACTTTAAGAATCTGTACTATACAAAATTGGTAAATTTAAACAAATGAATAATTTTCTTGGTAGATACCACATACCTAAATAAAGCAAGATAAGATTGTCAATTTCAATAGACCTATATCTCTGAGAGAAATAGAAGTATCCATTATAATTCCCCAAAACCAAAAAGATCCAGGCCAGAAGGTTTTACTGCACCATTATGCCTACATTCAAATGAAAGATAATCAAAATAATTTACAAATTATTTCACAAAAATCATGGACAAGTCAATGCTGTCCACTCTCTCCATATTTATTCAACATAATACTTGCATTTCAAGATAGAGCAATAAGACAACTGAAGGAGGTCACGGGAAACAAATTGGAAAGGAAGAAGTCAAATTACTGCTCCTCATAGATGATATGAGTATACATAAGAAATTCCGAAAATTTTACCAGGGGACACCTATAATTGAAAAACACCTTCAGCAAAGTAAATGGATACAAGACTTACTCAAAAAATCATTAGTCATCCTATATGCAAATGACAAATGGACTGAGAAAGAAATAAGGGAACCATCACCATGTATGTTGGCCATGAGTACTATAAAGTATCTTGGAATAACTCTAAACAAGCAAATTAAATAGTTGTATTATAAAATCCTTAAGCCTTTGAAAAAGGAATTGAAGAACGTGTTAGAGTATGAAAAGATCTCCCATGCTCTTGGATTGGTAGGATAAAAAGAGTGAAAATGGGCATTCTACTAAAAAGCAATCTACACATTCAATCCCAACACAATTCTTTAGAAACATCAAAAGGACAACAACCAGCTTCATATTGAAAAACAAGCAAGGATAGCTAAAACAATACTGAACAAGAAAAGAACTTCTAGAGGTACCACAATCCTGATTTCATGTTTTATTACAGTGCTATAGTAATACAAACCTGCATTATCATTGACATAAAATGGTGGGTTGACGAATAGCATCAAATGGAAGATTCAGAAAAAAAATTCATAGACCTATGGGCACATGATTTTTGATTAAGAAGCCAGAAATACAAACATGAAAAAAATTGATGTGGGATGTCTTTTTCCATGCTATGAGTATATGTTTCTATCATTGGTTGATGAGTAAGGTTGCATTTGTCTATGGCAAGGCAGGATAGAGCCAGGCAGGAAACCCAAGCAGAGATAATGGAGAAGGGCGGGGTCTGGGAGATACCAGCACCCCCCAAAGAAGCAACATGCCAGAGCAATACCACCAGTAAGCCATAGGCCACAAGGCGACACACAGATTAATAGAAATTGTTTTATTTAAATATAAGAGATACCTAGCAATAAGCCTGAGACATTGGTCAAACATTATAATTAACAAGCATCCGAGTGAAACAGCTCTGGGGTCAGGAGGCACAGAATAGCCTCCTGGTACAGACAGCATTATCGGCAAAAGGTGTTGGCCTAACTAGATGTCAGCATCTAGAAGAATGAAAATACATACATATTTATCTCCCTGTACAAAACTCAAGTCCATGTCAATCAAAGATTTCAATATTAAACTACATACAATCTATCAATAGAAGAGAACATGGGGTATATCCTTGAATGCATTGGCACAGGAGGAAATTTCCTGAAAAGAGCACAGAGAGTACAGGCACTAAGATCAGAAATTATTAAATTGAGCCTCATTTAACTGAAAAGTTGTAAGGCAAAGTAAACTTTCAATAGGATAAAACAGTTGCCTACACAATGGGCAAAATTTTTCAACATTTCTACTTCGGACAGAGGACTAATATAAAAATTACATAAAGAACTGAGATACTAGATAAAAATCAACCCAAATAAACCAATTAAAAATGGGGTACAGATATAAACAGATAATTCTCAGTAGAGGAATCTCAAATGGCTGAAAAAAATAAACAAGTTCAACATCCTAAGCCATCCAGGAAATGCAAATCAAAACTCCTTAGAGATTCCACCTTACAACTGTAAGAATGACTAAGATTAAAAAACAAACAAACAAACACAAGTTATAGCTCATGCTGGTCAAGAAGTAGAGAAAGAAGAACAAATCAATATGGAGGTTCCTCTGAAATCTGGGAAGAGTTCGACTTCAGGACTCAGCTATACTCCTCTTGCACAAATACCCAAAGGACACTCTATCCTACCAGAAGTGACTTGCTCAACTATGGTCATACAAGCTTTATTTATAATGGACAGAAACTGGAAAAATGTACATATCCCTGAAAGATTGGCTAAAGAGCATGTACATCTACTCAGTGGAGTATTACTTACTCACCTATTAAAAAAATAAGGACACCATGAAATCTTCAGACAAATGGATGGAATTAAAAAAAATTGTGACTGAAGCAACCCAGACCCAGAAAGATAAACAAGGTACGTAGTAAAATATAAGTAGATATTACCTATGAAGTAAATAATATTTGTGCTATAATCCACAGACCCAGAAAAGCTAAATAAGAAAAGCTCTAAGTGGGATGCAAGGATCTCCCCAAGAAGGGGAAATAGAACAAAATTTTCAGGCAGACTGGGGACAGGTGGTGATGGAAATAAGATGTAACAAATGGGAGGAATAGAGAGAGAAGACATAGTAGAAAAGCAACTAGAATTGGAAGGCAAGTTATGTAACAACACAGAAGAGAGAAATGGAAGAGTTGTAGGAGGCACAAGGCTTGAGAACACCAGGAAAACATGGCTCACAGAACCAACTAACAAGAGCTCATAGAGGTTCACAGAGACTTAAGCAGCAATCATGGGGTTTTATGGGTCTGTGCTAGGTCCTCTGAAAACATGTTTTGACTGTTAGCTTGGTATTTTGTGTGAGTTCTAAGAGGGGGTATTGTGGAATATTATTTTAATATGTGTAACTTTCATTTCAGCTGTGGAATATTTGTTTAATGATGCAAAGACATATTGCATTTTTTTATGTTGCATTTGTTAATTTTTTTAAAGCTGTGTTACTTTGCGTGCCAAAAACACCTGATTGATCTAATAAGGATCTGAACACCCAATAGCTAGTTAGGAGACAGAAACAGGTGGAGTTGGGAGGCAGAAAGAATAAATAGGAGAAGAAATGTAGGCTGGGGAAGAAGAAAGAGAGAGGGGAAAAAGGAGACGAGAACACCAGTGGCCAGACACCATGTCATCCGGCCAGCCATGGTGTAAGAAAAAAGAAAGATATATAGAATAAAGAAGGTAAAATACCCAGAGGCAAAACATAGTTCAAGAGAAACAGGATAATTTAGTTTAGAAAAGCTGGCTAGAAACAACAAAAGCTAAGGCTGGGCATTAAGTAAGAATAAGTATTTGTGTATCTTTTTGGGAACTGGGCGGTAGGCCCACAGAGAGGAAAAATTCAACTACAAGTGGGAATGGGGGTATCTCTGACTCTTGGACATGATCTTGGGACCTACTACTGGCATTTGCTCTGGAGACCAGGCTGGCCTTGAACTCATAGAGATCTGCCTGCCTCTGCCTCCCGAGTGCTGTGATTAAAGGCATGCTCCACAAACACCAGGCTAAGTCTATATAAATTTAATTTATATGTGTTTCACAGCTGACCATTTGGTATTGAATTAGCATTTGGTGTGCTCTTCCCTAGGAAATATTATTTCTCTCTCTCTCTCAGCATTATTTAGTTGCCTGTAGTCCTTTGTATAGGAATGAAACACCTTGGGATTTCTCATTTACACTTTTTAACATTTCATGTTATTGTAATTGCTTAGCATATATTTAGGAAATCATGTTGGTAAGGTTTTATGGGTGTAGCTTCTGATAGTACTAGGAATTACAATCTGATGAGAATTTCCTGATCCTTACACTTACACTCTTTCTGTCACATATTCCACAATGATCTTTTACCCTTCTGTTCAGAACTTGTATTTTACATTTATCCTTTGAGAATGGGCTCTACTGCTTTGCATTTTGTGGTATGGATTTCTGTAATGATACCATGTGTTGCACTGAGAAGTTTCCTTGGCAGGGGTTGAGAAATCCACACCGAAAGAGAAGCTAGGAAAGAAGGAAGACCCTAAGAAAGATGAACATGGTCCCCTGGAGAAGGAGAAAGGGACAAGATCTCCTAAGATAATGGGGAACATGGGGGAGGGGAGAGTGTGATAGAAGAAAGAGAAGAGGAAAGAGGAGGGGAGAGGAGGACAGGAGGCAGCAGGAAGATTTAGTCAGCGGAGGAATGGAGGAGAGCATGCCTAGAGATACCATCATAGAGGGAGACATTATAGTTTTAATGAGAATTCTGGCACTATGGATATGTCCAGAGATCTACAAGGTCAGCCCCAATTAACTACATAGGCAATAGTCGAAGGCTACCTTAAAAGCCCTTCTCCAGTAATGAGATGATGACTACCTTATGTGCCATCCTAGTGCCTTCATCCAATAGCTGATGGAAGCAGATGCAGACACTCACAGCCAAACTTTGCATTGAACTCTGGAATCCAGTTGCAGATAGGGAGGTGTCATGAGCAAAGGGGTCAAGACCAGGCTGGAGAAACCCACAGAAACAGCTGACCTTGACAAGGGGTTGCTAATGGACACAAGATTGATTGCTGGAGAACCAGCACAGGACTGTTCCAGACCCCCTGAAGGATGAAGTCAGTTTGGAGATCTGTACAATCTATGGGGCCACGGTAGTGTATCAATATTTACCCCTAGTACACAAATGAATTTTGAGAGACCTCTTCACATGGAGGGATTCTCCCTCAGCCTAGACAAACAGGGGAGGGTCTAGGCCTTGCTCCAAATTATATGACAGACATTGAAGATCCTCCAAGGAAGACCTCATCCTCCCTGGGGAGCCGAAAGGGTTTGGAATAGGGGGGTCAGTTGGGGTCAGGGGAGGAGGGGAGGGAGAAGGAACTGTGAATGACATGTAAAAGAAGCTTGTTTCTAATTTAAATAAAAAGAAACATTAAAAAAGAGAGAAATACAGTTAATATCCAAAGATTTACAGCTAGGAACCTCAGATGAGACAGAATGTGGGATTTATTTTTCTTACTGGTTCTGTGTTACCCCAGTCAAAATGCTCTTTTCTAGTTACAACCATTTTCCTGCAATGTTCATAATTTCATTTTTCTTTACAGCTGAAAAGATTTTCACAATGCATAGTATATATGTACCACATTTTCATTTAGCCATTTGTCAGTTTTAGGACATTTAGGTTGTTTCCATTTTCTAGTTCTTGTGAATAAATCAGCAATAGACAACATAGCTGGACAAATATCTGTGAAGTGTGATGCTGAGTCCTTTGGACATATGCCAAGAAATTATATAGCTGGGTCATGTGGGTTTATTTTTAGACTCATGAGAATTTTCTACACTGACTTTCAGAGTGACTGCACCAGTTTGCAATCCCACCAAGAGTGAGGATTCCATTTTCCTTACACTTCATTCATCATTTTATGAATTTGTCACGAAAATGTTCTCTGAAAAATTTATACCATGATCTCCACATACTGTCATGCACAATATATTACGGTTTTATTCCAGAAATCTTTAGATGTAGAAATAAGCTTTTATTTTCAAAGATAAAATAATTTTTCATTTAAATGAAGTTAGCTTTAGTCTTCAAAGATTTATAAAATTAAGTCAAGCCAGATAAAACCAAAATTCTGTACATAGAAACATTTTGTTTGAAATACACAATGATACATCTTTTCTCTTTCTTTACACTAATATAGTTCTTTCTTAATTTGAGTAAGTTATTCTTGGCAGAAACTGTTGTATAAATACTAAAATTGATAATTTTACTAGTCCAGATAATAAACACACAAATAAAATTGAGTATCTCTCTCTTTATCTCTCATTCCCTCTATCCCCCACCCCCCCATCTGTGTGAGTGTGTGTGTAAGGAAACATTTTCTGCTAAAATATTTATAAAGTAGGAGGTGCTGAATTTGATGATTAACTGAAAATTACCCCCATCTTTCCATCACAATATAAATGAGTTATTTTCTGCTCCCTTGATACTCAGTGATTAGTTAAAAATTTAGAATCTTTCTGTTATGATGAAAAACGCCTTGTTGCCTCAAATACCAACCAATAGATTCTGATTTTCCTCATGCCTTCATGTAATATCAACAATGTAAAAACTGAATTTTGGATCAAATTTATACTGTTGAGAAAGCTTATTTCTAATTATGATGCCCTTGTATTTACTCTAGGCATCCATAGTAATGGTGTTAACTTTGTTAATTCTCTGGACAACTGTAATTAGTAAATACAATATAGCTTCACCAGCATAGGCAGACATCTTCCAATTAGATCAAGGTTTTAATAGAAACAAAGTAAAGGAATGGTGAATTCCATTTGCCTTTGCCTCTGTCTCTATCTCTCTGTGTCTCTGTATCTGTCTCTCTCTCTGCCTCACTCTGCAATTAGTCATTTTCTGCCAAACTTACTTTTGGTCATATTGTTTATTATAGCAATAGAACACAAACTAGGACAAGCTATTAAACTAGAACTTCCCGATAGTAGTGGGACATTTGTGCTTTTAACACTCTCAGCTTCACTGGTCCTCAGGCCTTTGAATTCTAACTGGATTAGAGATAACACAGAGTTTCCCAGTACTCCAGTTTCTCAATAGTATATTTTTCTGTCTCCAATGTTGCATAAAAGAATCCTAATAATAAATTTGACATGTACAACAAATCATTTCTCAGCCATGGAAATTTATGGAGGAAATTTAAGATATTTTATTCAGTGAAATTATATATATATATATATATATATATATATATATATATATATTTCTTGAATTGGCAAAAAGTATCAAGATAGTAAAATGTCCAGTGTTCAGTGGGGAGTATGGGAAAATACATAAATATGTAGAGTTTAGGGGATTTGCTGGTAAATGAAAACTGTTTCCTAAGGAATTATAGTGGTGCATAAATAAGCTTTGTATTTGTCTTACTGAACAGAAGAAACAACAGAAAGTGTCAACTATTATTATAAATTTTGGATTTTAGATGATGACAAGGTATCAGTGTTGCTTCTTTTAATGTAATAATAAAGACCACAATTATGATTTTGTTTTCTTGGGAGTCAGGTGGGTTTTTATTTCATATAATTTTATTCTTGTTAAGTTTGTTGAGCTTTTTGTGTCTTCTTTGAGTTTCACAAACAATTTAATAAAGTTTATAACTGTTGTTTTAAGATATGTGTCCTGTATTTCAACTAGTTAGTTACTATTTTATTACATCTCTATAGAACTGGAAGAGTTTTGAGAGGGCATAGGGATTTGAACTTTAATAGTTTCTTTTTGTGCTGAGATAAATCAAAATTATTTATTGTTATTGTTGCTGTTGTTACTTGTGCATATGTTATGAACGCATCAGGCTAGGTTGGTGCACAGGATGCATGTCTTGGCCCATGCATAGAAAATTGAAAGCCATGAGTGTGACGTCTCAGAAAGTTATGGAGTACTGGATGTTGTACTCAGGTTCAGTGCAACGATTGGATGAGTATAGGAGGCTCATGAATATGAAATATACTCACCAGGCCAGTAGGAAAAACAGTGTGTGCTAGACTGGCCTTATATGAAATGCAAGTAATGAACAAGGAAATACGGGATAAGGTATTACGGATATAGGGACTGGACAAGCACAGGATGTCAATCCTTGCCCCAAATATAGTCTGGGAATGTGTGCTTAGATTTCCTCAGAATGTTTAGATGTATTAGTTTTGGGACCTCATAGATGTCATTCCAAGAATATTTAAAAAATATATTTCTTGGAGTAAATGCCCAAGGCTAGTATCCCTGGGTCTTGAGGTAGATAAATTCCAAGTTGTCTTAGAAACTCACATACTGATTTCCAAAATGACTGTACAAGTTTGTACTCCCACCAGCAGTGCAGGAGTGATCCTTTAACTTCACATCCTCTTCAACATAAGCTGTCCCCAGTAATTTTGGTCTTATCCATTCTGGCAGGTGTAAGATGGTATTTCAGACTCATTTTGATTTGCATTTCCCTGAGGATTAAGAATAATGAGAACTTCACTAAATGTCTTTTGGCCATTTGAGATATTTCTGGTAAGAATTCTCTGTTTAGATCTGTTCTCCATTTTTCAATTAGGTCATTTTGTATTTTGATGTCTAGTTTCTTAAGTCCTTTATAAATTTTGGAATTCAGCCCTCTGTCAGATGTGTTGTTGGTTAAGATCTTTTCCCATTCTAAAAGCTATTCTGTGAATACTACTCTGTGTTAAAAAAAAATGATGACCTCTTAAAATTTTTCTGGCAAATGGATGGATAAAACATCCTGAGTGAGGTAACTGCGACTCAGAAAGACAAACACATTGTGTATTCATTCATAAGGGGATATAAGATGCAAAGCAAAAGATAACCAGACTGCAATCCACAGCTCCAGAGAAGGTAGGCAGAAAGGAGAGCCATAAGGGGGATATGTGGAACACCCTGGGAAGGGAAATTAGATGATATCTATGGGACAAACTGAAGTCATGGGGTGGAAAGGGGGAGGGGAAGGACGATAGTACAGGAGGGAACAACATGGCCTAGGTGTACAGGGAAACAGTGGAAAATCAATGAAAGAGATATCTTAATAGAGAGATCCACTATGAGATTATGGAGAAACATGGTGCTTGAGTAACTCCCAATAATTCACAAGCAAGGCCCCAGCCAAGACTCATAGCACTAGTAGAGAGGATGGCTAAATTGGCCTACTCCTGTAATCAGACTGATGAAACTCCAACTATCATCATAGAGCACTCATCCAGTAATTGATGGAAACAGATGCACAATCAAAAGCCAGGCCAAGCTCTGGGAATCTAGTTGAAAAGAGGAGGGAATATTTGAGGTAGGTCAAGATCATGATGGAGAAATCTACAGGCAGTGGAACCAAGCTTGTGGAAACTCATGAACTCTAGACATAAAACTGTGGAGATTTCATGGGACCAAACTAGGCCTTCTGTCTGTGGGAAACAGTTGTGAAGCTTGGACTCTCAGAGGGGTCCCTGGGAGTATAACCACAATACAAACCTGGTACATGAGCTAACTTTTTGGAGCCCATTCCTTAGGGTGGGTTGCCATGCTATTTGGAAATAGGACCATGATATAATCCCTGTACATGAGCTAGCTTTTTGGAGCCCATTCCCTATGGTGGGATGACATGCTCAGTCTTAATGCTTGGGAGAGGGACCTGGCTTTCCCTCAGGCTATTGTGCCAGACTATGTTGACTCCTCATGGGAATCCTTACCCAGGAGGAGGAGTGGACTGGGGGTGGTCTAGAGGGGGAAGTGAGGGTAATGAGAGGAGGCAAGGGGTGGTGGAAAGAGGAATGGGATGGGAAACTGTGGTTGGAATATAAAATGAAATAAATAAAAAAATGACAAAAAGCAGTTCAGTTAAATAAATAGTCAAATATGTAAATAAAATGGGAAACACTATTATGATGTGGGGATTTAGGTCTCTGTATGATATTCCAAGCAAATGGGACAATGCAGAAAGCAGATACACCATTTTAATATATGATCACATGAACATCAAGCCCAAGTTAACCAGAAGAGATAGAGAAGGCAACTAAAATCTCATCCATGAATAATCCACCAAAAGATATCTTAATTCTCATCCATGAATAATTCACCAAAAAATATCTTAATTCTAAACATTTGTACACTAAACACAATGGCACACAATTTTTTGAAAGAAACACTGTTACAGATAAAACTCCATATAGATACTTGTGCAATGATAGTAGGAGATATCAGTACCCAGGTTTTGTGAATAGACAGGTCATCTAGACAAAAAAACAATCAGAGAAATGTTGGGGCTAACTTGCATCATAAACTGTTGGAGCTATCAGAATTTTACACATTTAACCCAAACACAAAATAATATACCTTCTCAGAAGCTTATGCAACTTTCTAGAAAATTGACAATAATTTGGAAACAAGGTAAATTTTAAAACATACACAAAACTTTAAATAGCACCCTGCATTCTAACTTATGCCACAGATTAAATCTAGCTGTTAAAAATAACAGAAATTATTAAAATTCGTTGAAATGGAACAACTCACTGTGGGTTACAAAGGGAGTCAAAATGGGTTGGAAATGTGTCAATTTAAGAAGGAATTGAAAGAAAATGAAAGCACAGCATACTCAGACATATGGGAAACTATGAAAGCAGTTCTAAGAGGCAAGTTCATAGCATTAAGTGCTTACATAAAAATAAAAGTTGGAGAGATCTCCTATTATCAGCATATCTTAAAAGTCTATATTAAAAACTAAAACTAACGTGCAAAAGGAGAAGATGGCAAAAATCAATAGAACTGGGAGGTTAAATCAATAAGATAGAAAGAAACTAACAGAAAAACAAACAAATATAATACACAAGATTCAATGAAACAAAGAGTTAACCCTTTTAGAAAATTGATAAGATTGATAAACTGAGGTGTCCTTCCATATGTCAGACATGGAATTGTTCAAAGATATGAGATTGAAAACTTTGTACATATTGACTTTGCCAACCTGGATCAGACTTCAGGAAGTTTAACAACAGGTGTTCTACTCTAGGCATATTTAAACTCAATAGAATTCAGGAAAAGGTCTATAAGCTGTAGTAATTCCCTTAATTCTAATGCTAGGTACATAATAAAGCTTAACATTTAACCACCATAATAAAACTTTACATGTAACTCTTACAAAGCACATGTAACCCTTAGTTCGGGTTTACAGTTAAAAGGCCTAGGATCTAATGTAGTCTCTGACTGACAGCATAGAGATCAGTAGGCCATAAAGTACATGTGACATATCTTCTAAGGATAGGTAACAGTCTATGGTGGGAACTGTTTGTTAACCAATCTGAGGAATTAGGGTGAGGTCTGTCCCTATAGACAGCAAAAGGCTTACCAGGTCATTAGCAACTGCCACTCTCAACTTTCTGGGTGGAATGACGATATGTGATTTTATCTTATCCATTGAGGAGATTCCATGCATTATTAAGATTCCTGGTTCTCTTATTGCTTTTCTGTGAGTCTAATGTCCTTGTGGCCTCTACAATAAACCTTCAGCATATTTAAATAAAAGGGGAAAGGAAGAATAGTTAAAATTAGAAATGAGAAAACAGAATTGACACTGAGAAAATCCAGAGAGTCATTAAGAATATACTTCAAAAATCTGAATCTGTACTCTATCAAGATGGAAAATGTAAAGGTCATAGTGAGATCACAGATACAAGGAAAATACCTACACGTAACTAAGGCAAGATATAGCAAGCCAACAGCAACATCAACCTCAATGTGATGAAACTCAAAGTGATTCCTCTAAAATCAGGAACAAAACAATGCTGTCCACTATTTCCATATAGTACATGAAGTTCTAGCTAGAACAAGACAATAAAAGAAGATCAAGGGGATACAAATTGGAAAAAAAAAAAAACTCTGGAGACCAGGCTGGCTTCAAACTCACAGAGATCCCCTTGCCTCTGCCTCCCGAGTGCTGGGATTAAAGGCGTGTGCCAACAATGCCCGGCCTACTATTATATTTTTAAGTCACTTTATTTTGATATGCACTATATTTCTATAAAATAATCATTGTTAATTATTCTGTGAGAAATTGAATCAAATGAATCATAAAGAAAGGGCTTTTATTTTATCTTGTAAGAAATTCATATCTATTGCTACCACCAAGAAAATGCTACAAAGTCAAGCATGGTTATACCTTTCTTTGTTATCATATACAGACAACCTAAATCCTACTTGTAACTCATCCATTTAACCTCTAAATATATCTTCAATCTTTCTTTTCTGATTATATTTGGTAAATTAAAGAAAATACCCCATATGAATAAGTACTTTTTAGCTATATATGCTTACATATAGGAATTTTCAGCCCCAAACTATATTCTTTTTTTTATTTTCACTAGAAAAGACCATCTAAAATGAAAATACCTAGCATTCCTGTTTTGCATGAACACATGTTCTGGATCGTAATAAGTTTGGCTTTACACTATTCTTAGCACACTAAATCCTTTATGCTTTATTCACAGACAATCTGGCTTCCTTCATTGTCACTACATTCCACAAATACCATTGACATGTTCCATATTAAAATAGTCTCTTCAGATTTTAGTGGAAATGCTTTGAGTTTTGTTGTTGTCGTTGTTTAAGAAGACATTGGCTGTAGGATTGCTGAATATTTCTGTATATTGAGCTGTCTCCCCTGTCACTCTATATTCTGGAATTTTATCATGCATGGGTGCTGTATGTGTCAAAGGTCTTTTCTGTATCTAATGAGATGATCATGTGTTGGTTTCTATCTTCATTATATTTATGTGATGAATTACAAATTCTGATTACCTATCTTGAACAAATCTGCATCTCTGTGATGAAGTCTAAGTGATCAAATGATCATGAGGGGGACTCAATGTGTTCTTGAATTCAGCTTATACATATTTTACTGAGAATCATTGCTTATACTTTTATCAGAGATACTGGCCTATAATTTTATTTTTTGGTGTGTCTTTGGTTTTGTTATGGGAAACATGCAATAACAATTGCATAAAATGCTGTCATGGATGTGGAGGAAGAAAAGAAACACTGGTTTATTTCTTATGGAGGTGACATTTGGTACAGCCATTATGGTAATCAATGTATAGTTTCCTCGAAAATCTAGAAAGAGATCTACCAGATAGTGTATCTACGTGACTCTTGGACATATTACCAAAGGACTCTATGCTCTACTACAATGATACCTGTGGATTCATGCTCACTGTTTTTCTATTCACCATAACTTCATTGCAGAAAAGTGTTCAGAAAACTGTATGAGCAGCGATAGTAAATGTTTACAAGAAACCAGGATTTTCTGGACACAAGAGATCAGGAGAATACATGAATTTAGAGTGGTGGTGAAAGCATACACAAATCCTGTGCAAGCATTTGCCAGAAAAAAATCACTGGAAGAAAAAGGGAAGTAGATATGGAGTTGCCCATTGCTAGCTGAGGAACTGTTGGTAGTTGCTGGTTGTTGGGACAAGTGTCAGTTTTATATATGTATGTGATCCCATGTTGGATTACCACATTTTATTGGATTACCACAGTTAATAGTATATAGTCAGCCGGGCGATGGTGGCACACACCATTAATTCCAGCACTCGGGAGGCAGAGGCTGGCGGATCTCTGTGAGTTCGAGACCAGCCTGGTCTACAAGAGCTAGTTCCAGGACAGCCTCCAAAGCCACAGAAAAACCCTGTCTTGAAAAACCAAAAAAAAAAAAAAAAAAGAGTATATAGGCATCAGAGATTGGACTTGGTAAAATTTTAAAAGGAGGACACGTGCTGGCAGAGTAAAGAAGGATGGATATTAGATGAATTTGGGGAAGGAGTGAATATGTCAAAACATCTGTTATGAAAGTCTCAAAGTAAGAATTTATTAATAGAAATAAAATTGTCCCTTCACTCTTCATACATGAATATTTACATTGCAAAACCATGGACTTTTCTTTTCCCTGTGCCTAGTTTTTCTTCATTTTTCTGTCTAACACCTTCCACTTCCGTGAAACATCACATGTTATTTTATTATAGAGGTAGCCAATTTTTGATGTCTTATAGTAGGAAAAAATTTATTTTGTCTCTGAAATGTTTATTTGTTCACCAACTTTTATCTTATTATTTTTTAATTAGGAACAGAATTAGAAGATACTTTGAATCCCTATGATTTGTCTTATATACCAGCTAATTTTCTAGCTAGATATTAGTATCTAAGAGATTGCATTAAGATTTTTAATCAAAAAATTAAATTGCTTATTTATAATATCATAATGAATACATGATGAATTAATTACTTGTTAAAATAGTATAGTTATAAATAGTTTCACAATTTAATGACTTTAAAATATTTCAATAATATCCTGGGTAGACAGAACCTTTGTTAATTAATATTAAGATGCTACCTGCAGTATGGATAATTATTATAATAATGCTCTGAAATTTTGTAATTAATAAGAACTTGAGCAAGTTTGTGGACCTTTTGAAAATAAATGTTATTTTGTGATAACTCATACACAAAAGTGAATAAAATTCAAAGATGTATTATATAATAAATAATCATACTAATAATTACTATGAATTCCTTTAAACCAAATTCCTTTTACCCAATTGTTATATATGCACATCTACCATATCTGTACATTATACACATTTGATTCTCTACATAAGGATTCTTGGAACTGCTGATGGAATTTAACTGAAACAAATTGCTTGCATTCAAAAGATACATATTTTTTCAATCATTTCTATTGTGCTATCATAAAAATAACCTGGGTATGATTTAAAGGGTATAGAAGGCTCACAGGTGATATACAAATATTATGCCATTTTGTATAAAGAACTGACTAATCTTTAGAAATTGGTAATCTGAGCAAAGAGGTCCCATAGACAATCATTCATTCATATCAAGGAGATACTGCAACTGTCTTAGTTATATTTTCTCTTGCTGTGAAGAGACTCCATGGCCACAGAAAGTCTTATAAGGGAATCTTGAATCGGGGCTTGCTTGTTCTTCAGAGATTTAGATCATTATTTTCGTGGTAGGAAGTATGGCACAATACAGGCTGATGTGGTATTGGAAAGGGAGCTGAGCACTCTACATCAGGATTCAGCAGCAGCAGGAAGAGAGAGTGAGCCACTGGGTCTGGCTAGAATATCTGAAACTTCAACGCTCACCACCAGTGACATAATCCTCCATCAACGTCATATCCACTACAATAAAGCTTGACTTCCTAATAGTGCCATTCCTTATGAGACAATGGGGGGGGGTTGACAATTTCATTCAGGCAAACAGAGGAACCTCAAAGTGTTTAGAGACTTTGTTGACAACTTGAGATTAATCAAAATTTGGACAAAATCATTATGCCCCCTTTTCAAACACCCAGGATATGAAAATTTAAATCAATTTTCAGAAGAAAAAGAAAAATATGAAGTTTGGATGTTCATCTCATCCAAGGACAAGAAATGATAAACACTTGTATGAAATGCAGTCTAAAATGAGTCCTAATAAATAAATGAGATCCGATCATAAGATTGCAGAATGAAATATTTCCTTTTACATATTACCAAAATTTAAACTGTATGCCTTATATAATGGATAATACATTACAGATGAAAGAACTACAAAGGACAATATTTTTAAGTGTTTATTTTTATTTTTTACATTTCAATCCAAGTTATCCCTCCTGCCTCTCCTCCTGATTCCCCAACTCCCCCACCCCACCCCACCTTTTGTCTGCTCCATGGATAGGGTAAGTTCTCCCCTAGGAAGTCTAATAAGTTTGTCCCACCATCTTGTTGAGGCAGGGCCAATGTTCCTCCATGCCCCCATACACACTACTGTGTCTAGGCTGAGCAAGATATCCTCCATATAGAATGGGCTTCCCTAAGTCAGTTTCTGTATTAGAGTTAGATCTCAGATCCACTGCCAGTTGCCTCATATATTGTCTCAGCTTTACCACTGTCACCTATATTAAAGTAATCTAGTTAGGTCTTACGCAGGTTCCCCATTTGTCAGACTGGAGTTAGTGATCTCTCACTAGCTCATGTCAGCTGATTATGTGGGTTTCCCCATTACAGTTTTGGCTCCTTTGTTCATATTATTGCTCTTCTCTCACTTGGATTGTACTCCTAGAGCTTGGACCAATGTTTAGATGTAGATTTTTGCATCTGCTTCTATCTGTTTCTAGAGGACGGTGCTAGCATTTCTGGGGTTGTAGACTATAGGCTTGGGATCTTTTGCTTTATATCTGGTATCCTATTATGAGTAAGTATGTACTATATTTTGTCTTTCAAGGTCTAGTTTCCCTCACTTCAGATGGTTTTTTCAAGTTCTATCTATTTAGGATGACACTGTTTCTTACCACTGAGTTGTACTCGATTGTGTAAATATACCACATTTTCTTTATCCATTCTTTTGTTGAGGGGAATCTAGGTTGTTTCCAAGTTCTGGCTATTATGAATAATGTTACTATGAACATTGTCGACTAAATGTCCTTGTGGTGTGAATGTGCCTCCTTTGGTATATGGCCAAATGTGATATTTCTGGGTCTTCAGGTATGTTGATTACATTTTATGAGAAAATATAACACTGATTTTCACAGTGGATGTTCAAGTTTCCACTCCCACCAGCAATGGAGAACTGTTCCCCTTTCTTCCCATCCTAACCAGCATAAACTGTCATTGGTGTTTTTGATCCTAGCCATTCTGATCAGTGTAAGATGGTATCTCAGAGTTGTTTGAATGTGCATTTCCCTGATGGCTAAAGATGTTGAGTATTTCCTTGTGTGTCTTTCTTCCATTTGAGAATATATTGTTGAGAATTCTCTGTTTATATCTGTAACTCTTGTTTAAATTGGATCATTT
Source organism: Cricetulus griseus (assembly GCF_003668045.3). Classification (NCBI taxonomy): domain Eukaryota; kingdom Metazoa; phylum Chordata; class Mammalia; order Rodentia; family Cricetidae; genus Cricetulus; species Cricetulus griseus. Next base: position 54,400,174 of record NC_048604.1, read on the forward strand.
TTAGTTTGTTGTTAGTTTCTTAAATACTTTGTATATTTTAGAAATCAGCCCACTGTCAGATGTGGTGTTGGTGAAAATCTTTTGCAATTCTGTTTTTAGCCCTTTTGTATTGTTGACTATGTTCTATGCTTACAGAAGCTTCTCAGTATCAGTAGGTCCCATTTATTAATTGTTGCTCTCAGAGTCTGTGCTGCTGTTCTATTTAGGAAGTGGTCTCTTGGGTCCATGCATTAAAGGTTATTTCCCACTTTCTCATCTATGAGGTACAGTGTGGATGGATTTATATTGAGTTATTTGATCCATTTCAACTTGAGTTTTGTGCATAGTGATATATATATATATATATATATATATATATATATCTCTACTGACAAATTTTAAGAAATTATTTAAAAAATTATGAGCACATTCTTCTGTAGCTACATAATTTTATGTGCACAGCATAGTTAATCATGCAGCAAATGCAAACCCTTCTTTTAATATTCTGTTTAACTCTGTTTTAGTGCAGGATCACTCCAGGTACAGAATGCTCGAGTGATACAATATGTATTTACTGGAGTAGGTTACAGGCTGTAGTCTGAACAGTCAACAATGCCTCCATCCTGATGGAAATGCAAAGTATTTGGTAGTAGTTGTTGGAACATGGTCCAATAATGGAGTCAAACAAGGAGAATTCTTAGAATTTGTGAGAAAAGTACAAGACAAAAATACAAGAGTCTAAAAAAAAATACAAGAGTCTTGTAACCTCAGTTTTTTCCAAAAACATGGAATTGTTCTTGTAATGTGCTTCCTTGTTGCTCCCAGGAATAGAGGATAGCAATGAATTTACATTAGATTATTAATTACAACCAGCTATTGTGGTTTGTTTATATGCCTGTATAGAAAAACATATTCTTGCCACATGCAGCTTGTCTATGTTTGTATATATCTTTCACTCCTGATGACCCTGATCAAGTGACCTTTCTTAACTCTCAGAGGATGCACTATCTAATACTCTGAATAACACTGGGTATTTCTTGAGACTTTAGTCTGCCTTATTTTTAGGCTGAATTCTCCCATGTTCTACCACCTTTGGAACAATGAACAGTCATTAAATCCATGATCCTGGATGCCTTGAAATTGCAGCTGTTGGTCTTCAGTTTACATTGGAATCCTGAAGAAGTAAAATCTCATATCAGCAAAAGAACTCAGCAACAGGATATTTGAGACTGACAATGAAAGTGATGGTAAGCAGACAAATAACAATATCTTTCTTCTTCCACATTCATTTGCATGGGCTACCAGAAAAAGATATTACCCAGATTTCAGACCTCAAATGATCTAATGAATAAAATTCCTCAGTTACTTGGATTTTGTTTGCTCCCATATGCCACTTTATCAATCATAATCATAGTCTCATTACCCAAAGCATATTGTTTCACCAAATGACTACATAGCAAATACTAGGAATTCTCAGATAAAGTATTACAAGGAAAAAAAAGCAAAAATGAGCAATGTTTGATTATTAACGGTATTTAAATAATCATTTAAATCAAATATAATGAATAAGCTTGGAACATTACTAGAAAAGTATTTAACATTTAAGAAATAATGTGTAACATATGTAGAATGAAAGTGCAAAGGATGAAAGAAGTAGCAATCTAAGTATATGATTATTGAAAATAGTCCCTAAGAGAGACATACATGGTCCCCTGGAGAAGGGGAGAGGTTCAAGATCTGCTGAGCAAATTGGGAGCACGGGAAGAGGGGGGAGGGAGCTATGAGAATGAGAAGGGGAGTGGAAAAGGGATGCCAAGGACATGAGGGAGCAGAAAATATGCATCAGGGGAAGAATACAAGATAACAAGAATGGTGATATCATAATAGAGGGAGACATTCTTGGTTTACAGAGAAATCAGGCACTAGGGAAATGTCTGGAGATCTACAAAGATGACACCAGCTATCTATCTCAGCAAAGGAGGAGAGGCTCCCTTAAATGCCCTCCCCTGATTATGAGATGGATGACTGACTTATACGCCTTCATCCAGCAGCTGGTGGAACTAGCAGCAGACACCCATAACTAATCACCAATCTGAACTGGAACCCAGATGCAGAGATGGACAAATGAAGAGCACAGAGTTCCAGACCACACTGGTGAAACACACAGAAACAGCTGACCTGAACATCCGGGAACTCTTGCTCCCCAGGCTGATAGCTGGAATACCAGCATGGGACTGATACAGACCCAAGGAACATGGATTTCTGTGAGGAAACTTCAGAAATCTATGGGACCTCCTGTAGAAGCCCAGTATTTATCCCTAGCATAGGTGTGGACTTTGGGAGCCCAGTCCATATAGAGGAATGCTCCCTGAGCCAAGAAACACAGGGGTGGGCATAGGCCCTACCCCAAAGGAAACAAAAGACTCTGATGATACCCTATCGAAGGTCTCACCATCCAGGAGGAGCAGAAAATATATGTGACAGATAAGGTTTTAGTTGGGGGGGGCAGGTAGGGGTGGACAGGTGGATGAAGGGAACTGGGATTGTCATGTAAAACAATCATGTTTCTAATTCAAATAAAAAAGTTGGAAAAAATAACAGAAAAAGAATCAATAAAGTTAAAGATACATCCATAATACCATTTCCAAATTTAAATTTGTAGAAAAAATAAAAACAGAAAAATATTGGCCATAATATTTAAAAAAAAAGGTAGTTCAAAAGGTGTAACTTATTTGTAATAGAATGGCACAAGGAAAGAAGAAAAGAGAATATTTGAAAAACTTTTCATCTTTTTAAAGAAAATAATAAAAAACCTATAAAAAAGTAAAGTTACAGTGTGGTGGCATGCCTTTAATCCCATCACTCAGGAGGCAGAGGCAGGCATGTCTCTGTGAGTTCAAGGATAGCCTGATCTCCAGAGAGAGTGCCAGGATAGGCTCCAAAGCTACACAAAGAAACCCTGTCTTGAAAAACCAAAAAAAGTAAAGCTACAGACTGATGAATTGTAGAGAAAAACATGTCAAAATATAATTACAAGCAATAATATTATATAAAATAAGATAAATCAAACGAATTGCCTTGAAATCATATATTATGGCCTCAAGGCATATGTCTTTTACACTTATTCAACTGATATAACATAACTACCAATTCGATTATGTTGGGAGTGAGGAATTTGGAAGGCAACTAGGTCCCAAACTTAGAGATTCCATGAAATAGAACCTATAAACAAAATGGTGTTTTATTTGCCCTATGTACAACTTGAGGCCACAACAACAAAACGACATTGTAGAACTAGTAATTGTACTTCAAAAGAAAATGTGCATGTTTGCACCTAAATATTAGATTTCCTAGCCTGTAGAAATGTGAAAACTAAATTTTTATTTAATTCAAGTTTTATTTATATGGCTGAATGTGTTTCTGTGCATGCATGTATGATTATTCACAGAGGACAGAAGGCCAGTGTCTTCCTCTGGGCCTGCCTTCACAGTTTTAAATCACCTGATATGGTTGCTGAGAAACAAACTTTCATTATTTGTAAGAACAGTAAGAAATCTTAACAGGTGAGCCATCATATTATACACCGAATTCCATGTCAAAAGCCTGCCAAACTAATGCATATGAATGTACCAGCCTAAATATGCTATACCAAGGACAGGTACTACGTATCATGGAACAATAATAGAATTATACCAAGCTTTTCCTCAAAATCTACAATAGAATAAAAAATGTGGAAGGGAATAGTAAACACATTTAGTGAAACATATACACACTCACTTGGAATTATATATCCATTGAAATTCAGCTTGAAAATAGATATGAAACAAAAGAATTAAAGGATATGGAAACATATTGTCATTGCCAAAAGTACAATTGCATTGCAAGAAATGGAATGGTGATTAATAGATAGTTCTATACTTCATAGAAGTTTTGATATTCTATTGTACAGTAGGGTGAAGTATAATTTTTTATAGTCTATTGAAGAGAGACTTTTGAAATATTTCACTACATTTGCTGACAAGGAATAAATGATCTAAGAAATGGAGAGTTTCAGCATAATGATGCAACATATGTGTGTGCTAAAATATATGGTCTCATATACATGAGAGTAGAAAATATATATGTGAATATATATATATATATATATATATATATGTATCATATAAAGCTGAGAAGTTGAGAAATATTCTTAGAAATTCATATCTTAGTGTAGAAAATGGAAGTATTGCATGAGTAAGTAAAAGGTAAGTGATTCTTAGCCATCAGGGAAATGCAAATCAAAACAAATCTGAGATACTATCTTACTGATGTCAGAATGATTAAAATCAAAAACACCAATTATATCGTCAGCAAATAGTGAGAGTTTGACTTCTTCGTTTCTGATTTTTATCCCCTTGATCTCCTTTTGTTGTCTTATTGCTCTAGCTAGGACTTCAAGGACAATATTGAAGAAGTATGGAGAGAGTGGCCAGCTTTGTCTTGTCCCTGATTTTAGAGGAATTGGATCGAGTTTCTCTCCATTTAATTTGATGTTGGCTGTCGGCTTGCTGAATATTGCTTTTATTATGTTCCTGTTATCCCTGATTTCTCCAAAACCTTTTTCATGAAGGGGTATTGGATTTTGTCAAAAGATTTTTCCGCATCTAGTGAGATGATCATGTGGGTTTTTTTCCCTCAGTCTGTTTATATACAAGATTATCTCAAAAAAAATCCATAGTCATACTATATAATGATGACACATTGGTGGAGAAAGAAATCAGAGAAACATCACCCTTTACAATTGCCACAAACAACATAAAATACCTTGGGGTAATACTAACCAAAATGTGAAAGACCTTTATCATAACAATTTTGAGTCTCTAAAGAAAGAAATTAAAGAAGACACCAGAAAATGGAAAGATCTCCCATGCTCTTGGATAGGCAGGATCAACATAGTAAAAATGGCAATCTTGCCAAACGCAATCTACAGATTCAATGCAATCCCCATCAAAATCCCAACACAATTCTTCACTGACCTTGAAAGAACAATTCTCAACTTTATATGGAGAAACAAAAGACCCCAGGATAGCCAAAACATCCCTGTACAATAAAGGAACCTCTGGAGGCATCACCATCCCTGACTTCAAGCTCTATTCCAGAGCTATAGTCCTGAAAACAGCTTGGTATTGGCACAAAAATAGACAGGTAGACCAATGGAATAGAGTTGAAAACCCTGATATTAACCCACACACCTATGAACACCTGAGTTTTGACAAACAATCCAAATTTATTCGATGGAACAAAGAGAACATCTTCAACAAATGGTGCTGGCATAACTGGTTGCAGACATGTAGAAGACTGCAGTTAGACCCAAGCCTATCGCCTTGCACAAAACTTAAATCAAAATGGATCAAGGATATCAACATAAATCCAGCTACACTGAACCTATTAGAAGACAAAGTGGGAATTACCCTTGAAGGAATTGGTACAGGAGACCACTTCCTGAACATTTCACCAGTAGCACAGACACTGAGGTCAACAACTGATAAACGGGACCTCCTGAAACTGAGAAGCTTCTGTAAAGCAAAGGAGACAGTCAGCAAAACAAAATGGCAGCCCCCAGAATCAGAAAAGACATTCACCAACCCCACATGTGACAGAGGGCTGATCTCCAAAATATACAAAGAACTCAAGAAGCTAGTCTCCAAACCACCAAACAACCCAATTAAAAAGTGGGGTACAGAACTGGTAAAACCCACAGAAACAGCTGACCAGAACATGTGGATTTCTTTGCCCCTGGACTGATCACTGGGAAACCAGCATGGAAGCATCCAGACCCTATGAATTTGGGTGTCAGCATGGAGGCCTTGGGAATCTATGGGGTCTCTGGTAGTAGATCAGCACTTATTCCTAGCATAGGAATGGACTTTGGAAGCCCATTTCACATAGATGGATAGTCTCTGAGCCTGGACACATGGGGAATGGACTAGGCACTATCCCAAAGGATATGACAGACTTTGAAGACCCCCAAAGAAGACCTTACTCTCCCTGGGGAGCAGAAATGATATGGGATAAGTAGGATGTTAGTGGGGGCAGGGGGGAGAGGAGGGATACAGACCTTGGATTGATTTGTAAAACAATCTTGTTTCTAATTTAAATTAAAAAGAAAACCTTTATTTTATATTCACCTTATTCTCTAACAGAAAATCTGTTGAATTTCAAGGTTTAGAAGACTTCAGCCGTTGAGGCATCTGTTTCATAACACATGTCTCTGTTGGACATTTGTATTTCAGAGTTCATGTCACTACATATTCGTGATCTGTTTAGTTTTCTACCTTCTTCATTACATTTTGGCAGATTTCAAGGTTGTCATAATTTAGTCCAAACATATTTTCCTTTCATTGATCATTTATGTTTTGTTTTTAATGTCTACTGAATTCATTTTTGCCTTTCTAATTATTTATTTTGCTTTAGTTTTCTCAGACCTTTAAATGCATTGTTAGATTCTAAATTTCAATTCTTTCTGTTTTTTTGATAGAGTATGTGCTATTGCAAAAGATCTTCACTGTTTTCCTGAATTTTGTTTATAGAAAAATATATATCTAAATTTAGCATCTTCATTCTGTAGCATGATGTTAAGTAGTAATGAATATATGTAATTCCCAAAATTTATTTTGCTATTTATTTCTGGTTTTACTCCAAATTGGCTAAACTATACATATGATTTTTTGAAATTGTTGAGATATTTTGTGACTATCTATGCTTTATTCTAGGAAATATTCTATTTGCTAATAAAATGTGCATTCTGCAGCTTTTGTGTGAAATATTCATCAGTAATCAAATAATTCAAACACAACACAATAGCATACAGTATGCAGACTCTCTGTGTATTTTCCATCTTTACATGGATTTTTCCACTATATTTCTTTCACTTTTATATTCTTTTTTTTGAGACAGGGTTTCTCTGTAGCATTGGCTGTCCTGGAATTCACTCTGTCAACCAGTCTGGCCTTGAAATCACAGAGATCTCCCTGCCTCTGTTTCCAAAGTGATGGGATTAAAGGCGTGTGCCATCACACTCAGCTATTCTATTTTTTCAAGGACTCCATCTGTTTTCTTTTCTCTCCCAAGACTACATATATTTTTAAACATACTCTAAACCGTTTACAGGTTATTCTTAATCTGAATGCATCTTTACTATATATCTCTATTTTTCTTATTATATGAGTCTTATCTGTTAAACAGCAAAGCTAAAATTACAGCAGCAGCAGTCCTGGCCATTTCTTTGACTTTCTGAGACTCTATCTTCATTTCTAGCTGCATGCATATTGCCACAACTCTGGAGTTTTTAAGTCGATGCCACCACCAAGAAGCATGCCACTGGCTGCTTTTAAACATCGTTTAATTGTATGGTAGTACAGCCTCTTAAAAGGGCCCTGCAGTTTTTGCCAATAATGTGTAGTCAGGAAGCCTGTCTTAAAGGAGCCCCAAGCCTCTGTTTGTCTCTCTAAAACAGAGTCCACCTGAGAAAATGCTCCTACCAAGAAGCCATGCTTGACTTTGTTCTTTCATTTTTAAAATCATGGGAAATGTACAGAGATCTACAAGGATGACAACAACTACCAATCTAAGCAGTATTAGAGAGGTTACCTTAAATGCCCTTCCCTGATAATGAGATTGATGATTACCTTATATGCCATCCTAGAGCCTTCATTCAGTCGCTGATGGAAGCAGACACCACAGCTAAAAACTGAACTGAACTCCTGGAATCCATTTGCAGCAAGGGAGGAGTGATGAACCAAGGGGTCAAGACCTGGCTAGTGAAAACCCACAGTAGCATCTGGCCTGAACAAGGGGTTGCACATGAACCCTAGACTGATAGCTAGGAAACCAGCATAGTACTCATCCAGACTCCTAGAATGTGGGTGTCAGTGAGGAGGCCTTGGAAATTTATGGGGCCTTTCGTAGTAGATCAGTATTAATCCCTAGCATACGAATGGACTTTGGGAGCCCATTCTACATAAAGAGATACTCTCTAGTATTGAAAACTAATTACCTTGGTAAGTTCAGTAGACCCTAATTGATTATCCAATGCAAAATGCTCAGGCTGAAAAATATACATACAATTAATACCATATAGAGTGAGTGGTTATATTTAGGAATATGTATATGGAAACATATATGCATGAATAATTATTAGTGAAAAAAGAGGCCATGGATTTTAAAGAGAGCAGGTAGGATTATATGAGAGGCTTTGGGGTAGGAAAGAGATGGGAGATACATTGAGATTATATTATAATATCAAAAGTTGAAAAGGTTGGTGTTACTCATAATATATAGAAACTCAGGGATGGAAATATAGAACAAGCCATCCCAAGGGCATCTCTTGTTCTACAGGATGTTAGTAATACCACCAGAGTCATTTTATGTTGTTATTATTATAGTGGATAGGTTATATTCAAGAAATGCCATTTCTCCTCTTTTACATTATTGTACATTTTACCTGAACTGTTAATAAGTTTTAAATGATGTATACATTTTCTTCCCACATGTTACATGCAAACAACTTTATTTTCTGTTTCTAAATTATAAATAGTTGACTGCAAATATGTGAAATAATTGTTGGTGAAAAACCATTATCTAAATGATTCACTGACTGTCATTAAAAAATAACAGTATGTACCAATTATAAATTCTGGCTCTTGCCTAGTAATGACACACATCTATGAGGCTATCTCATTATCAATGTAGTGAGTAATAGAAAAAATTTCATTTGAATATTGCCATAATTTGACATTGGATTCACTTATGCATTCTTTCACACATTCAGAAATAATTTCTTCATTTCGTTAATTTGACAAACAATCATAAAAACTTCCTCAGTGGCATGTAGTATGTTAGAAGTGGTATTACAATGAATGGTGACAAAACAATCCACATTCCCTAGAAATTAATTAATAATAAAGAACCTAGACCTGGAACAATTTCCAAATATGAAGGCTTTGTGAGCACAGTGCAGAGATATCAATGTTTGACATATCAAACAAAGCATGAGACAGAAAGTAGTGGACATTTTAACTAGATTAAAGTGGGTGGAATTGGAAGGGGATAATATTACTAAGAGTGACATAATGATGGTGTAGCACTCCCTGTGTGTGCCCTTCCCATCTTCAGGGGGTGGGGTCAACTGGTGTCCATCTTAACACATATGACAGTTCTGTGTATTTTCCCCTTATAAACAATAGAAGTGAAATATTGTTGTGGAATATTGTTTTAAGATACATTTCACTTATTTATGCTGGAATATTTGTTTAATAATGCTATGATGTGTTGCATTCTTTTTTAATTTAAATTAGGAACAAAACTACTTCACATGTCAATCCCAGCTCCCTCCCCCTCTTCTCCTCCCCTGACCCCCCCGAAACTCTCCCATCCCCATCCCATCCCCCCTCAACTCCCCAGAGATGTTGAGGTTTTCCATGAGGGACCTCCAAAGTAAGTCAAATCATCACAGGCGGGGCCTAGGCCCTCCGCCATGTGTTGAGGCTAAGAAAGCATTCCTCCATGTGAAATGGACTCCCAATGTCCATTTGTACACAAGAGATAAATACTGATCTACCACCCAAGGCGCCATAGATTGCTGAGGCCTCCTCACTGGCACCCACATTCACAAGGTCTGGATCAGTCCCATGCTGGTGTCTCAGCCATCAGTCTGGCATCCATGAGCTCCTCTTGTTCAGGTCAGTAGTTTCTGTTGGTTTCAACAGCCTGGGCTTGACCCCTTTGCTCATCACTCCTCGCTCTCTGCAACTGGGTTCCAGAAGTTCAGTTCACTGTTTAGCTGTGGGTGTCTGCCCCTGCTTCCATAAGCCACTGGATGAAGGCTCTAGGATGGCATATGAGGTAGATCAATCTCATTATTGGGGAAGGGCATTTAAGGTAGCCTCTCCACTATTGCTTAGATTACCAGTTGGTGTCATCCATGTAGATCTCTGGAAATCTTACTAGTGACAGATCTCTCCTCACACCTATAATAATGGCTCCCTCTACTATGGTACCTTGTAGGGAGTCACCCTAACCCCGCCCAATAGTCCTGGGGCAGGTACCAGGTGGACCCGGGGACTCGCCCAGAAGGGCGTGGTGAAGGAAAGCCGGGATGAAGAAAGGGAGCTTCTTAAGGGGCTACACGTGGGGACGAGGGCCCCCTTTTGTTCTGGCCGCGCTGGCTGGGTTCTTAACCTAGCTCTGGCCTGTGTTTCACCCTGCTGTCCCCTGAAATAAAGAGACCATAATCCAATAGTACCTCTCATCCTACTCTCCTTTATTCTTCCTGGGACTCAATCTTCCTGTTCCCCTATGTCCTCTCCCCTATTTTGTTTTCCATTTGTTTAAGTCTGCAAAGCTTTGATTTTTGCCTGTCTAAAACACCTAATTGATCTAATAAAAAGATGAATGGCTAATAGCTCAGCAGGGGAGAGAAATAGGCAGGGCTGGCAGGCAGGGAGAATAAATTAGAGAGAGAGAAGGAAGATCAAAGATAGGAGAAAAGAGGCCAGGGGCCAGCTTCCCAGCTACAAAGTAAGGCATGGAGTAATAAGTGAAGAAATGATATAGAGAAATAGAGAAAGCTAGATGGGATAATTTAAGAAAAGTTGACTGGAAGTAAACCAAACTAAGGTCAGGCATTTATAAGTAATATTAAGTCTCCCTGTGATTATTTCAGAGCTAGGTAGTAGGATTACCAAGCAGTAAAGAGAAAAATTCAATATTTTGACATATTAATGTGAGGTTCAAATATTGCCAGGGTGTGAGAATGCTAAAAAAACAAAAGGATGTGGCTTTATGAAAAATTACCTTACAGCTGATCACTTAAACAACGTTTTTCATACTAAATGGAAATAAAAAACTAAGTAAATTAAGCTTGCCACTGTGCAGGACACTGCCATTCCAGAGCTGGGGAATTGAATGCATGTCCTGGTCAAAGGAACCTCCAACAAGGTTGTAAGCTTTAGGATTTTCTGCCCCAAATATAGAAGCAGGCAGAACCAACCACTGGAATCACATAGAGTACTCAGCTGTAGCTTAATAGGCTCACACAGAAAAAAAAATGTCTAAAAGATAGGCAGTAAAAGAGGTCCAGAAGAGAAAAAAAAAAAAAAAACCCTGAACAGTTTCAGTTTGCTTTATAATGCACATAGGCTTAGGAAAGAAATTAAAAATTTGACTATGGATAGCAAGAAATAGTTTAAGAGTAATGAAGGCCATGGAGTGGTGGCACACACCTTTAATCCCAGCACTCAGGAGGCAGAGGCAGGCAGATTTCTGAGACATCAAGTCCAGCTTGATATATAGAGCAAGTTCCAAGACATGCTCCAAAGCTACAAAGAGAAATCCTGTGTCAAAAATGTAAAATAAATAAATAAAATATGCTGAAGTATGATCAATAAAGAAAGAGTAAATGTCATATAAAAGTAAAAGTCACATAACAATGGGAAATACACAGGAAGCCAGTATCCTACATAGTATTGTGTTGACTGTGAATTTGGAATGCTGTTAAGTAAATGACAGCTGCGGACAAACATGGAATTATAAACTGGACTGCTCAATGAAACAGCCTATGTACATTATAATTGCCCTAACTTTAAAATGGAATTCAAAAATGTATTTGTAAAATTGAACTTAAAAAATTCTTTGTTTGTAATAGAGGTTTTGCTTTTATTTTCACAGGAAACAAGAGACTATGGGTTCCTTCAGTGTTGATATGGATCAGGTTTGATGAGGGAAGACCTCCTGAATATTGACAGGAGATGTTCAGATCGTAGGTGATCTTCCCAGTACTTGGCAATTATCTCAATTTTCTCAGAGATCTTTCAAGATGCCTTCAGCCACAGTCAAAAGGAGTTGGTGTGGAGAAATTGTGCCCACATTCCAGAGAGATGGGGTGGATGTTTTTGGTTATTTTGTGGGTTATGGATGTTTGTTATCATTTAGGGTAATATTGGAATATAGGATAAAATAAAACTGTTAATCTCAGATATATTCCATTGGCATGGATTTTGGTATATTGGTACAAATTTAAAATTATTTTGTTATAATATATATGTATATATGTTCTGCTACTCTTTGGGATATTGTGCTTATGCATGTCATTTAAAATGCAATGTATAAATAAAAATTCAGATTAGTATTGATAGTAATCAAACTTGTAGTCTCATTAGGTATATTTTCAAGGTTAAACAGGTGTATTTTAGATGGGTGGTCTTTAAACATTTCAAATATATATATATATATATATATATTATATAATATATATAATTTAAATGTTTTGTTAACATAGGGCTTTTCATGACAATGTGACAGATTTCCTCCTAGAAACACCAATTTACTTCATAAAAGGACTATAGGCACTAAAGAAACTCCATATGGAGTTTGTTTTCAAGCAAAGCTAGCCATTTAGGCAAGAACCTGTTTTACCCTAACTGTTGACAGTGTGCTGTATGAAAGACACTTACAGGACCCACAGGAAAGTGACTTCTGAACTTTGCCAAAACAAAGAAAGCCAATCCATAAAAATGCTTGATTCACAAAAGTGTCTGCCAGATATTCTTCAGGACACAGAGAAAAATGACTGGTGAACTCTGCCAAAACAAAGCAGGACACTCCTTCAAATGTCCCACACCACTGAAAAATCTGCCAGATGTTCTAGACCTGGAAGCTGAAGACTGATGTCCCAACCTTGCAGAGCAAATTTGGGTAATTGTCCAGGCAGCCAGGTGTCTCTATTGTTATGTGATAATGCTTTCTTCTGTGATCATTGATGGAGTTAACTGAAGTTACAAAGATAAAAGCCCAGCAGAAAAAGATAAATGGGGTAAATTAAGTAAAGCTGTATAGAAACAAGGCAAGCTTATCCTGGGCATTCATAACAAAGAATAAGTTTGTATGTATTTATTTGATATATGTATTTGCATCCATGTGTATTTATTAGTTATATACAGAAAGTAATTTAATTATGAAAGTGTGGAGTCACTAAGATAAGATAGATAATGGAATACTTTCTCTGAATTTGCTGAACACAAATGGACTGAATATTGTAAAGGTAATTCTTCCTTGATAAATATTTTTGTTGTGTATAGTTTTACTTATTAAAATTACAACCTTTCCTTCTTGTCTAGACAAAAGGGACATGTTATGTAATGCTATTTTAAGGTGTGTTCTATTCTTTTATGCTGTGGAATATTTTTTCATGAAGAAAAGATGTGTTATGTACTTTTAGGTTGCATTTGTTTAACTCTTTATGGCTGTATTGCTTTGATTCTTTAAAACACTTCATTGGTCTAATAAAGAGCTGAATGGACATTAGCTAGGCAGGAGAGACAAATGGGAAGGGCTGACAGGCAGTGAGAATAACTGAGAGAAGAAAGTTTGAGAAAAGGAGAAGGAGAGGAGTATGCCTGAGGGGCAGTCACCCAACCTCACAGGCAAACACAGAATAAAACTAAAGAAATGATACACAGAAATAGAGAAAGTTAAAAGCCCAAATGCAAAACATAGGTGGGATAAATTAAGTAAAGTTTGCTAGAAACAAGCCAAGCTTTTCCTGGGCATTTATATAAAAAATAATCCCATGTGTAGTTTTGGGAGCTGGTTGGTGGACCCCTCAAAGAGCAAAAAGATTTAAAATAAAACAAGTACTAGAAACTATAGAAAAAAAGGTGAAAGTGGCCAAATGAATTCACAAAGAATAAAATTAGTGAAATTACCTTGCTGAAGTTATATAAAAATATACAAACTTGTTTAAATACAAAGTCATTCTATATGATGTAGTATGTACATTTTTAAGAACATAAAACTCTAATTGAAGATACACCATAAATGCGGTATAATTTTCCACATTGTCCACAACATACTTCAGTATTGTTATTTTTTCTTAAAGAATACCATTCTTAGTGTGGTTTGATTGAAACACAGTGTAGTTTTATTTTATATTATTTTGATAACTAGTGATGTACAATTTTTCGGATGTTTATGGGCCATCTATACCTCATTTTTTGAGAAATGCTTTATATCTATTTCTCCATTTAATTAGTACAATTATTGGCAAGTTCATTTGAGATCTGTTATTCAGTTTTTGAGTTCTTTATGTATTCTAGACACTAACTGTCTGTTATATTAGAGGTAGAAAATAGTGATTATGATTACATATGCTGTATCTTTACTTGACTATGTTCTTTTTGTTACAGATTTGTTTTAGTTCATAAACCCCATTTGTCAGTTATTGACATTATTTCCCAAGTTAGATTCACTTTAGGAAGTTTGATCCTATGCTAATTTCCTGAAATACTTTAGATAATCTTTTCTGTCATAGGTTTTATGTTTTATACATTCCACATTAGTGTTACTGATTCATATGTCATTCATTTTATATAGGATAAATTATTGTGATCTAATTTCATTGTCATTGAAGAGGTCATCTTCTCTACAAAATATATTTCTGGCATCCTTATACACATGTTCATGGCTCTGGCTGTGAGTGTTTAATCTGTGTTCTCCATTCTATTACTTTGATGTACATGTCTGATTTTTGCCAGTACAATGATAATTTTATTCTTATAGAAACCAATAATTTTAGATCAAAGAAACAGTTACAGGAAACAGCAAACCATTATTTGATTCTCAATTTTATTAAAGGGTTAAGGGTAATAATTGAATTAATATATAGTTAAAATTACTATTTAAAGCTGCATTTTGTAAACTAGAGTTAGACATAGCTTGCATATAGACAAACTCTTAAACTTTTATGTTTTCTTTTCATTTAAATTTTTGTTATTGTTGTCATTGTTTTGTTTTTGCCCTGGAAAAAGGGGGCTTGAGAAATGACTCATCATTTAAGAGCTCTGACTGAGGTTTAATTCCTGGCATCCAACTGGTGGTTCATATTCATATATAACTCCAGTCCAAGGAGAACCAATGCCCTCTTCTGGCCACAATTCTCATTGCACACATATACATAGATAAAAATCACTCATACACATACAATTTTTTAAATAGAAGTTTTTAAACAAATGTATTTTTTAAAGTAGTGTGATTTTTTCTGGTAAAATTGTCTGAAAGTTTTTAAAACTAAAATTTAAAATAAAGCAAGTTCAACATGGGTTATCACCAAGCCTACTAATACACTGTTCTTTTTAGTAAAATGAAATTGCACTGTAATCTTTGAGAAAAAAAAGTAGCAAGATAAAGATTTATTTTGCTTCATTGCAAATTACACTGTAAAAATGTCACCACTGCTTTAAAATATAATTCAATACTTAGGGTAAATAACTAAAACCTATTATCACCTATAGTTTCTACTACAATGTATACATCTTGATTTTGAAATGTTAACAGAATTGGAAAGCACTTACCCCATACATTTGTTTCAGAGTCTGTATATGCTGATAATTTACATGTCATATATTCAGTTTTATATTTTTATTGTTATTACTGTTACCATGCTAATGATTTCATTACAATATCTACAGTGGTTGTTCTCCAACACAGATTTTCACTTCATTTATATTCCATCCACAGTAACATATTGTAGAATAGTGTTAACAATACTTCAGATTAGTGTGTTTAGACCAGAGTATCTATAGACTCTTGAAAAGTTAAACCAGACATTTTTTTTTCAGAATGAGAAAGAAATGTATTGAAAGAGAGGTCAGAGTAGAACACAGTCCCTATGAAGAGGAAAGGGAGAATAATAGGGAGGGATTATATGAGAAGATTGGAATGTTAAGGCAGAGAGGGAAAATATAGGAAAATGACAATAAGAATGAATTTTAAAATAATATGATAATCTACTATTTTATAAGCATATATACACATATTAACATTATGTATGCATGTATGTATGTATGTATGTATACATGTATGTATGTACATTAAACAGTTAAGTTGAAGTTATTTTGTCCAGAGCATTATGCTCATGCCAGAAGCCATAGGTAATCAAATGTATTCCAGAGAGAGCTATGGGATTCTCCCTCCCTCATATGGTCATTCAGGCTTTCCTAAAGATCTCCCCCCCAAAAAAAAATTTAGTGCATTGCCATTGCTCTTGATTGATATGATGGCTAATCTTGGTTGGCAAAATAACTACATCTGTAACTAACTAAAGCCCATTGTCTAGGCACATCTATGAGGGAATTTTTGTTGACTAAATTGATTGAAGTGAGAATACCCCACTCCAAATCAGATATTTTGAAGTGAGAAGAGTCACCTTAAATCTGGCACACATCTTCTATTGGCAGCCTACATACAGAGCAGGGAAAGAAAGCAGCACTTTTTCTCTCCCTGCTTGGCCTCACTCTCATTGGTACAGTAATTTCTTCACTGTCATTAGTACCTATTTCTTCAGCATTTCTTTGTGTTCTGAAGAACAGAAGAGACATCAGGTGTTGTGAACTGAATTAATACTGGATTCTTAAAATGTCCATTGGGAGCCAGCTATTGCTGGGATAGTCAGAATGTAACCTGTAATCAACTATAATAAATCTGAACACACACACACACACACACACACACACACACACACACACACACTATTCAATTTGCTTACAGGCCAGTGAAAAAATAGGGACTTGCCAGTGAGAGCAAGAATGAAAGTTTCTTTGTTCCATGCCTTCTATATTTGCTGTCCTTAGTAGGTGTGACCTAGATAAAAGTGTATCTTCCCACATCAAAATACCCAGATTGTAAGTGGATCTTCCCACTTCAAATTATTTAATTAGGAATAAAAAAATCAAAGTTGTACACAGATACTTGGGTTTTAGTGAATTACAGAGGTAGTCTAATATACAATCAAGAATAGTTATCACATTATGAGAAGATACTATGTAGGTATTGAAGGAAAAATCTACCAACGAATATTATCTGCTTGTAAATCTTGCGAGCTATAATAGCCACCAGTGTGAAAATATATGCCCATTAGCACAAAATTCCCGTCAATATTATGGGAATACTCAACTGATTATGACTGGATTTTTCACCCACTATACAAAGGGATGTGCATACCTGACATTGTAAAAAATATCAGTTTTTCAGATAATGTTTTCTGATATGTGTTTTGTTTTTAAAGTACAATTACTTGTATATTGGTTAATCATTTCTTTATAACATGGACAATAGGGTATATACTTAATTCCAATGTGCCTGCAGTTGGAGAGGACTGTACCAAAAGAATGTCCTGGATGTTAATGGAACACTACACCCATGAGTTCTCAGAAGTTTTGGTTACGTACATATGATAAAGCCAGGCAGCCTTTTAGTATGTAGGGGAGCAGGTGAATTATGACCATCAGCCCAAACTGAAGAACTTTGGATAATTGAAGAATTTGGAAAAGGAGAGTCAGGTTTCTTTATTGGTATGGACTCTGATAAGTCCATCATATTCCCATGGATAGTCACATGCCCAGGAATTTCTGAGGAGACAAATTGGACCTCTTCAGTTATAATTTTCATTTATTTTGAGATTGTATTATATTAATTACAATGTTTCTTCTTTCCATTTTCTTCCTCTATACCCTGCCATATGCCATCCCTGCTTGCTTTTAAATTCTTGCCTTCTTTGACCATCAATTGTCATTGCATGCATGTGGTTTTTTTAAGTCAGAGAAAATAAAGTTAGGAGGCTGAAGAGGTGAGACCACATCAGGGAGAGGGACTTTGATCAGATCAAAATATGCTACATTAAATTCCCCTAAATTGGTATTTTTTGAAATATTAAATTACAAGTATATAATTGTGTATGTGTGTGTTTATTAACATATATCTCAAAATGTCTTAACCGTATATGAAAAAACAAAATTGTGAGTTTCTCCAACCTGGTACCCACCCCTTCCATCTTCATTCATCCCTCTCTTCAATTAAGTTCCAGAATTCAGTTCAGTGTATAGCTGTGGGTGTCTGCCTCTGCTTCCATCAGCCACTGGATGAGGGCTCTAGGATGGCACAAAAAGCAGTCATCAATCTCATTTTAGGGGAGGGTATTTAAGTTATCCTCTCCACCATTGCCTGGATTGTCAGTTCGTGTCATCCTTGTAGGTCTCTGGAAATCTCCCTAGTGCCTGATCTCTCCTCGGACCTATAATGGCTCCCTCTCATAGGAGGCCAGTACAAGACTGATCCAGTCCCCTGTACATGGATGTCAATGAGGAGGCCTCTGCACTCCAGGGGGCCGCTGGTAGTGGATTAGTATTTTTCCCTGGTGTAAGAAGGGACTTTGAGAGCCCATCCCACATTAAGGGATGCACTCTTGCCCTGGACACATGGGGAAGAGCCCAGGCCCAGCCCAGGATGATGTGATGAACTTTGTGGAGCCCCCATTGAGGGCCTTACCCTGCCTGGGGTGTGGAGGGTGGATGGGGTGGGGGCTAGGTCGGGGATGGGGGAGGATGGATGGGGGTGAAGGGAGGGAGAGGGAGAAGGGATTCACACGTGAAACAAGCTTGTTCCTATTTTGAACTAATAAAAAACATTTAAAAATTTGATAAGTTCAATGGTAACTATTCTAAAAGTCAAAAAGTATTTACTTTTCTAATGATGTAATAAAATTAATTGACAAAAGTAAATTGAAGAAAAAAGTTTATTTTAGATCATAATGGAAGAAGTGAATTAAATTCTATCAGGGAAAGCATTCCAACAAGAACAGGAAACTGATTATATTTTTATTCATATGTAGGATGCTGGGTAGTAGAGGGGAAGGAAGTGGGGCACAGCTCAAAGCTCTCAAAGATTGACCTCAGTGATATAATTCCTTGTAGGTGGAGATTTTCTGTGCTGGCAGCCCTCCCAAATAACCACTCAGAGGCTTAATATTAATTACAAATGCTCAGACAATAGTTCAGGCTTATTGCTAGCTAACTCTTATATATAAATTAACTCATACTTGTAACACAAAAAATAAAAGACCCAGAGACAAATAGTGGGTTTCAACCTGAAGATGAGGGAAGCCAAGCAGCCAAGCTGCCAGAGAGCTCTTACCTCTAAATGGCTAGAGTGCTCCTGTTCTCAATATGGCTGAATAATGAATTCTCCTATTTTCAGTGTGGCTTCAAAATGAATGCTTGATACCGAAACCTTATTCCTACCTTATATTCTTCCCTAATGCTGGGATTAAAGGCATGTGATTCCAGATGCAGAGAATATCTTTATGAGAGCTGTTTCTATTTAGGACTGAATCCATCTTGTGTAGACAGGGTGGCCTTGGACTCATGGAGATTCCTCTACCTCTTAGTCTTGAGTCTTAGGATTAATGTTGTGTACCACCACCTTCTAGTTTTCTGGATACTGGAAGTTAAGGTGTGTGCCTGGATTCCATGGCTTGTGACTAGCTTTGCTTTCAGATTCCTGAGGCAAGCTTTAATAAATAATAAATGATACATCACTGTAGGGAGCTGCAGAAAACCGCACCCAAAAGATGGCGCCGGTTTCTGCCTTCCGCCAGCCCGACGGCGAGCGCTCTCTGTGGTAAACAACTCCAAATAAGGCAAAGGTCATGTATCCTCTTAATTCTGCTTGGAGACAACCTATCCTGGCGCGCCACGTAGGGTTAGGTGATTGGTAGATGTAGACTATATCAGGCCCCGTCTCCCTCGGCCTGGGGCCCGCCGCCATTATACACTGTACAAAGCAAAGAGGTTCCCGATTAAACTGTGTTTGAAGAAGATTCCTCGGTGTGGCGTCTTTCTTGCTGGTCAAGGGTGGACGCCGCAAGTGGTGGCCCGTACGGGGACGCCGCCACCGCCGCGAGTGGTGGCCCGTACGTACGGGGAATCAGAACTTCTCACAGTCGGGGGTAAGTTCCCAAGGTAAGTGGAACTGTAAAGTCCGCGGTGAATGCGGAGATAGGTCTCCGGTAAAGGAGCACCAAGGTCCTCGGGAAAGAGGAGATAGGTCTCCGGTAAAGGAGCACCAAGGTCCTCAGGAAAGAGGCGATAAAGTCTCCGGTAAAGGAGCACCAAGGTCCTCAGGAAAGAGGCGATAAAGTCTCCAGTAAAGGAGCAACAAAGCCCTCGGGAAAGAGGCGGTAAAGTCTCCGGAAAGGAGCAACACTGTTCGCGACGAAAGTAAAAAACCTCGCTTCTGCTTTAATTTGCAGAGTGAGAGTAAGTTAATGGACCCCGCTATTATAGTGGTAATTTGGCTGCCTTTTAACATCGCAGCCTCAGGCAATCTCACTGTGGCTAGTTGGGATAAGCTTGGAAAAGATCTAGATTTTGTCTGGGCACAGGGAACGCTGAAGCCAGGGACGAGGCCTATTTGGAAAATGGTTCGCAGCTGTCTAGAGGATCAAAGATGCCGCAAGGCTGTAGAAGAGGGGCAGGAGGTGGTAGAACAGCTGAAGGAAATAAATAGATGCAAGTCATGGGGCCTGTGCAGCGTGGTTTACCATTGCTGTCAGCCCTACCCAATCATGAAGAACCTGATTTGTGATGTGTGCAGGATAGTGTTAGGTTTGCTTTTACTTTACCTTCTATTCTCCATACCATTATATGAGTGGGTGGTTTTACCCCAGGGTATGGCCAATAGCCCCACTATGTGTCAGCTTTTTGTGTGTCATGCTATTGCTCCTATTAGAGAGAAATACCCTGCTGTGAGATGTGTTCACTATATGGATGACATTCTCTTAACTAGTAAGGAGTTGAAATTGCTACACTTAGCATATGGAGATTACATTGGATATCCAATCTACCCTTAATGCTCAATTGAAAGGTGGCATTATGGTTTTGAATCAACACATTGATCTATTGCAGGAACAGCTGTTTCCTGTCAGAATTATTCTTTAGCAGCAAACATGTCTAAACAACCTTCATAGTATCTTCTAGGCAACTGGTCTGGGGATTTTGAAAAGCTGATGCAGGAGCTGAGACTCTCCATAGTGCATGTGAATTCCACCAGTCGACATCTCGGTTGCGGAAGGACTGTCTGCGTGGATCACTCAAGCCATGAATCATCTGAAAGAGTGGGCAGGAATAGGTGCCCTGGGAGGAATGCTTATCCTAGTTAGTTTCATAGCGTTATGGTGTATCTGCAGGATGAGGGTCACACAGCAGAGAAGTAATACCATGATTGCACAAGCCTTTAGTTTAGTTAAGGAATGGGCTGGAGTAGGGGTTATGTTTTCCATGATGCTGTTAGCCATTTTTGTTTGCTTGTGGTGCCTATGCAGGATCAGGAAGTCGCAAAAATCCCAAGCTGCTATGTTGGTACAGGCCTTTGCTGCTGTGGAAGCAGGACAGTCCCCTCAAGCATGGTTATCCATGCTGACAGACAAATAGATGTCTGTCTCGCCCTTGCTGAGTGAGTAATGCGTATCTGAATCAGTCATGCTCAATGACGGGCACCTACCCTCATGCTGAGCGAATAAGCATACATGTGTTCCCTTCAACCTAAGACATGAGCCTGTGAGGGCGACACAGTGACTCTTTGACGGGTAAGATAGGGACACTGGGGTTGAACCTAAGACAGAGATGACTGAAATCTGACAACAGATAGATACTGCTACTCCTATAATATTAAAACAAAAAGGGGGAACTGTAGGGAGCTGCAGAAAACCGCACCCAAAAGATGGCGCCGGTTTCTGCCTTCCGCCAGCCCGACGGCGAGCGCTCTCTGTGGTAAACAACTCCAAATAAGGCAAAGGTCATGTATCCTCTTAATTCTGCTTGGAGACAACCTATCCTGGCGCGCCACGTAGGGTTAGGTGATTGGTAGATGTAGACTATATCAGGCCCCGTCTCCCTCGGCCTGGGGCCCGCCGCCATTATACACTGTACAAAGCAAAGAGGTTCCCGATTAAACTGTGTTTGAAGAAGATTCCTCGGTGTGTGGCGTCTTTCTTGCTGGTCAAGGGTGGACGCCGCACATCACCACACATATTTCTTATCTATGTTTTGCCATGTGGCTCATGGCTGATTACCTCATTTTCTACCCATACTGCTTCCTCAGGGTCTGACTGGTGTCTTCTTTGATTCTTCCCTTATTTTGATCATTCTTAGTTTGTTTCTCCCACCTAACTTTATCTTGTTAAGCTATTGGATAGTCAGTCAACCAATCACAGTGACATATATTCACATTTCCTCTACTAAAGCACCTCCTCCTAACAGTTTCCAAACCTTCCTAAATAGTGTCACCAACTGGAAGCCAAGTGTTTAAGCACACATGCATGGGGGGCATTTATTAACCAAAGCACCACACATTGTTTCCCCATAGCCTTCAAAAATTTTATAAAGCTTTACTTCTGAAGTGCTTTTTTACTAGTGCAAGTAATTCACTGGACACAAAAATTATTGCTGTAAGCCAGACAGGGCAACTATCATACTGTAACAGTAAGAAAATCCTATTTCAAATACTGTCTAAGTTAGGAATTTTATTGCTGCAACAAAACACCATGAACAAAAAGCAAGTTGGAGAAGAAAGTGCTTATTTGGTTGATACTTGTACATGGCTGTTCATTGTTGAAGGAAATCAGCACAGAAATTCAAATAAGGGAGGATCCTGGTCATGGGAGTTGATGCAGAAACCACAAATTGGTGAAGCTTACTGGTTTGCTTCTTATGGCTTTCACAGCTGTTTTCTTATAGAACTCAGGACCACCAGATAAGAGACAGCACCACCTACCATGAGATGGTACCTCCTCCACCATTGATCACTCATTAAGAAAATACCTTGAATCTGGATCTCATGGAGATATTTCCTCACCTGAGGCTCCTTCCCCTCTGATGACTTTAGCTTATGTCAAGTTGACAAACAAAACCAGCCAGTACAAGAACAATTGTCATTTTAGTTTACATGATTATGAAGTGATGGGAATGTTCTTCTGTGTATATATTTGTCTTATGGGTTGATGAATAAAACACTGTTGGGCAATATGGCAGCAAAATAGGTGGGGTGAGGATATGAGGAGGATTCTGGGAAGGGTAGTCAGAGAGGAGTCCTCATGTGATCCCAGGAAGTGATATAGCTGTGCACAATCAGAATATAATCAGGGATAAACAGGAAATCACTCTCTTCTCTGTGGAGATGCTGAAAAGACACAGTGTAGACACCAATGGAGTAAGAGGCCTGGAAATTTTATGCAGTAAGATAGGACCACATAGAAATACATAGAATAGCAGTTATGGTTTACTTATTTAAGACAGAGATAGCCAAATAAGAAGCCATAGCCAATGGCCAAGAGCTTTGTAACTAATGTAAGTCTCTGGTGTTTATTTGAGGATGAAGCTGTGGTGGGGCCTAGCTGGGCCACAAAGTTCACATTAAAAAGAAGTAGTGTGGCCAACATTTATTTTGGTTTTTCCTTCATAATGTCACAAGATTTCTATCAAATAATGGGCAGAGTAGCAGTTATTACTAGTGTTTAAAAATTATTTAATAGTCATGGGATTATTTTTTTCACATTTTCTCCTTAAAGTATAAGGTAATTCAAACAGAACATTCATGTTTTTTCCACATAGGATGACTACTAGCTAAGATTTTAGGCCATCAATATGTTCAGTCTTTTAGGCAAGAAGTTATTATAAAATGCAATTAAGTGATTGTCATTTTACCACTTCTCTCATATCCTATTACTATCATCATCTCTGAAAATATCTCTTACATGTGTGAAAAGAGGCTGAATAGCATGATATGGCTAATTAAAAAAGTATTAGCTACACATAATTTAAAAGGATTATTGGAATATCTATCTGTTGCAATCTATATCAATCATCTGTCTATATCTGGGTTATAATACAATCCACTATGTCTCTAAAATATGGCTTTGATGACTATAAATTTCCCTTTCTAAATGGTTTCATTTATCAAATCAATCATGTGTATTTCAAATTCACATTGGTTTATAAAATCCAAAATTCTTAAGAGAAATGCAAAAAATTAAAAGTTTGTAGAAAGATACACTATGATTATAAGCACTCATGACAGGAGTAATGATATATGTTTCCAGATTCTTCGATTAAATGTTTGCATTTTATGCTTAAGACACTTTAAAATATAGGTAGCATCAACATAGTAAAAATGGCAATCCTACCAAATGTAATCTTCAGATTCAATGTAATACACATCAAAACCCCAGCACAATTCTTTGCAGACCTTAAAAGAACAAAACTAAATTTCATATAGAAAAACAAAAACCCCAGGATCACTAAAACAATGCTGTATGGTCAAAGATCATCTGGGGACATCACCATTCCCAACACAACTTCAAGCTCTATTTTACTGCTCTTGTAATGAACACAACTTGGTATTGGCATAAAACCAGACAGAACAATGGAATGAAATAGAAGACACTGATATCAACCCACACACACCTGAACACCCAATTTTTGACAAAGAATATAAAAATGTGAAATGGAAAAAAGAAAGAGTTATTCAACAAATGGTACTGGTATAACTGGGTATCAAAATGAAGAAGAATGCAAATAGATCCATATCTATTGCCATGCACAAAACCCAAGTCAAAATGGCCAAAGACCTCAATATAAATCCATCCACACCAAACCTCATAGAACAGAAATTGGGAAATAAACTTGAATGCAGAGACACAGGAGCCACCTTTAAATAGAACACCAGTATCACAGACACTAAGAGTAACAATTAACAATGGGACCTCCTGAAACTGAGAATCATCTGTAAAGCCTAGCCTACAGAATGAAAAAGAACTTCACCAAACCCACATCTGACAGATGGCTGATCTCTAAAATATACAAAAAAACCTCAAGAACATTGGTATCAAACAACCAAATATTCCTATTTAAAATGGAGTACAGATTTAAACAGTGAGTTCTCAACAGAACAACCTCAAATGGCAGAAAGACACTTAAGGAAATGTTCAACATCCTTACTCATCTAACCAACTCTGAGATACCTTTTTACTCTGAGCAGACTGAACAGGACTCCCTGAATACAGGTGACATTGGTGCCACTGGAGCAATATATGAGGCCTCTGGCAGTGGGTCCAAGATCTAACTATAATGCACAAATTTTGTGGAGTCCATTCTATATTGAGAGACTCCTTGCTCAGCCTAGGCATGGGGTAGGAGGACTTGGTCCTGCCTCAACGATATGATGGGACAGACAGGAGACTTCCTAGGGAAGGACTTATCCTCTCCAAGGAGCAGATGGAAGGTGGGTTGGGGGTAGTTGGCGGAGCAATAGGAGAGGAGGGAAGGGGTAACTGGGATTGGTATGTAAAACACAAATTAATAAATGAATAAATAATCTAAAAAAGACCCTATAAAGTTCCGAATTTGGTCTGAATACTAATTTAAGTTTTAGCTATAAGAAAGAGAAGTGTAGGTTTCTATTTAATGTAGATTAGATTAAGTTTACAGAAAAGATTCCCCTAAAATATCTAGTACTATATTTGACATAGAAATTCAGCTGGTAAAAGAAATATGAATGGACAACACAGCAGTAGTAATTTATTTGAGGGAGAAAGACTGCACCTTGATGTTTGACTTGTCAAACTAACTCTGACATGCTCTTCCCAAAATTTAGAAATGCTAGCTAGTTCTTTGACATGTCAAGTGAATTGCTTCATAGCATTCTGCTGTGAGCTGTATGCTTAGGATTTTTTTGTATACTATCATCCAAATCCTACTTTTGATTAAAAGAGTAACTGAAAAGTAAGTAAGCTGTCCTTAAATATTTCTCATTTCTTATTGGTTACAATAATGACTTTATACTCAATGTCCAAGTATCAATTGTATTTCTCTAATTATATGAAGTAGGTATTTATTAAAATTTAAAGTTATCTTCATTACATATTTCTTTTCAATCATGGCTATCATTTAGGCATCCATCCATTCTAATTGGGAATTCTATCTTTTACCTACTTTTCCACTAGTAATATTTTAAAGTACAGTTAAATGAGAGAGAGAAAATTACTTTCATTTTATATTCAATTGAAGCACCTTATAAATTTGTGAATATGGGAATTTCTTATGGTAGGAGACAAGAATATACAGATATCTAGATGTATCTAGAACACTCTAAAATCAAGACACAAAAGGATCCTCTTTAAATACACATCCTTCATAGAGCACATATTGAAACACAGTAGAAAGCTTCCTCTTTGTAAAAGATGTTTCATTAGAACTATTGTCTACAACTCATTTCTTTCCTAGTTTCAAAAATGAGCTTGATTCATACTTACTTTCAATGTTGGCTGACTATTAGGACAACAGTATATAGACTACTGTAGTCCAAATTTCCCAGTGATTTCCAATTTTACCAAATGGGCATATATTTTGATTTAATTTGATTTTTAATTTAATGAATGCTTAGAGGTTTTGACAATAATATAATGAATGAAATGGTAGCTCATTTAATTGGAGAGAAAATTTGCCAGCTACACTTCTGGCAGGATTAATATACACTATATAGAAAAATATCAATAATCAAAACACAAAAATCCATTCAAAAGTAGTCATGAGATGTGAACAGGTTCTCAGAAAGGCTCAAAAATTTTCATTATACCTAAGAATTAGAGAAATTCATTCAAAATAACTTCGATATTTCATCCCAGTCTGAATGTCAAGACAAACAAAACAACCATAAACAAACTTCATCAACAAACCTATCTTTCAGAACTTCCTAACTAAATAGGAAGCACTCTTCCATTTATAAATCACTCATTAGTCAAGTGTAGACCTTTAAACTTGTTAGTTCCTACCACGGTGTGAGTTAATAGTTATTTTTTTTCTCTCTCTTTTTCTTTGCTCACATAATCACACTAGTATGCATACACAAAAACATACCTGATCATTTTAGCTGCTCTGGAGAACAATGAATTATAAACTTAATATTAGAAATAAAAACTAAAACTGAAATTCAGAGAGGAAAACAAGAAGGCAGAAAGACATGAGTAATATTAAATATCCAATTTAGAGTTAATCATAGTTTAAAAGACAAGAGAAAATTGAGAAAATATTGCATTTAAATGTATATAGCTGGAGCATATCTGTGTCTGCTGGAAGAAGCTCTCTCATAGATTTAAGCAGCTCAGTGACCTCACAGTTATACAGCATTATAAAAACCCAGAATGTCAAAGATGAAAATATAACAACAGTTAAGTGGACTATCTTAAAGGAACATAATTTAGACTATTTTCTTTTTCAACAATATTAATAGCAGCCTGTGAAAACAGGAAGACATTTTCCACCTTTTGAACAACATAATTTTAAACTATCAATAAAATACCACCAAATAATATGTCTGAAATTTTAGAAACAGTAAACAGCCAAACAAATGAAGATATTGTGATATATAAAAAATTTAATAATTGCTTTCAAATAAAAACACTGTGAGATTTATGATAAATACCTCAAATGTGAGAGAAAATAAATTAGTTAAATATCCCAAACTCTTTGTATAATCTCAAAGTATGTAGGAGGTACATATCCATATGATGTGTAATTTAAATGTTATGACTTAAACACACTGGGCAAAGGAAATAAATTGAATGATAAAGACAGTGCATAAGTCCAAAGTACTGTTAGAATAAAGACAAAATATGGATGGATAAGCAGTCTGTGTGCAGAGAACAAAATCCAATGAATATACAATGTGTATTGATGCCATAAAAATAAATCAGGATTAATACAAAATACTCACAATGAGGAAATTACATTTGCAAGTAAGAACTAGTATTAATTTTTGGGGGACCCACATTAAATTTGAAGGTCAAGAGTAAATAGGTGTATTGTTCATCTTAATTTGTTTATCCCTTTCATATTTTGTTGATTGTAAAATGTTTAGCTTTATTTTTTAAATTTTAAACAAATATTGTTTATGAAGATTACAAAGTTTTTCCTTTTGTCTTATGTTTTTAACTCAAAGCTTCACTATATCCCCTGATTACGATGAAGCAAATTCTTAGTCATGGTGACTTCTATTAAATATATATGACACTGCTTGGCAGGAGAAATAGCAGAATAAAAAGCAAAAAATGTTTTTACCTTTTGGCTAAACCCAAATTTTACATCAGTATGTCTGCTGGGCTGAATCTAAATTCCATCCAGTGGCTTTGTTCAAGAAAGTCTCACTAATGCATGATTTTGTTTGCAGGATCTGCAGAGGAGGAAGGCACCCTGGAGAGAAGGCAGAGTGGGTACTGACTTCCAATGTAATATATTTCCTGCACATATTTTAGTATTTTCTTTCAAATCTTCCCTGCTTTTCTTCTCTGTATCCTATCTGATTATAGTTTTAAAATAAGTTTTGAATAATATTAAAGTTTAATTTTTCAAATCCTTTTATTGCACTCATTTTCTTATTGTCTTTTTCAATTCATTTTATCAATCCTGCTCTTTTAACTTTTGTTTTTTTAAATTAAGTTTACTTTAGAAAGACATATGTGTTATTATACACATATAATGTGTCTATTAATTTTTTATGTATGTATATTATATGGTATTTCTTACTAGGTTTCTTACTACACACAATAACTAACATAAATAGCATGTACAAAATTATTTCATGGTTTTGAAGTCCACCAATGACTGACTAACTTGCTATTTCGTTTTTGAGAAACTGGAAAGAAGAAAATTGCATGTTATTATAGAGACTATGCCATGAAGCAAGCTACTTACCTCATGGCAGTTGGCAGACACACACACACACACACACACAAACACAACAGAGAGAGAGAGAGAGAGAGAGAGAGAGAGAGAGAGAGAGAGAGAGAGGAGAGAGAGGAAGGGGGAGGGAAGGGGAGGGAGGGGGAGGGAGAGAGAGAGAGTTATGCTTACCATCCTTATGAGAGTATTTTCTAATAACAGAAAACTTTTCTCTAGGCCCATCTTAAAGTTTACAGTCCCTCTGTTAAAGCCTAGCCAATAGCTTTGCTTTTAATACATAAATCTTAGAGAGCCAATTAATATATAAAATCATAGAGTGATGTATCCAAACCATCCTAAAGCTTCTTTTCCTTATAGTGATTCATACAGAGCATTTTTTGAGGATCTCAAAATCTTATTTATCACAGTATTGCTGAAAATCATAGTCTGAGGTGTACTCTGAGCCCTAAGGCTTGTAAAAAGTAAAAGCAAGTTATATGGTTCCATGATACAGTGACACTACATAAACATTTTTATTCCACAACAGAGAATTAGGTATGTAGAGCCAAAGAATCAACCCAAATCAAGATTAAACCTATCATTCAAAATTTTAAATCCTAACTGTCCATGTCTAGCATCTTGGGGAAAATATAGCAGAATGCAGGCTTCCAAGGACTCATGAAATTCTCAAATTGTAGGTTTTCTGGTTTCAGTCCACGTAGTCATTTCGAAATGGCATGATGCCCTTAGCTGCTGACTAAGACCATGATTTGAAGATATTCCACATTCTTAGCATATTTAATTTTTATAGGTCTCAATTGTAGCTATGGATTTATTTTTACATGTTTTCTTTTCATGACCTTCCATCTTGATGGTTTTCTACTGTTGTGATAAATATATTTTTGTTTTAAAAAATCACCATGGGGAGGGAAGTGCTTATGTGACTTACATGTCATAGTCACGGTTCACCCCAAGGAAGCTAAGGCAAAAACAAGCAAGGAAGTTGGAGGTAGCAACTCAAGCAAGATTGCAGCTTTATTGAATTACTCATTATGACTTGAGCAATTTGTGTTCTTAACAACCCAGGATCTGCCGAGCTTTGGTGGCACACTCCTTTAACCCCAGCACTCGGGGGCCAGAGGCAGGCTGATCTCTGTGAGTTCGAGGCCTGCCTGTTCTCCAGAGCGAGTGCCAGGATAGGCTCCAAAGCTACACAGAGAAACCCTGTCTCAAAAAACTGCTTCTAGTCCTCTGGGTCCACAGATGATTCTTGCTTGTGTCAGGTTGGAGAAAGCAAAAACTAAAACAAAAACCTTGAACCAGCACCAAGAATGTAATCCTACCACACACTTCCTGGCTTCTCAGATGTTCCATTGAAATCTTAATGTAAACCTCTATGACCCCATAATGTGCAAATATACAAAACTTGAATGATGTAGACATTTAATAATTTCTCCCACTGGCTGCAGTATCCTTCTTATAGGTTGAAATGAATCCAGGAGGAATAGTGCTCCAAGTGTACTTGAGTTGAGAAGAATTTTCCACATCTTTCCTCAAAAGACTTCCCTGAAAATTCTTTAAAAAATTATGTCTTTCCTATTTTGAGATTATTTTAGGTGGGTCATGTTGATTATTGAGTTATTTTTGATACATATCTGCTGAGTGCTATGAAGCACTTAGCTTTTCAATAAGACCCCCAACTTAACATCCACCTTGATAACATCTGTAATAGTGTTAAGTGTTGCTTTTATTGGCAAATTGTAATTTTAAATCCTCTGCTCTACTTTTGACTACTGATTTTTATTGCAGATAATACTAAATATATACCTCCTAGTTGTGCTATAACTTGAGAGGTTTTTAGCTTTTAAAATTCCTCTACCAGAGAAAGTAATTTATCTCCTTTAGTCTTTGTGTCCCATAAAGATTCAGGTCATGATAATGCATCTCTTTTTCTCACAATTTGAAAAGAATAATTCTAAAAAAATCCCAATTCAATCTTAAGTACCTGAAACATTAGTAGTCTTTACTGTCCAAATTTCTTTCTAATTTCTGATCCATTATATTCCTATCACAAATTCTGATTAAGCATATCTAATATAATTCAAGGATTTTTATACCTCTTTGTTCAAAATCCTCATGTAAACTATTTCCAAAAGTCTTTCCCATCATTTCTGTGAGTTGGACATTAAGTAGAATGGCACCAATACCCATTTAGAGATTTTTTGCCTCTGGGTCTCTGTTTTCTTTTTTCTTAGTAGGTCTCAGCTCTTAATGTTTCCATGACATTTCAAAAGTAAGATATTGAGGACCTTTTTGACACAAAAATATCTAAATTATAGCCATCATACACAGTGTGAACCAGACTCTGACAGGGAAGCAAAGGAACTAGTTTAAGGGCTTGCTGTTTGATGAACACTAAGTAATGCAGTCTTAGGAAATGGGTCAGATGATTCTGTAAGTAGTAAAGAATGGTTTCATTAGAAAAAGAAAGCTACCCATTTACACTGTCATTTTTATTTTTTTATTTTTTTAACCACAGACTGATCTTATAATGGAGGGTATCTCTGGGGAAATTTTGTTTTATTCAACAAAGTTAAACCTCTGTTTTTACTGATGCCTGATTGTTGACTGTCTGGCCTTGCTTGTCTTATCTAAGAAAATATGTCTTTAATGTTTTGTGTGTATATGTGGTGTGTGTGATTGTGTGTGTGTGTGTGTGTGTGTATGTGTGTGTGTGTGTGTGTGTGTGTGTGTGTGTTTCTATAGGAGAGACAGGGGAAGAGAGAGTATCTGTGTGAACAGATATGTGTCTGTGTGTGTTTATGTACATCAAGTCTTGAGGTTGACAGATATAGCACACTTGTTTCTCTTTACCTCATATACAGAGGAGGACGTAAACTTGGAACTTGATGTTGAAGCTAGTCCTGGTAGTCAGTTTTCTATAGGGCTCCCCTTTATTTGCCCCATGTACTTTGGAGCACCACTTTAACCAGAAAAGGTCAGAAAGAGGGGGCTTGAAGACGATGGGTTTTGACTCCTAATTTTATTATTCAATTTCTTTTTCGACTGAAAGTAGTCTTCAGTGGCCGGCCGGGAAGCCAGGCCTCCCAAGACCAGAGTCAGTTGGAGCTGGTTTTTAGTTGGAAAGAGTGGGTGGGCTAATGCGTGTGGGAACTGGGTGGGGCAGAAGACCCTGCTCACTCTGCTGGTGGTCTTGGGTGGAGAAGACGAACTGCACTTCACAGAGCCTGGGGTGCAGTGGGAAGAGGATGAGGCAGGAATGGCAAGCTGGGGATCCGGGACCCACCTCAGTCCCCAGCTTCATTCTCTTCCAATGTTTCTCCACTGGTGGCATTCTCTGCAGTCTTGGAGGCCTTCTTTTTCTTCTTTTTTCTGGGTTTTTCGACTTGCAGAACTCTGGAGAAGAGCCTTTAGCTCTGCATCCTGGACTTCCATCTCAGACTTGTAGAGGTCAGGCTCAAAGAGACCACTGGTTATCTGCATGGGGCCATTGGGCATGAGTAGGACTGTAAATTTAAACTGGGCAACAAATTCACCCTCCTTCTCATAGAGAACATTAAATGGCTGTAGTTACTCATGTTTGGCACACACTACTACACCCATTCGTGCCTTCTTCTCATCTTCAAATGCTCTTAAAGTAAATGGCATGGCATCAAAATGCCTTTCCACCTCACTGAAAAAGGCACGAGAAGTTTTCATTTTCGGGCCGTATTGTTTAGAGGGGTCTCGTTTGTAAGTGGTGGTTCTCTGTCCTGCATCTTTGGCCTTGACTTCTCCTGAGCTGACTAGGACATCCACAACATAAACTTCATGTACCTCAAACTCGGCCTTTTCATGGTCCTTCTGCTGGTCTGTAGGATTCTGGACAATTGTTTTCTCTCCATTGATCACATGCTGCTTCAACTGGTTTGACAGAATACCTTCTATTGGTGTGCAATTAAATGAGTGAGCAACTTTGTTCCAGGCTTCTGTCACTTGTGTGTTCTGGTTTCCGTGTTTGACCAGTCGTAAGGAAGTTTCAGCACAAAGATGAGCTGCCTTAATGACATCTGCATCAGGTGTTTACATGCATGAGAGAGCAGGGACTATGTTCATGTAATTGTATGTTCAGTTGATGTCAGAGGCATTGGGGACTCATGGAGCTGGGGTTACAAGCAGTTGTCAGGTGACTCACAGGTGTACTGGGAACCCAATTCAGGCTACTGGGAGATTACTCAATGCTCTTAACCTTGATCTCCTTTTGTTGTTTATAGCTCTAGCTAGAACTTCAGGGACATTTAAACATTTAAACATTCAAGGACAATATTGAAGAGATATGGAGAGAGTGGACAGCCTTAACTTGTTCCTGATTTTAGAGGAAGAGCTTTGAGTTTCTCTCCATTTAGTTTGATATTGACTGTTGCCTTACTGTATATTGTGTTTATTTTCAGGTGTGTTCTTGTTATTCCTGATCTCTACAGGACCTATATCATGAAGGAATGTTGGATTCTGTCAAAGGCTTTTTCAGCATCTAGTGTGATGATCATGTGGTTTTTCTTCTTCAGAAGAACCAGGATAGCCAAAACAACCCCGTACATTAAAATAACTTCTAGAGACATCACCGTCGCGGATTTGAAGCTCTATTATAGAGCTATAGTATTGAAAACAGCTTGGTATTGGCACAAAAATAGACAGGTAGACCAACGGAATCAAGTTGAAAACCATGATATTAACCCACACACTTATGAACACTTATGATTTTTGACAAAGAAGCTAAAGCTACACAATGGAATAAAGAAAGCATCTTCAACAAATGCTGCTGGCATAACTGGATGCTGGAATGTAGAAGATTGCAGATAGATCCATGTCTATCTCGATGCACAAAATTTAACTCCAAGTATATAAAAGATTTCAACATAAACCCAGTCACACTGAACCTATTAAAAGAGAAAGTAGGAAGTACCCTTGAAGGAATTGGTACAGGAGACTGCTTCCTGAAAAGAAGACCAGTAGAACAGACACTGAGATCAACAACTAATAAATGGGACCTCCTGAAACTGAGAAGCTTCTATAAGGCAAAGGACATAGTCAAAAAGACAAAACAGCAGCCCACAGAATGGGAAAAGATATTCACCAACCCCACAAGTGAGAGAGGGCTGATCTCCAAACTTTACAAAGAACTCAAGAAGCTAGTCTCCAAAACACCATATAATCCAATTAACAAGTGGGATACAGAAATAAATAGACAATTCTCAAGAGAGGAATCTAAAATGGTTGAAAGACACATAAGAAAGTGTTCAACATCCTTAGCCATCAGGGAAATGCAAATCAATACAACTCTGAGATACCATCTTACACCTGTCAGAAAGGCTAAAATCAGAAACACCAATGACAGTTTATGCTGGAGAGGATATGGAGAAGGGGAACACTCCTCCACTGCTGGTAGGAGTGCCACTTGGTACAGCCACTTTGGAAATGTGTATGACAATTCCTGAGGAAAATGGGAATCAGTCTACCACAAGATCCAGCAATTCCACTCTTAGGCATATACCCAAAAAAGAACATTCATACAACAAGGACATCTGTTCAATGATGTTCATAGAAGCAATATTTGTAATATTCAGAACCTGGAAACAACCTAGATGCTCCTCAACTGAAGAATGGATAGAGAAATGTGATATGTTTACACAACGGAGTACTACTCAGTGGGAATAAAAAGCAATGGAATCTTGAAATTCACAGACAAATGCATGGAACTAGAAGAAACCATTCTGAGCAAGGTAACTCAGTCACAAAAGACAGGCATGGTATGTACTCACTCATATGTGGATTTTAGACATAGAGTAAAGTTTGCCAGCCTGCAGTCCATGTTGCTGGAGAGGCTGGTAAACAAGGAGGACCATAATAGAGACATACATGGTTTCCTGGAGAAGGGGAAAGGGACAAGATCTCCTAAACAAATTGGGAGCAGAGGGGGAGGGGAGAGGGAACTAGGAGAATGAGAAGGGGAGAAGAAAAGGGGTAAGGAGGATATGATGGGGCAGTAAGGTTGAGTTAGGGGGGGAAGAACAGAAGAGAACAAGATAAGAGATACTATAATAGAGGGAGCCATTATAGGTTTAAAGAGAAATCAGGCAGTATGAAATGTCTGGAGAGCTACAAAGATGACACCAACCAACAATGTAAGCAACAGAGGAGAGGCTACCTTAAATGCCCTCTCCTGATAATGAGATTGATGACTAATTCATATGCCATCATATAGCCTTCATCCAGCATCTGGTGGAAGTAGAAGCAGACACCCACAGCTAAACCTTGAACTTAACTAGAATCCAGTTGCAGAGAAGCAGGACTGATGAGCAAAGGGGTCCATACTAGGCTGGTGAAACCCACAGAAACACATGACCTGAACAAGTGAGAGCTCATGATTCCCAGACTCATAGCTGGGAAACCAGTATGGGACTGATTCAGACACTCTGAATATGGAGTCAGTGAGGAGACCTTGGAAACCTATGGGGCCTCTTGTAGTGCATCGGTACTTACCCTAGCATAGGAATGGAATTTGGGAGGCCATCCCACATGGAGGGATACTCCCTGAGACTAGACACAAGGGGTTTGGCCTAGGCCCTATCACAAAGAATAGAAGAAAATTTGAAGACCCCATGGAATGCCTCACTCCCTGGGGTGCAGAAAGGGTATGGGATGGTAGGGTATTAGTTGGGGTCATGGAGGAGAGGAGGGAGAGGGACCTGAGATTGACATGTAAAATAATTTTCTTTCTAATAAAAAGAAAAAAGGAAATGCTCTTAACCATGATGTCATCTCTATTTCCTTTTGCTCAAAGTTTTTAATCCATCAGAGGTTAATGTAACAATGAAAGAAGGTAAATTTTCATTAAATCACTTCTTGCAAACCTTCACTTTAAGCACTTCATGTATCTATTATGTAGCTATGAATACTTGGTGGAATTCGTGGAGTGGGTTATTACTTCATATCAAAGTACTAATATTTAAATCCTTGCTTGTAAAATGTCATCATATATCTCATGAAGCAAAAGTCATTTAGTCAGCCCTCAGTATAATATATAGTCTTAAAAGTTCATCATTGTTTAACCTGGTCTCCAGAGCAAGTACCAGTATAGGCTCCAAAGTTACACAGAGAAACCCTGTCTCAAAAAACCAAAATAATAATAATAATAATAATAATAATAATAATAATAATAATAATAATTTCATCATTGTTTAATATGTTGAGTCCAGTGACTTCTTTCCAATTTATGGAAATTTATCTCTGAGCTCTTTAGATAGATAGACAGATAGATAGATAGATTAATTGATGTTAGCTAATGCTAACATTCAAATGCTGAAATTTCAAATCGCTTCTTGGTTATGGATAGTATTTTGGATATATTTCTCAATTTCTCCTTTTCAGTGTAGGTATAGTTTTTTATTTGAGTCTGTGCATGTTGTTACAGTCTCTGTTATTTAATATTTATATCAGTCATATTGTCTCTGGAAGGCACTATGTCATCCACCAACTCTGGCCCTTTCAATCCTTCCACTTCCTCTTCCACATAATTTCATAAGCCTTGAGGGGAGTAGTGCTGATATAGAGAAAATAAGTCTTCTCCAATGGAGTGCCATTGACTACATTCATTCACACTCCAGGGCAAATCCCATGCTCAGGAAAAACTGGCCAACACAAAATGGAATTCATGTTTTTCATCCAGTTTTTGTTTTGTTTTGCTAGATATTTATAGTCTTGTTGAATTTCTTTCCTTTTTATTTTTGATTTTTATTCAATTTTTTTGTGAGACACTGAGGAACAAGCAACATGATTCTTGTGCAACTAGTGGGATGGTAAGAATATAGGAAATAATTACAATCAACATATATCCTATAAAATATACAAATTAAAGGGAAATTTAAATTGCTTATATACTTCTAATATATAATTACACAGAGTAAACATTACCACTATAAAAGAGATTCAAAAGCAAAACCCACCAGAAAAATGTACTAATATTCTAGTTCCACTTCTAGTATCTAGAAAGCGTGGTGGTACAGTGTAGATTCTAGCAAAATATGGAAGCCCCACACCTATATTTCTATCCTATATATCTGTTCACTTAGGTTGGCTTTCCTTGTTCTCTCTTGCGTACTTTGGCATATGTTTCCTGTTCCTTGAAATTCCGAAGTCCTAGGGCTGCTACTAATTCTTTACATATACTCTCACAGCTTCTATGGAATCAATCATGTGAATTCAATGTTTTAAAGTAATTGGTATTTTCCTCTGCTTTTGTGTGAAATATACATGGGAGCCTCCATAATACCACAGCTATTTTTAGTTTTCATGCATCTATCAGCAAATGCATGACACCTAGACCTGCCACTAGCCAAAACATAACCCATGCCTACTTGGAACTTTGGATTTGTCTTTAACTATTTTGATGAATCAATGAAAGGAAACGTTATTTTGGATTACAATTAATCACAGAGCATTCTAGGTTTGTCTTCGCAAATAAAAATCATTCAAAATGAACTTATTCATTTAAAACATTGTGCTTGAAATGTTTGGGTTCTGGACAACTCTTGGTTTGGCATTACAGCATCTTCCTACTCTACTGGTGCAAACTAATTTGTTTCTCTTTAGTGGTGGCTATACACTCTGGAATGATGCTTTCATTATCTTCAGTTTTGCACAGTTTTTTTGGACATATTGCAAATTTTTCCAACATGTGTGCTCTGCTTTTGACACATAATTATCACCTCAAAACTTAGTAAAAGTTCCTAGTAATATTCATATCATAATCTGTATGATGAGCTGCCTAAATATTCTTTCCACAAAAGTAATTATTCTGTAAAACCTAAGCTGTATCTCCCATTAAATCCTAAGGGGATGCCAAAATATGCAGACTCTGCTACAATGTTTTGATAATGGCTTCTTGTGCAGTTCCAGTAAAGTCCTTAGTTGTATTGGAAACCTCATGTGCATTCTTGTCAGTGTTCTGGTCTTTGGAGTTCCGCAAGCATAGACCATTAATCTCTAATGGAACAATTCTAGGATTTCTCAGTAATAAATTTGTATAACCTTCCAACATACATGTTTACACATTCACAGAAATGATCTATCTTTTATAATACCCAATTTTGTTTTATTCATATTATTCTCTTCCTGTTGTAAATTATCTGATGGTCACATTATATGGTATGAATTTTGTTGGTTCAAATTTCGTAAGACTTCAGTCCATGATTGATTACATGGACTGTTTCTGTGTCAGTGGTAAGACAGAATTTCGCTGTTGAAGTTAAGCTCAAGACAATTAGGAACTACAGTGATAGACAGAAAAGCAACAAGGAAAGTCAATGTCCGATTCACATCTCTAATGACTCACATCACCAAAATAGGCCTGATCTTTCACACATCTACCACTTTCTAGCAGTCTATTTCATTTGTAAGTTGAAACTCTAAATGGATTAATTTATTGAATAAACACTTACGATCCAATCGCTTTCCTATATCACTGACTATGAATACTGTTTTCATTGAAGAGTGAGTCTTTGCAAAATGAATTCTTCTGTTGATACTTTATATCCAAAACCATAGCAGTACATGCTTGGACATTCAAAGGCTAAGAAAACTATAAAGATGGGAGAGATCATGGGGACAATAAGGAATGAATTACATGTAATTTTTATTTATATACAGTTTAGTAAATTTAGTTTCATAGATGATTTTTAAAGTTGCTTTTTTGTGAAATTGTACGTTATAAAATTGACCTGCTAACTAAATAAGAAATTATAGAGACAAAGAGATAAGTGAAGACTGTGTATTAATATATACATATATACTTTTATAAATTAAATATTATATATGCTGATGTGTATCTCACTGTAATGGACTCTATCTTGTACAAAAATATATGAAGAAAAATAGTATTATAAGAAAATTTTGTATTTAGTGGCTATTTTGTATTTGATACAGGTATTTGATACTTGGACATTAATTATTCATGAGGAATAAGATATCTATATTATATTTCCATGATACATTTCAATGTATACTTTTGTGTTTTTCCATTTTTTTCACTGATATTCTTTTTGTTTTGCTTTCTGCTTAAAGTGTTAATGTTTGGAAAGAAAACTAATAAAATTTTGTGTCCCAGTGGTTTCCATTGTTAACACATTAAAGTCAGAAATGACTCTCAGAAGTAAAATCATAAAGTAAATTAATAAAACTGTTAAGACAACATAAAAATTAATGTATATGAATAAAATAAAGTGGTGTGGGCATTACAATGCCAAAATTTGAGATGAACTATAAGAAAAATTACACTCCTTTTGGTGTTGTAATTCTCTCATGTTCAGGGTATATTTATATCCATTAAGACCCTTGTATGGTTGCAAAGGGAAAATTAGATTTTCAGAACACAGATATGTACAAGGGAGAATAGTGACAATGCTAATATTGATATTACATTGTAGAGTCCCTTTGCCGCAATTTCACTCTCAATAGTTCTGTTACGCATGATAACCCATAGAATATTTTAAGGGTAATATGTCAAAGACTCACAGTTATTTTTTTGAAATTTCATGTAATCCTGAAAAGCAAGGTGAAATATTTATTATTTCACCTTTTACCACTGGTATACTGTCTTGGGTACCCGATTGATGCTGAAGTATGACATGCCAGTGCTTGTGTTTAAATAACACTATCTTAATTAATGCTCCATTATATTATTAGTGATGCTGGTAATTTTATTTTATGCTAACAAATACATTTATTATTATTTTTAATTTTTTATGGTCTAATTTTATAACTTAAACTTACTATAGATATGAATGTATGGTGGTTAGTATTAATTACTAATATAATAACATCTATAACAACGTGGAAAAGGTCTCTCTTTGAGAGATTTACAGATTAGGTTGACTTGTGCTCTTGTGTGTGAGAGATTATCTTTTTTGAGATTTTTTATTAGAAACAATCTTATTTTACATATAAATACCAGTTCCCTCTCCTTCCCATCCTACCAGCCCCATTCCCACTGACTCCCAAATTCCACCTCCCATCCACTCCGATTAGCAAATAAAATGCAACAGAGTAAATAATACTTCAATTAATGGACATCTAGGTTGCTTGCAGATTCTTGCCTTTAAAGATAATGCTGCTATGAACATAGTTGGAGATATGTCCTTGTGGTATGAATGTGCATATTTTGGGTATATGCCTAAGAGTGTAACTGCTGGATCTTGTGGTTGACAAATTCCCATTTTCCTGAATAATCTCCATACTGATTTTCAAAGTGGCTGTAAGACTTGGCACTCCCACCAGCAGTGAAGGATTGTTTCCTTTTCTCTACATCCTCTCTAGCATAAACTGTCATTGGTGTTTTTGATTTTACCCATTCTGACAAGAGTAAGATGGTATCTCAGAGTTTTTTTTTTTTATTGCATTTCCCTGATGGCTAAGGATATTGAGCACTTTCTTAAGTGTCTTTCAGATATTTTAGATTCCTGTATTGAGAATTCTCAGTGTGAATTCTTAGAATCCAGTGTGGCTGGATTTATGTTGAAGTCTTTTATCCATTTGGACTTAAGTTTTGTGCATGAAGATATGGATTTATCTGCAGTCTTCACAAGCTAGCATTCAGTTATGCCAGCACAATTTGTTGAAGATGTTTCTTTTTTCCACTGTATAGTTTTAGCTTCTTTGTCAGAAATCAGATGTGTGGAAAGCTGAAATCTGCCCAATCTCGAGTTTTCTTTATTATGTATTTAGTTCTCAAGACACCATGCTTTTGCTGGGCTTATTGTTTAAGGAAGTCTGTGGAAGTTCTCAATGTCCTGGCATCTTCCACATATAGGAACATGGTTTAAATGAAGAAGAGACTAGGATTGGGAGAGCCTGCTCAAAGGACTCAAGACTGAAGACTTCTGCTTATACTCCTTCCTTAAACTCCCAGGTTTTGTTGGCTTCAGTATAACTGTATGTAAAGAAAAAAATTCACATAAATTAAGTGTTGCTCAGTTTTGTATTTATTTATGTAGAAACTAAAATTGTTGGGTAAGTTAATTTCCATTTATTAGATTGACACTTTTCATATTTGTACAATCATACCATTTTGATTTTATATGAAGATGTTTTTCCAGACTGTGAACATTTACAATTACCCCTTTCAAGAAGTTTTATGGTATTTCAGGAACTTGTTTGTGTACTTGGACAATTCTCTGAAAAACTGAATGGGAGTGATGTTGAAATGTATTTGTTATAGCAGCTTGGTACTCTTCCTACATCTAAGCAACAGTCATTAGTAATCATGTCTTCTGTGAAAGTCCATGAATATATGATAAATTTGTAGGCAACCCAATGAAGAAAGGCCTTTGGTTTATGGCAAGAATAAGACCAATAATGTCAATTTTTGAGATACAACAAGATTTGTAGCTAAAGTTTCCTGGGAATTATTGAAACTTAGTGGATCATTTAAGGCTATTATATTTTCAAAGGAAGTTTCTAAATAGGAAATATTATGATGATGATATATATATATATATATATATATATATATATATATATATAATTAATCAGAATTAGCAATATATATTTGTTACAAACATACTGGTTTTATTTTCCATTTGCCAAGTAACAATGGAAACACAGTGTATGTAATTAAAAATCCAGTGCTTTTATTGTTTTACTTTATGAGACACTGTATTTCATACAATATTAATGAAGAAATATGATTATGTTTATATATATGCATATATATATTTCTATTAGAAAAAAACAAAATTTCTCAGCAATTCAAGTATTACTATGCAAGAGAACATGTCAATTAAATTCTAGTAGGTACATGTAGGCTTTTGTGTTTTTTTAAATAATCCCTGAAAAAAATTTAATATGTCTGTGTAGAGAAACTCATCAAGGATGCTCTCTCCATATAGAACCTAAATTTTGTTATTGAATAGTTTTTATAGGTATGTTTATAAAGCATATTGTTTATGCTGGATTATATAATGCAACATTCATACAAGCATATATGCATTTTGAGAACTGACTCCTACCCCATTTCTTCCTATTCTCTCTATTTTCTGTCCCTTCTCCTCTCATATAGCCCCTTAGTTTTCTAGATAGTTCAACTTCTACTTTTAGATTTTCTGTTCATTTGTGATTTTGTCTATCTTCATTAAATCTAGAACACAAAATGAAATAAAAATGTGGTATCTGTCTTCAAAAAAAAAGAAATCAGGTGTGTGTAGGTGTGTGCATTAATATGAGGGTTTTCAATTCTATTCCATTTGTCTACCTATCTATTTTTGGTGGCAATACCAGGCTGTTTTCAGGACCATAGCTATACAATAGAGCTTGAAGTCAGGAATGGTGATGCCTCTGGAATTTCCTTGATTGTACAGGGTTGTTTTGGCTATCCTGGGTCTTTTGCTTTTCCACATATAGTTGAGTA
Source organism: Cricetulus griseus (assembly GCF_003668045.3). NCBI lineage: Eukaryota > Metazoa > Chordata > Mammalia > Rodentia > Cricetidae > Cricetulus > Cricetulus griseus. The sequence continues at coordinate 54,442,192 of NC_048604.1, forward strand.
TTATTCTTTCAAGGTCTGTGAAGAATTTTGACAGTATTTTGATGGGGATTGCATTGAATCTGTAGATTGCTTTTGGCAAGATTGCAATTTTTACTATGTTGATTCTACCTATTCAAGATCATGGGAGATCTTTCCATTTTCTGGTATCTTCTTTAATTTCTTTCTTTAAAGACTCAATGTTCTTGCTATAGGTCTTACACTTGTTTGGTTAGCATTACCCAATGTATTTTATGTTGTTTGTGGTTATTATTTAGAGTGATATTTCTGTGATTTTTTTCTCAGTCCTTTTATCATTTATATATAGTATGGCTAGTGATTTGGGAGTTAATCTTATATCTTACCACTTTGCTGAAGGTGTTTATTAGCTGTAGGAGTTTCCTGGTACAGTTTTTTGGGTCTCTTGTATAAACTATCATATCATCTGCAAATAGTGACAGTTTGACTTCTTCCTTTCCTATTTGTATTTCCTTGAACTCCTTTCATTGTTTTACTGCTCTAAATAGAACTTCAAGTACAATATTGAAGAGATACGGAGAGAGTGGACAGCCTTGTCTTGTTCCTGATTTTAGAGGAATTGCATTGAGCTTCTCTCCATTTAGTGTGACGTTGGCTGTTGTTTTGCTGTATATTGCTTTCTACTATGTTCAGGTATATTCCTGTTATTCCTCATCTCTCTAAGACCTTTATAGTGAAGGTCTTTGATTTTGTCAAAGGCTTTTTCAGCATCTAGTGAGATGATCATGTGGTTTTTCTTTTTCACTTTATTTATGTGGTATACTACATTAATATATTTTTGCATGTTGAACAATCCCTATATCCCTGGGATAGAGCTGTTTTGATCATAGTGGAAGATTTCTCTGATGTTTTGTTGGATTAGAATTGCCATTATTTTATTGAGTATTTTTGCATCGATATTCATAAGGGATATTGGCCTATAGTTCTCTTTCTTAGTTGTGTTTTATGTGGTTTAGGTACCAAAGTAATTGTAGCCTCTTAAAAACAGTTTGGCAGTGAACCTTCTGCTTTATTGTGTGGAACAATTTGAGGAGTATTGTATTAGCTCTTCTTTGAATTTCTGGTAGAATTCTGAACTGAAACCTTCTGGCCATAATCTTTTTTTTTGTTTGGGAAATTTTTGATGATTGCTTCTATTTCATTTGGTGTAATATGTCTCGGTAAATCGCTTATCTGTTCTTGGCTTAATTTTATTAAGTGATACCTATCCAGAAAATTGTCCATTTCTTTAATTCTTTGAATTTTGTGGAGGACAGGTTTTCAAAGTATGACCTGAAGATTCTCTTGATGTCCTCAGTGTATGTTGTTATGTCCCCCTTTTTGTTTCTGATTTTGTTAAATTGCATGTTCTCTCTCTGCCTTTTGTTTAGTTTGGATAAAGGTTTGTCTGTCTTGCTGATTTTCTTAAGGAACCAACTGTTTGTTACATTGATTCTTTGTATTGTTTTCTTTTTTATACTTTATTGATTTTAGCTCTCCATTTGATTATTTCCTGTCGTCTACTTTTCCGGAGTGAGTTTGCTTATTTTTGTTATAGAACTTTCAGTTGTGCTGCCAATTCTCTAGTAATACTATTCTCCAGTTTCTTCATGTGGGCATAGTGCTATGAACTTTCCTCTTAGCCCTGCTTTCAAAGTGTCCCATAAGTTTGGGTGTGTTGTGTCTTCATTCTTTCTAGGAAGTCTTTAATTTTCTTTTATTTCTTCCTTGACTCGGGAATGGTGCAATTGGGAATTATTCAATTTCCGTGTATTTGTAGGGTTTCTGCAATTTGCATTGTTGTTGAATTGTAACTTGAAAGCATGGGAGTCTGATAAGATACAGGAGATTATTCCAATTTTCTTGTATATGTTGAGGTTTGCTATGTTGCTGAGTATGTCATCCACTTTAGAGAAAGTTCCATGTGGCACTGAGAAAAAGATATATTCTTTTGTGTTTGGATGGGTGGTTCCATAGATGTCTGTTAAATCTGCAAGTTCTTTTGTTTCTTTGTTAAGTTTCTGTCTGGTGGTCCTGGCTAGTCATGAGAGTGGAGTGTTGAAGTCTCCCATTATAAGTGTGTTTTGTTAATGTTTCTTTTATGAAAGTGGATGTCTTTCATAGATGTTCAGAACCAGCTTGATTCATGGGTCCATTTGATTGGAATATCTTTTCCCCACCCTTTACTCTGAGGTAATAGCTGTCTGTGAAGTTGAGGTATGTTTTATTATATGCTCAGAAGGTTGGATTCTGTCTTTGTATTCATTCTGTTGGCCTGTGTCTTTTTACAGGCATGTTAAGACCATTAACATTGAGGGAAATTAAGGACCATTAAGTGTTTTGTTTTGGATTTGTTGTTGTTGGTATTGTGTGTGGTTTTACCCTGCTTTTTCTTTTGTCTTTTAGTAAAGTGGGATTATCTATTGCCTATGTTTTTGTAAGTGTAGTTGGCTTCCTTATGTTGGAGGTTTCCTTCTAGTGTTTTCTGTAGGGCTGGACTACTGGCTACGTATTGTTTATATCTGGTTTTGTCATGGAATATCTTGTTTTCTCCATCTATAGTGATTGAAAGCTTTGCTTGGTATAGTAATCTGGGTTGGCATCTTTGGTCCCTTAGTATTAATAGAATATATATCCAGGTCCTTCTGGTTTTTAGAATTTCCACGGAGTGGTGAGGTGTAATTCTGATAGGGATGCCTTCACATGTTACTTAGCCCTTTTCTTTGCTGCTCTTAATATTCTTTCTTTATTCTGTATGTTTTTTGTTTTGATTATAATGTGGCGAGAACACATGTTTTGTGGTCCACTCTATTGTGTGTTCTTTAGGCTTCTTGTACTTTCATTGGCATGTCTTTCTTTAGCTAGGGAAAATTCTCTTCTATGATTTTATTGAATATGTCTTCTGTACCTTTGATTTCAGTTTCATTACCATTTCTATACATATTATTCTTACATTTGGTCTTCCAACAGTGTCCCATATTTCCTAGATACTTTGTATTTGTCTTAAGGATTTGTTGGACTTAAAATTTTCTTTGGTCAATGAGCCTATTTCTCTTAGTGCATCTTTAAACCCTGAGATTCTCTCTTCCATCTCTTATATTTTGTTGGTTATGTTTGCATCTGTAGTTTCTGATCATTTACCCAGCTTTTCTAAATCAAGCATTCTCTTGGACTGTGTTTATTTTTCTTAATTTAAGCTTACAAACCTTACACTGTTTGTACTGTTTCTTTCACTTTTTGATTTGTCTTTTCCTCCATTTATTGAGGTTTTTTTCCATTTTTAATGGATTTTCTCATTTCATCTTTAGGGACTCTATCATTTTCATGAAGTTGTTTTTAAAGTAATTATCTTCTGCTTCATCTGTGTTGGGATGTTCAGGTCTTGCTGGTGTAGAATCCCTAGACTCTGATGGCATTATGTTGTTTTTTTTCTGTTGTTGATTGTGTTCTTATATTTTTGTCTTCCCATCCTTTCTTCCAGTGGATGCAGGTAGAGTCTCTTCCTCTTCTGTTAGGTACGGGTCCAAGCTTATCAGGTGTGTGGAAACAGGTCCAATGCTGAGATGGGTCTCCAGATGGATGCATACAGGTCTGAGACACAGCCTCTCCCTTGAATGGGTGCAGTACTTGCACCTAGATGTCAGAGTACTGTGGATTCCTTGGTCTACTGGCGCAATTGAAGCTGCCTGAATTCCCCAGGCCAGGAGATCCCAAAGATGGCAAGTGGAAGTGGGGCCTGAGACAGGGTCCCAAGCTTACATCTCCCCTCAAGAGATTTTCTTGATTACATTAACTGAGGAGGGAAGACCAATCCATAGTGCATGGCATCATTGTTTAGGGAGGGGATTCATGAAAGAAAATTGAGAAAGTGAGCTAGATACTAGCATTCAAATACTAATTTATTACTGTCTCTTCTTGTCTGTGAATGTTAGGTTGTCAGTTATCTTTAGCTCCTACCAGTGATTCGCTGCAAACTGGAAACGTGAACCAAGTAAACCCTCTTTTCTTTAAATTACTTTTGTCAAAGGATTTCATTATAGAATAAGGTAAAAAAATCTAAGAAAATATTGACGTCATAGAAATAATAAAGATGACCAAATGCAGAAAGTAAATGCTGTTGGGATGTTCAGTCATAAATGGGAGTTATATATCACACAAATGCTCACCTCAAGGCTTAGAGTTCACTGTAGAAGAAGTATAAGATTATAAGGATTAGTAGTTGATGGTGACCAGAGTGAAACAATGTCTTCTGGACATGACAGAACCATTGCACTCATGAGCTTAGAAAGCAGATATGGTTGTCTATATAAGACCTATACACTATCAATCCAAGCAATATTCTAGCCTGGAGTAGTGAAGGGCTCAGAGGCCTACACCCATAACTGAAGATCTGTTAACAGTTCTTGGCTTCTGATGGAGTCAACGTGAGTTTGCTTTAAGGTTGTGACCACTGTTAGTCTGATGATACTCCATTGGATGGCTCCACCTTCATAAGCATATGGACATCATAAAGTACATCTAGTGGGATATTACAAAAAGAGAAGACAATGATGCAATTAAGTGTTGGAAATGGTTAATTTGATGGGCATGTAGAGGGAGAAATGTTGGGGGAATAGGATTATACATATATAAAATTCTCAAAGAATTAATAAAAATATTATAATAAGAACAATGCTATTTTTATTTTCAATAAAACAAAACTTGACAGTTTAATACTAAAATAATGGTCAATTATTTTGATCTAAGAAAAATATTTATGTTAGATTTAAAACTCAACTAAATATTAACATGATATTTTATCTTAAACCTCTGCAGAACTGAATCAAAGGAAATTTTTAATTTCTAATGATGTACAAACACTTTTATTATTTATTCAACAATATTCTCAGGAATTTAGAAACACTGAAAATTACTTGTTTTTAACCATACCAATGTAATTTTATTAAAATAGAATTCAGTATCATTTGTGCTCTACTGATATACATAACTACTAATCAGTGTAAAGCTATACTAAGGAAATTACTGAGACAACCAGTTATTAAATCCATTTACTAGTACAATAGTGGGCTCCATTGATATTACACTACTTCTAATATTTAGTCAATATGTGTGGATTATTACCACCAGCAGCACAAGGAAAAAATATATTTCAACACCTAAGCAAGTTAAAAAAACATCAGTTGCACTTGAATTTAGGAAACATTCTAGATTCTGTTTACTATAGTTTCAAATTTCTAGTAAAAAAATTCAAAAACAGAAGGATAACACTCTCTAATGTTGTATGAAACATTTTTACGTCTTCAAGTCAATACCTGAAATGATTTTAAATGATTGCATAGTTTCTTGGCTAGTACAGGAAATTAAAATGAACAAAACTATACGTGTACTGAAATCCACATTGTAGAAAGGACAGTAGGCACATGACTTTGAGTCATAGTAAATTCATTAGAATCCCAAAATGATTTGGTATTAAAAGCAACTGTGAATTTATTTATTTGCAGAGTCTGATAGTAAGAAAAACTGCCTTTCGAGGCTGAAAATGAAGTAGCTCTAGGAAAGTGAGGCCTGAGGCCTGATTTTTACATATGAGGAGAAGACAGCTTGCTCATGTTAAAGTTACAGTTAGTCACTCAATATCATCAGATATCTGTAAGGAATAACTATCCATTAAAATGACAGAGACAGACCCAGTACCTAGATTGTTGCCCTAGGGTCCTATGCAATGGATGTCTTCATTGCAAGCAGTGGTCAGAGGTCTTTGGCTGTCATACAGGACAAAATTGAATTGTCAGTTGCCTCACAGAGCAGCATTGGCCTTCAACTGTCAGATACAAGTTTCAGAGACTTTCCTGTGCAGAAGTAACTAACCTTAGTTTGATCAAGAAGAGTAGGTCAATCAACCCAAAAGAGATACATATGACATGGAAAGGGTATGTCAGAGCCTATAGTGGAGAGAAGTAGCTGTGGAGGTAGACTGTATAATTTAGGGTCAAATTTGATGGATGGTAGGAGCCTGCAGAAATGAATGATCCATACATCATTTAGGAGTGTCAGATTAGCAACTTTCAAAATTTATTTTCAGACAACATTTTAATGGTAAAGGTAAGATCTACTGGCCTTCTGTTTTTTTGTTTTGTTTGTTTGTTTGTTTGTTTTGCTCTTTTCTCTGTTCTTCAGCTTGAAGCTTGAACCCCAATATCTGTCTCTGGGTCTTTGTTTCCCATGCTACAATAGGTGTCCAACTTTAAAATATGATAGTCACAAGAAAAAGCATCTTTGAGGCCACTGGTCAAAGCCTGAGCTGCAGGCATGTCTCCTGCCTGAGTCCCTTTCTTTTGTTTTCTTCTTAAATCTTTGAGCAAGTGTGATTTTTTTTTGGTTGTAGCTTTTCTAAACAGCCTCCAGCTGCCAACCAAACTCAGGAGGCTTTTGGGCTTTTCCTAGAGCACCTCTTCTCTGGCTTATACTCTCAGCTTATGGTCACAAGCTAGTTCTCTTATTCAGATGTGCTATGCCTCACAGTTCACAATCATTGTCATCAGATTTGGTAAATCAATTGGAAATTCTTAAAGGAAGGGATTAGGAGCAGTGAAGTTGGGAGCAGTTTGAGGATTGCCCCTTTGGTCTGAGCTGAGGTAGAATTAAGAGCTAGTGTCTGGCTGCTTTGCTTTCTGAATTTCAGCTTGAAGCTTGAATGACAATTGTCTCTGGATTATTATTTTTAATGCTACATAGTTGCTATTTCACTTTTTGGACACATGAACACACATAGTTTTACAATGTATATACTAAGTTGTAAACTTTTACTAAATTGTAAATTTTTGATAAAGTTATGGAATTCTTTCTATATGTTCATGGAATATTTGCAGTGTAGTAAACTGTAAGCACAGCACTTTAATTTTTATTATGATTGTTTATTTAACTTAATTTTTCTACTAAGGTTGCACCAAAATACTTAATTTTTAAAATTTCATTCATGATTTTCATTAGGGATTATATTAGGGATGTTAAAGTTACATTGTATATGTAAGTTTGTTAGATTATTTGTCTTTATTATTTTATTTTTTATTATTTTAGTAATGTGCAGTGTTTCTGATGCTGCTATGTAATTTTGGAGATTCACATTTTGTAATTAAGTGACAGCAAAGGGAGATTTATTTGTATACATATTTGACATGAATCTCAAAGAAATTTCAATTAGGAATACTGGTATTTTATAAAAAATTAGTTGTGTTATGAGAAAATTATTATAAATGAAATTTAGAATAAAATAATAGCTTACAGTATCAATATCAGCAAATAATGTTACTGATGTTTTCTAATAAGTGAAGTGGCCATCTCATAGTTTTTATTACCATCACTCACATACTTATCCAGTCTATTGTCATTACATAAAGAGGGATAAATTCATGACTGAGAGCTTTGCAATCATTTGCTACCTTGATACTATAAATTATGCTGAAAACACAAAGCTAAAATTTAATTTCCTATCCAAATTTAAGTGGGCAAGTGAGGTGCATTTATAATTCCACTCAAAGTATCATGGCCATTCATTATTATAACTTGGAGCATTCACAAGTATACAATATTGATGAATGCATTTCTCCTCACATAGTGCCCACTCATGTAATACTGACATGAATATAGTGGCATTAACCAACTATTTTCTGATTGAAATTAAGTCTCAATTCACAACATGAAACCCAGACTTGGTACCATTTATGGCCCAGAAACCTACTGGTAGATAGATTAATTGATCTCTCGGACAACTGACTACTAATATTCTTCTAAATGGAAATTGTATTTAATTGATTCTTTAACATATACTGTTATGTACATAAGTTAACTGGGTTTTCAACTGCAATCAGAGACTATTCTACTTGGAGTATACCATAATTAACATGAAGACCCACAACTGGCCGAAGTTCAGAAAGTAAAACTGCATGATGCTCAGATTTCAATTGAAAATGTATGGTATAACAGATTCCTCCCAAAGCCTGGAGACCATTGAAGTAGAGAGGGTAAACAAAGGGAAAAAGCCAAAGTGATGGATAACTAAAATAAAAGAGTATTCTCTGAACACATCAAACAAGCTACACGTACGAACTTACAGTGGGTATAAAAGAATGCATAATATTTGTGCAAGCCAAACATAGTTCAAGAATGGAAAAGAAATTTAGACCACAAATTCCATCCCTACTGTTTAGCTATTGGCAAATGTTAGGTTTGAGAAGAAAGGAATTCAGTTTTCTTCAAGAATGTTATCTCTGGTTAACTCCACCACACTCTGGTGGAAGAACACTTATTCAACAATTTGGGGCAGCACAAATTGATCTTTATAGGAGGAGGCAACATATGCCCTTAATACTTATCACTCTAGGACCACAAGTTTAGATGAAACAGTTGTCTCTATAGAAAAGAAGATGAAATGACAATTTCTTTAGCAAATGTATAAGGATAATTGCACCACCAATCTATGTATAAATTGCTATTGTGTATTACTAATGGAGGAAACATATTTGTCTCCTATGAATACAGTTAAAATAATTCAATTTCCTTAACTGATTATGTGGTATAGAAAGCTGTAGGCAGTTTATATAGCAATGTATTATGAATCCATCCTGGACACTCCAGAAGCTTAACAAGCCTTCCTCCATTCCATTACATTTTTGGAGTTGTGGAGCTAACAATTCTGCTTAATATGTACTGTTTTAAATATTTTAGTTTGAAAGTCATGGATCTGTCCTTTGTTCCTAGGTTCTACGTTCCTTTTTTGAGAAATTATAATTAGAAATATTCTGACACTCAGTTAAAAATATAGTACATACAAAAGGTTCCAAATTCTGAATATTTTATAATATTTTATTACTCTTATTACTCTATTACTAAATGTTCTTAGTGGTTGTCTAAGTTAATACATCTTTTATATGAGGCACATTTTTTTTTACCTTTTAAAGAAATTTACAAAAACATATACCTCTAATAACATAAATAAAATACTTTATTCTCAATTTTGTCTTTAAATCATGCTAGATTGCCCTGAAGTGTTGTACCACTGTGAAAAGAATATTTCTTTTGAGTCATGTTAGAATCTAAGTTCTAGCTTCTTGGTACATTCAGAAGAAAAAGGCTTGAATTTAGTTCTCTGTTACATTTTGCATAATTTTATCAGTGGGTTTCCTTTCCCCTATAGTATATGCAAAGATCATAGGGAAAGAAAACATGTAAAATAAATGGATATGAAATATATAATATCAGTGTAATGATTAGATGTATTAAAACCCAGCTGAATCCACGTCAATGAATTTTACATTAGACATTCCCTCATGTTGAATATATGCATAAGCTAAGACCTTACTTCCTTTTATTGCCAGACTAAATTTCAGTGTTCAAATTGCAGCAATATCTATTCATTAAAGTGATAGCTTAGTCTGACTTCAAAAGAATGTTAGATCATTCTTCAAATTGGTAACTAAAACCCTACCAACTGATTGGAAATTATTCATTTCAAACTATAAATATTTTGCATTTTGAAATTAAAATGAATTAATTTATTATATACGTGTTTTAAAATTAATCATAATACATAGGTATTTATTAAATATTCCCTCAGTACTGATATACTTTAATAGAATTTGCAAATATAAACTGTTTAAATATTAAGCTTGCTAATTCATAAAAGTTAAAACAGAATCATTTTTGAATATATAGATTTAAAAATGTGAATATTAAAATGTATCATCATTATTAACTATAATCAACAGTTAGTAAAATGAAAATTAAACTGTCACAAAAGGATAGACAAAGCTATGGATATTGGGCCTTAGAAATCATCGTGTGCTTTAGTATCAATATGTATGAAATAGAAAAAATTAACATTTTAACCAGATATATTTTGCAATTATTGTTGTTTTTCATGTTATTCTTGAAATTTAGTACAGTAGAATAAGCACTCATGAAAGAGAATAAGTATATTGCATGAAGAATTTTTTCCAACTTTTTTATTTGAATTAGAAATAGAATTTTTTTACATGCAATCCCAGGCCCCTTCTCCCACCCATCCTCCCCATCCCCCCAACTATAACCTTATCTGTCACATATCTTTTTTGCTCCCCCTGGATGGTGAGGCCTTCCATAGGGTGTCATCATTGTCTATTGTATCCTTTGGGATAGGGCCTAGGCCCACCTCATTGTGTCTTGGCTCAGGGAGTAATCCTCTATATGGAATGAGCTCCCAAAGTCCACACCTATGCTAGGGATAAGTATTGGACTTCTAAAGGATTGGAAATTCTTAAAGAGGGGAATTAGTTAAAAAGAGAGAGATTTTTCAAAACATTAAAAAATAGGAGACAATATTATGAAAGACCTGTATGATGAGAATTAGGTCTGTATATAATACACTGGATAGTTTGAAAATGTTAACAATTAAATGAGAAAATAACTAATCTAGATGGGACTTATGTAATGAAAATTATAAATATTATCAGTTTTACCATTTTGTTTTATCACTAAAATGCTGGTTAATATGAGTGCTAACATAAAGTTTAAGAAAAACTAAATAAAATTTATCATAAATACATTCAGACCCAGACAGAGGAATTTAATGGCATTGTATTATAACCTTAGAGAGGAAAAACCTAGAGATTTCAACGAATCCAATTTTAATTTATCCAGTGTCCTTACAGGAACAACTACCAAATGATAGATATCCACAAGGCTGTGCAAGAGTTAAATGGACTGCACTGTACATGTAAGATTTAAAGAGATTAAAAGAGGCAACAGTATCATAGGGCATGCATTTGTCTTTTATGAAACAGATGTTAAACTCATGATTAAATTGTAATAGAATTATCCATAGAAACTAGAGAAACATGGATACAGCAGTCTTGGAACCTCATTCTCAATAACAATGGAAGACCTAGCAGAAAGATATGGTTAAAACCAGAGTCAAAGGCATTATGAATTTTGCCACTGGCCCAAACAAGTGAAGGAACTGTATGACAAAAACTTTAAGTATTTAAAGAAAGAAATTACAGAAGGTATCAGAAAGGGGAAAGATCTCCCATGATCTTGGATACGTAGGACCAACCTAGTACAAATGGCAATCTTACTAAAAGCAATTTACAGATTCAATACAATCCCCATCAAAATCCTAGCATGATTCTTCACAGACCTTGAAAGAACAATATATATATCCCAGGTAGCCAAAACAACCCTGTATGACAAAAGAACTTCTGGAGGCATCACCATTCCCCACTTCAAGCTCTACTCTAGAGCTATAATAATGAAGACAGCTTGGAATTGGCACAAAACAGATAGGTAGATAAATGGAATTGAATTGAAGACACTGATATTAATGCATACACCTACAAATAACCTGATTTTTCACAAGCTAAACTTATACAATGAAAAAAAGAAAGCATCTTCAACACATTGTGCTGGGCATAACTGGATACAGACATGTAGAAGATTGCAAATAGTGCCATATCTATCACCATGAACAAAACTTAAGTCCAAATGGATCAAAGACCTCAAGATAAATTGTGCTACATTGAACCTCTTAGAGGAAAAGTAGGAAGTGCCCTTGAACAAATTGGCACAGGAGACCACTTCCTGAACATACCACTAGTAGCACAGACACTGAGATTGACAATTAATAAATGGGACCTCCTAAAACTAAGACACTTCTGTAAAAAGACAAAGGACACAGTCAATAAGACCAAATGGCAGCCCACAGAATGGAAAAAGATCATCACCAAGCCTGCCTCTGACAGAGGCCTGATTTCCAAAATATACAAAGAACTCAAAAAACTAGTCTCCATAACACATAAATTTTTTTAGCTACTCTGACAACTTGCAGAGATCTGTCCAGTTATGTTAGGCTTATATATGAACTATTGGCAATGTTTCACTAAACATAAATTTAATGGACAGGTCACTTCTTTTAAAATATATAAAAACATTAATAGGCCAAACTTCTCTGTAATTCTAGTAATTGATTCCTTCTCTCGATATGCTGGCATTAACTGTTTTTCCCACATCCCAAAAACATTGCCTTAAATGACATTGATTTTTCTAATCAAATCATTTTTATGCATATGTAAATTATAAGAAGGTCAGTATAATAAATATATTCAGAAATGTATAAGAATTGTCAGGATACAATATATTCCTTCCTTTACTGCACAGATCATTGTGCAGAACTCAGAATATAAACGTTTTACCACATTACCTTATTTATGACCATGTCAGTCTAACAGGAAAATCTATGTAGTTTTCAAAATTAAGTTATAATCTGCAGGATATCCATTTGGCCATGCTGGCATTTGAAAATATAGCATCTAGATGATCACAAAGTTGGTTTTGCTGAGAGAAAGGAGCTTTAAGTCAAAGGATGGTTCAAAGTAATTTTCTGCCCACTGCAACACTTTTTTATGGGAATTACCCCCTGAAATGGCTCAATAGGGACTGTTGCTTCCCAAAGGCAAAAGAGACAACAAAGCAATCTTCTTCACTTAAATGTACAGGAGGAGAAAAGTGATGCATTAAAATTGTGAGCTGGGCTGAGAAAATGTCTCAGCAGTTAAGAGTACATACTGCTCTGGCAGAGGACCAGAATTCAGTTCCCAAGATGCACATTAGGCAAGTCAAAATCTATTGTGATTTCACAGCTACAGAAAAATCTAATGTCTTCTTCTGGCCTCTACTGCTACTCTACTCATGTATATAAACCCCAAATTTGACAAGCACATACATAGAAAACCAAAGATTAAAATGTTTGAAATTGTAATTATTTATGTTTTGAGATGCATTCTCCAATATGATATACATATAGATGTAATGTCAATTTCAGTATTTATTTTAACATTAACAATGATACACTGTATTTGATCAACAATTAAAAGTGCTCTGAAAAGTCAAATGCATTTAAAAGACAAATGTCAGGACCCATAGTGAAATGTCTTGACTTGGCTAGTCACTCAAGATGGATATTGCTTTAATATAAATATGATTTATTATGTTTGAATCTCATATCAAACTTTAATTCATATTATGAAATATTAACCATTGGGACAATGTCAGATCTTTATAAGGTCATCAGAGCTGTACCTTGCTCTTTTCTTCCCTAGCAATTATTTATTGCTTATGGAACTCTTTACATCTTGTAACTTTCATATAAATTCTAGTAATAACCTGTGATTTCATGTGCTTTCCATATTCCCTCTAGAGTGAACCTTTCAATCCAGAAGAAATAATTTCACATTGTGAAGCTATATTTTAAACGACTTAAGAACTTATTTATATAGCTAAATGGGACCACTAGGAACTATTTAAACCAGGGTTGGAATGTAGCATATTAGAAAGTGAAATGGGTTGAATATGATCAAATAACCTATTGGATATTCTTGAAAATGTTGTAATTAAATCAATTATTCTGTGGTTTTATACTTATAATTTTATAATGTATATATACTAGTTTGAAAATGCACATTAAGAAAATAAATACAAATAATTTGAATAGGTCTATTACAAAACCATTGTTTATTTTTCCAAGATATCCTATGACTGCTTGACTTCCCAATCAAAAAGTTCAATAGCAGGTTTGTTTATTAAATCAGGATCCAAAACTGTGAACCAAAATAAATGCTTTCACTTATCCTTACCAATCTGAGTCATTGTATTATTAAGAGTAAGGTAAGGCAAATACTTACTGTGGAAATAGGTTTGTCTCCCTTTCCTCAGACAGTGTGTCTTCAGTCTCATTAGCATCTTTTAATAGCAGATGTTTAAGCAGTATAGGCACATTTGTCTTCCAACACAAGTACTTCAAATCTTCGGACTCACTTTGCTTTTCAGAATAACTTTTACAAATAGCTGATCATATTGAAAACAGTTACCCTGATAGAACATTTGAATACTTTGCTCATTATTCAATGAGAGAAACAATTTGTAGATAGCATACTGATAAGTTTTCTAAGTCATTTATTGCAATAAAATGTATGCACTGAACCAATGACTAATACACTATTATTTTGCCTACTGGAAAATTCAGTGTTCTACATAGCAAAATATAGATAAGAATTTGTCTTTCTTTGTTTTCTTTGGTATAAGTGAAAATATATCTGGAACTTTTGTTCAGACCCCTTACTAAACACAGGATTATTTTTCTAAATAAATTTTATCTGCCATTTATGAACAGTGTTAAGTTTCTAAAGTGAGCTTCAATAACAGCAAATAATCTTAAACTTTTGATTATCATTTGGACCTCTGGAACCTCACATTTCAATGGTCTCGTAGGCAAGAAAGTGTGTAGTATAAATAAGTCCCCCATCAGTCATTGAAAATAGGAAAACAATAGGAATTGTGTTCCATATAGACACAGGAAATAAAAACTATGAAGTTTGTTGGGTTCATCACAGCATATCTCAGTGCACCTATAGCCTATATTAATAGTACATACCCAATCATGAAACTGTTATTCTTTCTGTAGTAAGGAACTAAAGCAAATCACATAAAAACAAAATTAACTAAAAAATGGAATTAATTAAAAGTAAGATCAATGAATTTATTTAAGCCACTACCCTCCTATGCATAGAGGACACTGTTTTATTTTATTAACCATACGTCTTTTTGTCTCTGTTTCCTGCAGTGATCCCTAAACGTTTAGAGGAGAGGATGTGGTATAGATGTCTAAAACTGTTTAATCAACAGGTTATAATGTTTCTGGCTTCATATAACACATAACCAGTGAACTTATAAAATATCTACTGACACATTTACTATGTAACAATCAAACACTTAAGAAATTGAATTACTTTCTTTATCTATAAGTGTTTCAATGGATTAATAAAACATGTTATATGAGAAAAAGTATTTGTAAGAAAATGGTTGGAATTGAAGATCATCACATTAATCAAAGTACATACAAGTCGAAGTTCTTTATTTTCTATCATATATGGGTCTATAAGAAAAAACACAAAAGCATAAAATACATGCTGTAAAGGATATAGAAGGTGTTATGGGGCAACAAAGGGATTAAAAAAGAAGCAGAGTTTCTGCCTTGCTCAGCATTACTGGAGGCTGCGGGGGTGGGGGGGGCTGCTCACAGTGGATCCCAGTTTGGAGGGATACAGCATGTCCAGAGACATCTAGGTCCCTGGTCCCTTCTAGGTCCCATCTCCATCCACTGTACTAGGTAGCAACGGGGCTATTTCTGGCCCTCCTTCCTATGTGCTGCTCAGGGACCTCAGGGACACCTGTGGCCAGGGGTGGGGGTGCTCACAGTATATCCAGTTCAGCTGCATCCACCACATCCAGAGACTTCCAGTTAACCTGTATCAGTCCCAACTTCATCCATCAGACTGGGTAGGCTTGGGGCTGTTTCTGTCCCTTCTTCCTCTGCCATGCTTGGGGAGACCTGGGGCCTGGGGCTGCTCAAGGGGGCTCCAATTTTGGTAGGATCCAACACATCCTGAGACTTTCAGGTCCATGGTACCAGTCCAGCTTCCATCCATGGGAAGGGAAGGGACATCAGAGTATCGGATCTGCTTGTACCTACCTGAAGAGAACCTTGGTCACATACCCACAAGGAGAGGAAGAGACTCCTTCTAAACCCACCAGAAGAAAGGATGGGAAGAAGACAATATAAAAACACATTCAACAACAACAAAAAACCAATATGACACCACTGGAGTCTAGGGACCCTACACCAGCAAGACCTGAACATCACAAAGAAGATGATGTAGAAGCAGATGACCTTAAAAACATATTCATGAAAATGACAGTGGGCCTCAAAGAGGATATCAGAAAATCCCTTAAAGAATCAGACGAAAAGAACAAAAAAATTCCAGAAATCAACAAATCTCATAAGGAAAGCCAAGAAAATACAAATAGCTGAAGGAAACAATTCAGACAATTCAAGACCTGAAAACTAAAATAGAGATAACAAAGTAAATACACTGAGGGAATGCTGGAAATAGAAAAGTTGTTTAAAGGAACAGGAATTACAGATGCAAGCATAACCAACAGAATACAAGAGATGAAAGAGAGAAACTCAGGAGTTGAAGATACACTAGGAGAAATAGACTCATCGAACAAAGAAAATCTTAAGTTCAACAAATCCCTAATACAAAATATGCAGAAAATATGGGACACCATGAAAAGACCAAACATAAGAATAATACATATAGAAGAAACCCAACTCAAAGGTGCAGAAAACATATTCAACAAAATCATAGAAGAAAGCTTTCCCAACGTAAAGAAAGACATGCCAATGAAAGTTCAAGAAACCTACAGAACACCAAATAGAGTGGACCACAAAAAAGGTCTCCTTGCCACATAATAATCAAAACCCCAAACATACAGATAAAGAAATAATTTTAAGAGCAGCAAAGGAAAAGTCCAAGTAACATGTAAAGGTGAAACTTTTAGAATTATGCCTGACTTTTCCATGGAATCTCTGAAAGCCAGAAGGTCCTGGATAGATATTCTATCTACACTAAGAGATCATGGATGCCATGCCAGAATACTATACCAAGCAAAGTTTTCAATCAATATATATGGAGAAAACAAAATATTCCATGACAAAACCAGATTTAAACAATACATGTCTACCAATCCAGCCCTACAGAGAGTTCTGGGAGACTTCAACACCCCACTCTCACCACTAGACAGGAACAACTTAGAGAATCTTACACATGACCCTACTGTGTTTTAATAGACATCTACAGACATTCCATCCAAAAACAAAACAATATATCTTCTTCTCAGTGCCATATGAAACATTATCTAAAATTAACCACATAGTGGGTAACATAGCATACCTCAACAGATACAAAAAAAATTAAAATAACCTCCTTTATCTTATCAGACCACCATGCTCTAAAGTTAGAATTCAACACCAACACAAGCAGCAGAAAACCTACACAAACTCATGGAAACTCATTAATACATATTTCATCTTCCCTGGGTAGAGGAAGAAATAAAAATTAAATTAAAGATTTCCTAGAATTCAATGAGAATGTGTAAACAACATACCCAAACTTATGGGACACTTTGAAAGCAGTGCTAACAAGAAAGTTGAGAGCACTAAGTGCCCACATGAAGAAACTGGAGAAATGTCACACTAGAGAATTAACAGCACAACTGAAAGCTCTAGAACACAAATAAGCCAATGCATCCAAGAGGAATAGACACCAGGAAATAACCAAATTGAGGGCTGAAATCAATAAAGTGGAAACTAGGAAAACAATACAAAGAATCAATATAACAAAGAGTTGGTTCTTTGAGAAAATCAACAAGAAAGACAAATCTTTATCCAATCTTACTAAACGACGGAGATCCCCCATTAAGGCCTCACCCTCCCTGGTAGCAGAAAGGGGATGGGTTGGGTGGCAGGGGAAGAGTAGAGGGAGAGGGAACTGGGATTTACATGTAAAATAAGTTTGTTTCCAATTTAAATAAAAAGGAAAAAAATTGAACCTGGTATGAAAATTTGATCAAGGACATAATATTCATGAATTGGAGTTGAACAATGAAACATATTATTCTGTGTAGTTTATATATGTTACCAAGAATCTAAGGCCAATGATGATGGATTAGTAGGTAGAAACACTTTCTGCCATGCTCATGATTTGTATTCACTCTCTGAGTTTCACATGGTAGAAGGAAAATACTAACTCATGAGGGCCATCCTCTCATCTTCCCATGTGTACTGTGATATACATGTACCCATGTATACACACTACACACACAGGAACAATGAAATATAATAAAATCTAATATTTAAAAACTCAATTCATAATATATGTGGACCATAAAGGGCAATGTGGAAACCTAGTACAGTAGAATCTTCCTAAAATATATACATATATGAAGGTGATCAAAATGAAATTGTGAAATAGTGGGGTCATAGAGATACAACTGGCCACCTCTTGTCACCAATGAAGCTTCAAGTTAATCCTTTAACTTGTAATTAACTTGAGAAACCCCAAACAATCCACACTGTTGTTTGTAGAATATTGCTTTCTACAAATTGACATAAATCTATGTTGCTGGAGATAACACCTACAGAATTCAGTGTACATGGACGAGTTGATGTTGCATACCTAGTGCCTTCACCACTGTATGCTAGTGTTGTTTGTATCAGGAGATAATCTGTATGATACCAAATTACCAATATAAACAGCACTGCAGCTACAAACTTGTGTCATGCTTACAAGATATTCTACTGAACAAAATTTGTGGGAGTAACCAACCAATACCTGATGTGAGTTAAAGGCTACTTCACAAGATAGAAGTCATACTTGATATCACTTGAGTGACCAAGAACCAGAGACTAGATGTAAAGGTACCAAGGGGAACATGAAATGCTGTTCTGTTAAAGAAAATTAGCAATGAAATGAGTTCTAAAGGCATTGTGTTATACTCATACATAGATCATAATCTTGTTCAGCCTTCATTAGAAAAGCTTCTGTCTACATCAGATGGCAAGAAATACATGAACCAACAGCCAGACAATATGTAGAGAACAGAGACCTTGAGACACTCAGCACTAACAGTGATATCTCCATCACATCCCCACCCTCAG
Organism: Cricetulus griseus; assembly: GCF_003668045.3. Classification (NCBI taxonomy): domain Eukaryota; kingdom Metazoa; phylum Chordata; class Mammalia; order Rodentia; family Cricetidae; genus Cricetulus; species Cricetulus griseus. Next base: position 54,460,775 of record NC_048604.1, read on the forward strand.
GTCTCAGGGAACCCTGTTGAAGCAGGGCCAGAAAGAATGTAAGAGTCAGATAATTAAAGGACACTTAAGAAACAAAGTCTTAAAAAACTGCAGGACTGACACATGCATTAACTCACAAAGCATGAGGCAGCATACACAGATCTTGTACAGATCTGCAACAGATTAGGTCCTCGATTTGAAAAGAGAAATGGACACATGTCCACATCCTATAACCCTAAAGTTATCTCCAATTAATAAACACTAGCCAATGAAATTTAGTTTTCTCCCAAATATCTTACTAGGGAAAGAAATTACCTTTAATGGCTGACACCATGCCCAGTAGTAGATAGCCAACACAAAACAAACTCAGTGGCATCTTAGGAGGTTCTTTGTCACATAATATCATGTTAGAGAGTTTTCTTGTTATTTTGTCTTTTATTTTTATTTTTTAAACCTTTTCTCTCTTTATTTTACAAGTTCTTTAGCTATACATATGGCTTCTAGTTTTGCGTTTTTGATGGATTCCTACATGTGCAAACTAGTAGGTATTTTTGTGTATTCTGTTTCTTCTACCTTTTCATGTGCTTTTATTCTGATGTGTTTGTTTTGTTTCATCCTATTCTATTGTATTCTGTTCTTTCTATTCTATTCTATTCTATTCTATTCTATTCTATTCTATTCTATTCTATTCTATTCTATTCTATTCCACTCTTAACACAAAGAAGCCTCTTTGTTATCTAATGAGAGATACATAAGGTGTGGATCCAGATGGGAAATTGTAATCAACTGTAATACAAAAATTATTATTATTATTATTATTATTATTATTATTATTATTATTATTATTTGGTTTTCTGAGACAGGATTTCTCTGTGGCTTTGGGGGCTGTCCTTGTACTCACTCTGTAAACCAGGCTGGCCTCGAACTCACAGAGATCCACCTGCATCTGCCTCCCGAGTGCTGAGATTAAAGGCATATGTCACCAATGCCTGGCAAAAGTTATTTTCATGAAAATAAAAAATCAAAAACTAACAATTTAGTTGGAAATGTTTTAAGTCTGTTTAAATTCATTCTCATACACATCATATGTCATAACAATGAAGGAAAAACTACCCATGCTGGATAAATTTCTTATAGACCTTTTTACAAATAACATAATGCTATGGCTAAATAGTGAGTATTTGAATTTTTACTTTACAAATGAATATCAATTCCTTTACTTTTTTATCTATGACAATCTATCCGTAAGCAATTTATTCAGCATTTTTACAATGAAGAGATATTAATTTTTACTACATGCCTTTTCTGTCTTTAATTTAAATGACTATGGGGAGTTTTTCCTTCATTGTTATGATATATAATGTATCATATCATTAAATTTCATATATTGAAATTTCTTTGTATTTATTGTTGAATTCCTCTTAATAGTGCTCTACTACCTTTAGTCATTTAAACATATTATTTCAATCAGCTTTTTGAGGATTGTTTTTCATTTTAAAACTCTGTTCTCCAAAGATGTTAGCCTATAAGGCAAATGATATTTTTGTAGTTCAAATTCAGTTTAAAATTAAATCTGGCTTTGGAGTTGGAACACAGATGTTTCCCTGTCTAAAGCCAAGAATGTTTGTTAAAGGAAAATCCAAAATATCTGTCTTATGGCAGAAAAGCCACCTAATATGGGACTAAAGCAAAACCCAAACTATAGGACTATTCTATTTCCACTAATCTAATAATATTTGGCTTCATTTTGAATCTTCAAAACTTTTCTTAAGGTATGACTATTATCTCAAAATTTATATGATTAATGTATATATAAATATATTTATAACACACATATAATATATATATATAATATATATATATATATATATACTTTCTGTTGCGATATTATTGGTCATATAGATAACTAATTATAGAAATGTTTCATCTAGCTTCCTGTGTCTGATTTTTGGCTTTAGTCTTAAGCAGGTAACTAGAATTTAAGCTTGAGTACTCTGAATGTATTTAATAGATTGTGTTTCTTTATCCTAAGATCTGATGCGTATGACACTTAAAATATTTGAATTTTCTTCAGTGAATTGTGACCATTCCAACATCCAGCTTTGATGTCTTCAAAAGGATGATAGGTTCCCACAACACTGATTCTACCTGTATTGCTGTAAGACCACTTACCTGACAAACACAACCCAATGATCAGCTTTGGACTACAAATTGCTCAGGACAAGTTCAAGGCAGTTTTCTTAGGATGGCAGCCTGCCTCCTAGGATTTTATTCACAGACTACACTGCAATGGTCACTAAATGCTACATTGTAATTAATAATTCAATAGAATTATAATAATTGAAATGAATTAATTTTTGAATAAAAATGAGGGAAAACTATCCTGGTTTGCAAAGTTGATAGAATATAATCATAAAAATTGAAAATAACTTTTCTTTCCTTTATATTAGGATATAATTAATACTAATACTAATAGAAATGGGTTCAATATAATCCAACACTTATTCACATACCTATGCAATCATCTGGTTCTCAAAATTCTATTTGCTTATTTCACTCATATAACATCCTCTTATTTTATTTACATTGTCACTGACTAATCAAGTCATTTTTTATAACCACCCTAGGCCATTATTTAGTCTTTGGTTTATTATAAATTTATTTCTGTGTATGCTATACAGGCATGCTATACTAGTTACATTTCCCATTGATGAGACAAAAATGTGACAAGACACCACTTAATAATAGAATGATTTATACTGGCTGATGATTTGAAGAATATAGTAAAAGTATATCACAGCTGGGATGAGGATTCATAATATTACACATGGCTTCTAGTTATGGTGGGAACATGCTTACATTTAAGTAGATCAGGAAGAAGAGAGAAAGCTGGCAGTTAGATGGCTTTTTCTTTTTTATCCCTTTTTATCCTGAGTTTAGGACCTAAACCTGTGGAGTGGTACCAACCACACCCAGAAAGTGTCATCTAAACTTAGGGTTTATATTTTCTAGAAATATTTTACAGAAACATGAGATATAGTCCTTACTCATGTCCTAGGAATTTCTCAATCATGTTGGAAGATAAACTATCATATCTAGTTATACTCTTTTACATGTGAATATCATATTTTCTCCAAATCCATTTTTAGTGTTTGTATTTTAGTCTGCTCTTTTCATGTATATACTTTTTGGCAATATGAGATAAGCCAGACACGGAAAGATAAACACCACATGATTTCTTTCACATGTGGACTATAAAACATTTATTTTCATAGAAAGAGAAAGTTGAATATTTCTAACAGATGTTAGAAGAGGAATGAAGAAATGGCTATCAAGAAAGGATATATAACACATTTACAGTTACATTTAGATAATAGGAGCTAGTAGTGGTTCTGTATGAATATGTATGTACAATGATCTATTTCATTCTGTAATAATATTAATATTATGTCTTTTTGAATATTCACTCACAGATAACCCCAAGCGCTTCTCTGAACAATTTTGATCTTTCTTATTTTCTTCATTTTGTTTTGTTTCCCCATAGAGTTCAGTGATAATCTCTATTGTTTTTAAATAACAATATATAATTTATTGATAAGAAAATCAAAATTCTCTTTTGTTTTAGTCTCCTATGTTTCAAAAGAATTAAGGTAGTCTTGAGATTCTGGTAACAAAATCTTTATTATACCTTAAATAACAGTCTTTTAATCTTATCTATAATCACTGTATTTTTTAGACATTACATATATGTTCCCTTGGGATTATATCTGTACAAATACTTGAAAAATTACTTCATTATGATTCCTAAGAAATGTTTTAGTTTTATTTAAGCACATTATAAGTATAAGTCAGAGATATTATGTTTAGGAAAAGAATGAATGGTGACATATAAAAGTTCTAATTTTATTTTTATGGCAATTAAGAATACAGTGAAGAAAGTACAAGCATAGATTTTTCTGTGATGTACCACTTAATACAAGATTTTAAAGGGTCTTTTTGAACCTTATATACAGCTACTCAATATGCGCATTTTAATTGAAAATCAACCATAGGCAGAAGAAAATAAATAAATGTGAATTCATATCAATAAAACTTTGTATAAATAAATAGGAACAGGATCTGTGGACTGTTGTCTGTCTGGCAAGATATTTTGTCAGAATATGAATTATTGTCAATAAGGTTATTGTCAAGAATTCATAGGCATTTCTGTTAAGAATTCAAGTATGTTTCCTTTGCAGTAAATAGTAGGAGTAACTGATATAGGAATGGCGAAAACTATTGATTGTCTTTCTCTCCGCTGTTTTCTCCTTGAAACCACAGCTAAGCCAAAGAAGATTTCTCTATTGGGTCAAGTTGATTGTGTGAAACATATAGAATAATTTATAAAGAAAAATACACCCTACTAGTAATGAAGACATAGAATAATCTATTTTTGCCACATTAATAAAATTTAACATAACTCTCAAATTCCTACTAATGTTGTACTTTGTTTCTTTGAGGACACTCTGTTACAGAATTGGTCATTGTTCTACTGGAAATAAGTGGAGACATTACAGAAACAGACAAGTTGCAAGTTGCAAATATATAATGATGGCTAAATATATTAGAATTAGGATGAGAATGTTACTGATCTACTACAAGAGGCCCCATAGATTTCTGATGCTTCCACACTGACACCCACATTCATGGGGTCTGGATCTGTTCGATGCTGGTTTCCCAGAGATCAGTCTGGGGACCAAGAGTTCCCCCTTGTTCAGGTCAGCTGTTTCTGCTGGTTTCCCCAGCCTGCTCTTGACCACATTGTTCATCACTCCTCCTCTACAACTGGACTTCAGTTCAGTTCAGTGTTTAGCTGTGGGTGTCTGCTTCTACTTCCACGAGCTGCTGGATGAAGGCTATAGGATGGCATATAAGTCAGTTATCAATCTCATTATCAGGGGAGGGCTTTTAACGTAGCCTCTCCACTGTCACTTAGATGTTTTGTTGGTGTCATTCTTGTAGATCCCTGGGTATTTCCCTAGTGCCTGATTTCTCTTTAAACCTATAATTGCTCCCTCTCTTACGGTATCTCTTATTTTGCTGAAAGCTGGGATACATTGTTAATTAGGGATTCATGTAGGAGGACCTAGCCCATTATAGACACTGCCACATTTAGATACCTGGTCATTGGATACAAAACAAAGCAGGTTGAACAAATCATGAGGAACAAGCTAGTAAGCAGAGGTTTTTCTGAAACTCAGTATCAGTTCCTGCCTCCAGGTTCCTATCTTGACTTCCCTGAATGGGTAAGATACAATAAACCATGTCTTCTACGAGTTGATTTTGGTAATGATGATTGTCAGAGCAACAGAAACCATAAGGAGGACAGATGTCCTGTGACCTCTACATGCTTGAAGTACTTACTCACCTTCCCCACCTATACAAACATATAACTGTAACAGAAAAGAAAAAAGAAAAAAATGCATACTGAAAATATTTTGGGAACAAATAAAAAGTTACTAACACAAAGTTTCTATGTACTGCATGTTAAATATTTTCTTCAAAAGACAAATAGAAAACAATTTGCGAAAGAGTTCCAAAGAGTACTTGCAGATAGTGGTCCTTCCTTAAGATTGTGCTAGACATAGTTATTTAATAACAAAGGCTATATAATAGAATTTAATAATATTGTAAATGAGATAACCTTGGAGAAAGCACACTGAGTTAGCAAATAACATTATCAGCATAATAAATCAGATGTTATCATTGTTACGAACTAATGACAATGACACCCAATCTCTACTGCTTTACTCCAAATGAAAATTGAGGACTCTTGTGTAATGCTTACAAAATATCACGACACAAAGGAAATCTAACCAAAGACATGACAAATAATCTTAAACATTCAATATTGCACAAAACAAAGAAATTTTAAGAATAGAGAAAAGTGATAAAGATTCATACACTGGAGGACATTTAGAGAACACAGTGACTAATCTATTTTGGTTTGATCTGATGTTGTCCAAAAAGTTGAAAGAGTTCATGTCTGTTTAAGAAATGTGAAAAGACGCTCTCCCTCCGGCCATGCTCCCAATTTGCTCAGGAGATCTTGTCCCTTTCCCCTTCTCCAAAGACTCCCTGTCTCAGAGTCCTCCTTATTTCCTAGCTGATAATCTTTTGCTCTATGCCTAAAATCCATACATGAGTGAGTACATACCATGTTTGTCTTTTTGTGACTGGGTTACGTCACTTAGAATGGTTTCTTGTAGTTCCATCCATTTGCCTGAGAATTTCAAGATTCCATTTTTTTTTCTGGCTGAGTAGTACTCCATTATATAAATGTACCACATTTGCTTTGTCCATTCTTCACTTAAGGGACATCTAGGTTGCTTCCATGTTCTGGCTATTACAAATAATGCTGCTATGAACATCATTGAAAAGATGTCCTTGTTATATGAATGTGCTTCTTTTGGGTATATACCCTTAGGAATTGCTGGGTCTCATTGTAGACTGATTCCCATTTTCCTGAGGAATCACCATACTGATTTACAAAGTGGAGGTAAAGATTGGCACTGCCACAATCAGTGGAGGAGTGTTCCCTTTCTCTCCATCCTCTCCAGCACAAATTGTCATTTCTGTTTTTTTTTTTTATTTTAGACATTCTTCCAGGAGTAAGATGGTATCTGAGTTGTTTTGATTTGCATTTCCCTGATGGCTCAGGATGTTGAACACTTTCTTATGTGAGTTTCAGCCATTTTAGATTCCTCTATTGAGAATTGTCTATTTAGTTCTGTACCCCACTTTTTAACTGGATTATTTGGTGTTTTGAAAACTAGCTTCTTGAGTCCTTTTTAAATTTTGGAGATCATCCCTCTGTCGGATATGAGGTTGGTGAATATCTTTTCCCACTCTATTATCTTCTGTTTTGGCTTTCTGACTGTGTCCTTTGCCTTACAGAAGCTTCTCGGTTTCAGGAGGTCCCATTTATTAATTGTCAATCTCAGTGTCTGTGCTACTGGTGTAATGTTCATGAAGTGGTCTCCTGTGCCAATTTGTTCAAGGGTATTTCTGACTTTCTCTTCTAATATGTCCAGAGTGGCTGGATTCATGTTGATGTCTTTGAATCATTTGCACTTAAGTTTTGTGTATAGTGATAGCCATGAATCTATCTGCAGTTTTCTACATGCCAGCATCCAGTTATGTTGAAGATGCTAATGAGATGGGGAGAAGAGGGGTGATGAAGACATGAGGGAGCAGGAAGGTTGAGTTGGGGGAAGAATAGAGGAGAGAATGAGAAGAAATACCCTAATAGAAGGAAACATTATATGTTTAAAAAGAAATCAGGCACTAGGGAAATGTCTGGTTGTCTACAAAGATGACACCAACTATCAATCTAAGCAACAGGGGAGAGACTACCTAAAATGCTCTCCCCTGATAATAAGATTGATTACTAACTTCTAGAGTCTTCATTCAGTAGCTGGTGGAAGTAGAAGCAGACAGTCACAGTTAAGTACTGAACTGAATTGGAATCCATTTGCAGAAAAGGAGGAGTGATGAGCAAAGGGGTCAAGACCAGCCTGGTGAAACCCACAGAAACAGCTGTCCTGAACAAGGGGGGATGGTTGGTTCCCAGATTGATAGCTGGGAAACCAACATGGGACTGATCAAGACCCCATGAATGTGGGTGTCAGTGAGGATACCTTGGAAATCTCTGGAGCATTTTGTAGTAGATCAGTACTTATTCCTTGCATAGGAATGGACTTTGGGAGCCCATTCTAAATAGAGGGATATTCCCAGAGCTTAGACACATGTGGTGTCTAGGCCCTATCCCAATGATTATGACAGACTCTGAAGACCCTCTGTGGAAGACCTCACCCTACCTAGGAAGCAGAAAGTGTATGAGACAGGTAGGGATTTAGTTGCAGGGGCAAGGGAGGGAGAGGGAACTCTGAGTGACACGTACAATAATCTTGTTTCTAATTTAAATAAAAACTGCGAAGAAAAAGAAATGTGAAAAGATTACAGTTTATTTATGAGTATTGAAACAATGCTGCACTTTAAAATGAAGTGTGTTACGGAGGACAGGCTCTGAGATCTCAGATGCTCAGTGCACATTCATTGTCTCAATCTTGCTGCCTGATGATGCAGATTTAGAACTATCAGTTACCTTTCCAACACTATGTCTGCCTGTGTGCCTCTGTGTTTCTAGGCATGATAGCAATGGAAAAACATCTGACCTGTAAGCCCGCCCCAATTGCATGTATTCCTTTATAAGTTTTACCATGGTAATGGTGTCTCTTTACAGCAATAGAAACCGTAAGACAGAATTTGGTACCACTGCCTGGTGTATTGTTGTGATAGGACAGGCTCTGCTTTGTTTGGAAGAACATATTTTGGTACTTTGGACTATTAAAGTGACAGTATACTATATGCGGGACTTAATGGGCCATATTAGTAACAGCATAAAAGACAGTATTAGTGAGGGTGATTTGAACTTTTGGGGCTCAGCTGAAGATGTTTTCAAGGGGAATACTATTTATGTGGCTTAGGGACTGTTGTGATATATTGGCAGACAAAGTTGCTTTCTGCCTTCATCCAAAAAGTCATCCTGAGCATAATTTTAAGAGTTGTAGGTTTTTAGCTTTGGCAGAGAACATTTCAAAACAATCTAACATTGTCTGTGTCATATGGTTATTGGTGACCAGTCTTGTCACCAGTTCTATAGTGAAAAGGATAAAGCTGAGAAAGGAAAATTACAGAAAATACAGAATGAGGAGAGATGAGACAACAAGAAGTTTAGTGGTCCTAAATCCCGAGTTCAAGGAGATAAAAAATATTAAAGAAAAGCTTGATGCTAGATAAAATAAAAAGGGTATTGGCCTCAGGGAAAGATTTCTCCCAGATAAGCTTCTAGTCAGTGCCACTGAGGGTTTGCTATGAGGTATCAGATGATCAAGACAGGCCTAGTGTCTTACTCTACAGTCTCAGCTACCTTTCCAGTTCCATGTCTGTATTTGTGCCTCCATGCTTCCCACCATAACAATGGACTCATATTCAGAACTGTAAGTCAGCACAAATTACTGATTTCCTTTAATTTTTTTAGTTTTTTATTTTTTATATATTTGAATTACAAACACGATTGAATTACATGACAATCCCAGTTCCCTTCTCCCTCCCTTCCTCCCCTACCACTCCTCCCAACTAAAATCCTACCTATCATAAGTGTTGCTGTAGTCATGGTGTCTCCTCATAGCAATAGAAATTCTATCTAAGACAATGTGTAAGTGAGATACTAAGAGGTGAATTTAGATAACATTTTTGAAAGTATTAATACCTTCATAATTTATCTACCAATTAAATCCATTTCAAATAAAAATATGCAAGTAAGGTCAATGTATGAAATATTTTTCATATGGCAGTGACAAACAAAAGTAAATTATTGGATTATTTATAAGAACATTTTCTATCTAAATATTTTTTCAGAATTCTACATAAGTATTATATTTTTACCATTTCTACCCATCTTTCCCCCACTTGACTTCCCAGTGTTCCACTGTAGTCACTATCAAATTATAATCTGTCTTTTAAATTATATACTGAGAACATTAGTGTTATGTATATGCTTCTATATGTGTTTAGGACTGGCCACTTATGATTGGATAGCCTATCTTGGAGCTTGTACCTGAATAAATTTGATTATTTCCCTGCCAATACCCTTTGATTGCTTGCAATCATTTCTCTAGTTGTGTGACATTGAATAACATGACATTTCTACTTCCACATTGACATGTCATGAGGTATTGTCATGATGCAGGCCTAATTTAGGCAAATATTTTTTTTAAATTTCAGGGTTAGAGCTTCCCTATCTTGGACATAAACTAATATCTTCTAGCACATATCTGGGTTTTCTGTCATGTACATTCTTTCTGCCCCATGTTCTGTGATTTTCCCTGAAATTTATACAAAGGGGTGGCATTGGAAATGCACCAAGTATGTCTGGGAGCCCTATTACCATTGATTCTCTGCATTTTGAACAGTTGTATATCACTATTATAATCCTAATATGTTTCATAAAGAAACTTCTTTCTTGTACTTTAAAAAGTGGCATGTGAGAGAAAGACACCCTACAACAGAGCTCACATAAAGGTTTTTTTTTTAATTAGGGGAAAGGCAATGGGAAATAAGGAAGGGGAGAGACTGGCCTCTGAGGACAGTAGTTGTAGAAAAGACAGGCAGAGAGAGACATGGGGAAACGGGCAGAGAAGCAGAGAGACAGTGAGAGAAAGAGAGAAAGATGGGAGGTTGGCAGGGCCATTTTAAAGGGGAACATAGTGAATGTGCACAAGTGAAGCTCTTAGTTGCTGCAGCTGAGGATGCATCTTGTCAGAACCCCAAGGGCAGGCCAGTACATATGCCTGAATTCTGAATTCTAACATAAACAACATGAATTATACATATCTGTGAATGTGAGAATAACTAGCATACAGTTAAAATTATATTTGTTTGGTAAATAGCCAGTAGCAAATTTCTTTAGGATCTATGAGTTCCCCAGCCAAGGGTAGTTGACTAGGCTTATAGTACTAAGCATAAATTCCTTCCCAGTGAGTAAGTCTTAAGTCCAACTAGAGAATTGTGATTTACTACTGTATAAGTGTAATTCTGTCATCATTAGATACTATGCTGGAAACTGATACTGAAATTAGATACTGAAGCAAGAAACAGGAAGATAAGAACTTCAAAAACAAACCTGTAGTAAAAACCAACACAAACAATCAAAACATTAGGAGTGGTGCAAGGGTATGAACTCTCAAAATTCACCCTGTGATGTGTTTTATCCAGTAATCATTAACCACTTAAAAATTTTCCAAACAGAGGTACCAACTAGGGGAAAAGTGTTCAAGTATCCAAGTCCATGAGGGAAATATATCATTTAACTACCTCTGAAAAGGAAATTGAAAACTAAATTAATTTCATAATTTGTTTTAGGGGCATAGTGCCGTATTATGGAAATGGAAAAGTTCCTAATACAGATTTCATTTCAGAGAGTGGGCTGTATCTCTGAAGAGCCTGTCAGAATTACTTTTTGTAGGACTGTGGAAGACTTCAGAACTTTGGACCAGAAAAAGAGTTCAGTGCTATAGGAAGAGATTATTTATCAGAAACCCAGAAGACAGTAGTTTTCAGACAACTAAAGGCTTTGGAGACCCAGGTCAGATGGCATCAATATTATGAATTATAATAGAAGTCATCACTGTGATATTTTAGCAAATAATCTGTCTTCTGCCCATGTAGTAAGATATTACCTGAGGATAAATTGAAAAGTAACAACATGTTTCACTGGCAGAGGAAATTTCATGACTACACAATATTGAATCAGAGGTTATTATTAATGATGCTTATGTGGATCTACAATGAAATAGAGCAAGTAGGGAAGAAAGAAATATAAATCATACACCGAGGGAAGAAAATGAAAACTAAAATGCTTAATATTATATCCAAGGTATGTCCTGGAAGAGGGACTGCAATTAATGAAAAGAGAACCGTTTTCAAAAAGTCCTATGGAAATATACCATCTACAAACCCATAAAATTTAATGATAGAGGATAATAAAACAGAGATATCCTGGAAGGTAGGAGATTTGAGGTTAAATGACAAAATGTTGCAGAAGAATTTGATAAAGAAGAAGATAGGGGTATATCAGCCAATAAAGATATATGAAGAAAAAAAAAGGCCTGTTACAATCTGGAACTAAAGAAAAGGTGCCTTCAGGGCAACGCCCCTCCTAGATAAGCTTCCAACCTGTGAAACATAGCTTGAGGATTTTGTGATTTTTTTTCCCCTAGAAACCAACTGATAAAAACTATTGCTGAAATGTGAATAAAGAAGGTGAGCAGCCATCTCAAGCTGACAGGCAAACTTGGTAGTACTATCCACGCTTTCATGACTGTAGAGGACTAAACAAAACTGAAAGGGTTTTGAATTGTCCTGCAGTTTCATAGAATTAATGAGGTCAAACAGAATGATTCCAGGGTGACTCTGTGTGAAGTCCAAGAGAGGTTAGGAAGCCTGTGTGGCCATTTGTGAAACTGTAAAAGGGAGTCTTTTGTTGTATAGGTGATTAAAAGATCTTGGATATTGGGTCTGGAGAAATAGCTTATAGGTTAATAGCACTGACAGATCCTCCAGAGGACCAGGGTTCAATTACCAGCACCTATATGGCAGCTCACAACTGTCTATAACTCCAGTTCTAGGGGACTGGACACTCACAACAAAACATCAAGGCACATAAAATAAAAATAAATAAACTTAAAAAATGATTTCTTAAAAGACCTTGGAGATGACAAAACTGGCGAAAAATGCCAAAGTTGGAGAAAACAAAGATGTTTTCCTGCAATAAAATCCGTATACAGGAAGTAAAAGCAGGCCAAGAGAGACATTGATTTTGTAGCCAGCAAAAGTGAAGGGACAGAACAATCTAAGCCCTTTGACAAGAGACATGTATCTATAAAATTTTGTATTTGCCTTACTGGGGGTTCTGTCTTTAGTAATTTGTTTCTTCATTATGATCACATTCTTTTACTTTGGAATGATAATGTTTGTAGAAAGTATGCAATTTGTTCTTTTAAATTTACAAGGTACTACAGTCCTTATATTAGCTGTGGTCCCCAGGGAAACTTAACTTTTAACAAGTGTTGAAACGGAGAAAGACTATAGGGACATTCGAAGTCAGATTATACCAATTTTGCATCATGATATGGTCATGCATCTATGGGTGGAATGTAGTTGCTTAAAGGAAAATTTACCTAAAAGGTTCAAATATTGAAATACTTGGTTCATAGTTGGGAGTACTGTTGGAGAGTTAATGGGAGGTACAGGCTTGCTGGAGGAAGAATGTGATTGGTGGCAGGTTTTGATAGTTCATAGCCTTTCTCCACATCTATTTTTCTCTTTCTGCTCTCTGGTTGTGTTTAAAATTGTGGCATAGACTCTGTATACTGAGAGTGAGTTTTAAAATAGTTCATACTCTTATTATTTATTTAACTTATTTATTTATATATGTCTTTTTAAAATTATTCTCAGTTATTTTTGAATGAAAACATAAAGGTTTCGGGGATAAGTGTAGTATTTCTATACATGTGTCTATAAATAATTAAAGCATGGCATTTTGCACATTGGTCACGTTTAAAATTTATCATTTCTTTTAAAAATTTTCTCATTTGATATTGCATATAGTCACATGACATGGTTTAATCAAATGTACCCACATTCCTTTCCTTTAAGCTCTTCCCATATCCCCTTTCAGCCGCCACTTTTACTTCCAGGTTCAGGTATTGTTTTTAAATGGTTTCAATACTAAAATAGAAGTGGTTTCATATCTGAAAAGAAAACTGACACATTCTCTCCTGTCACAACCATCAATTGCAAATACTTCCTCAGCTATATATGAGGATTTGTGAGCCCCTTCATCATGCACACTGGAAATTTGTTTCACATGATCTTGTGTATGCATTCAGCAGTCACAGTTACTGTGAAGTAGGTTGTGGAATGGTTTTTTCATGGATGGAAAATAGTGTTTCAGAGCAATTCTCTACTACCTCAGGCTTTTATATTTATCGTTTCTCAATAATAGGAAAGAACATTCAAAATTTTCTTTTCTAGTTATTTTTAAAGATTTATTTATTTATTATGTATATAGTATTCTGAGTGCAAGTGTGCCTGCAGGCCAGAAGAGGGCACCAGGTCTCATTACAGATGCTTGTGCGTCACCATGTAGTTGCTGGGAATTGAACTCAGGACCTCTGGAAGACATCTTAAACACTGAGCAAACTCTCCAGGCCATTTTCTAGTTATTTTGAAATACACACTATAATCTTGTTAATTGTCATGATCTGCTGTGTTATAGTCAAATATGTCTGGCATACAAGACTAAAAAATATGTCAGCATAAATTAGCATCACAATGTCCCAGCTATAGAAAAAGAGAACAAGTCATATATCAGTTTTATGTTTCCCTGAAAGAATATTTTTAGTTGTATTTTTAGGTTCCTTTATGCTTCATAGTTTACTAAAATAATTACCCAATTATACTGTGCATACGGCACTAAGTATATAATGGAGATTTTTCTATAGGGATCTCTGTCTTCATGGAATATGGCACCTACTGGGGGGTTCTAAGTGAACAATAATTATAAATACCAATTAATTATAATAAGGTCTAAGAGGTGGATTGTTGGGTGCTTGGTTATTTTAAGTGTATGTGAGATCTAATATCAGACAGGAGGCAGGGAAGAATTCCTTTAGGAAGAAATCAAGTAGCTAAATTTGCAAGGCTACAATAGTAAAATAACATAAAATACATGCTTTGTGATTGGAAAATAAAAATTGCTAGTATGCATTGTGGATGAATGTAGGTAAGAGAAATTATCAATTAGAACATAGAGAAACTGCATGTGTAAATTGGACTGTAGCCTGCAATATTCTAAAATACATTTCTGAAAATTTTTGCTGGCTGTAGGCATACTTTTCTGTCCTGCCAACCACTCCCCAAATAACAACACAGAGACATAATATTAATTTAAATTAATTAATATTAATTAACTAATCAATAGCTTAGTTTGTTTTTAGCTAGCTTTTATAACAAAAATTAACCCCATTATATAAATCTATTTTGTACCCTGAGGCTCATCTTACTTCATAAACATAACTCCCATCCTGCTTGCTCTGTGTCTCATGTCTTCTCCTCTGATGCTGCCCTACTACCTAGCATCCTTTCAGCCCCCAAAACCCTGTGTCAAAGAAAGGATATACATTAATAGAAGGAGCCATTTTAGGTTTAAGGAGAAATCGGGCACTAAGGAAATGTCCAGTGATCCACAAGTTTGACCCAACTAAGAATCTAAACAGTAGTGGAAAGGCTACTTAAATACTCGTCCCCTATAATAAGAATGGAGACTACTTTAAATGCCATCCTAGAGCCTGTTTCCAGTAGGTGGATGGAAGCAGAAACAGATACCCACAGCTAAGCACTGAGCCAAACTCCTGCAATCTAGTCATAGAGGGGGAGAAGTGATGAGCAACAGATTCAGGACTAAGCTGGGTAAAATCTCAGAAACAGCTGACCTGAGCAAGTGCTAGCTCAAGGACACCAGTCTGACAGCTGGGGAGGCAGCATAGTACTGAACCAGATCCCCTGAAAGTATGTGTCAGTTGGGAGGCCTGGGCAGTCTATGGGGCCTCTGGCAATGCAATCAGCATTTATCTCTAATACACAAATGGACTTTGGGAGCCTATATACATGGGGGAGGGCCTAGGCCCTGCCCCAAATGATATGACAGACACTGATGATGCCCATGGAAGGCCTCACCATCCCTTGGGAGTGGTTGGGAGTGGGATGGGCGTTTGTGTGGGACATGGGAGGATGGGAGGGAGAGGGAATTGGGATTGATATGTAAAATAAGATTGTTTATAATTAAAATAAAAATTTATAAAAAATAAAATAAAATTATTTGATAGCTTCATACATCTTCCTCCCCCTCTCTCTTAGTCACTGAACCCTCCCTTCTTTGTAACAGTCTGCCTCCACCTTTTGTCCTGGTTTCCCTTGCTTTGTTTTCCACCAACTGAATTTAATTAGAGTTACTTAGATGAACATCGGTGGGGGTTATACCAAGGCACATGGGCAGCTTACCAGTAGTTACAGCACTGATGAAAATAGCTCTCCCTTCCTCAGCAACCATTGACTCCAAAGCCCTCTTCATGAACCCTTTCCCCATCTATGATGGGATGCTGATGGCCCCATCTTAAGCAGGTGTCCATGACTGTTTTGAGGTCATGAGTACAATGGCCATGTCATTTCCCAAGGACAAAACTTCATAGCATTTGTGCCCATCCTCTGACTTTTACATTCTCTCTATCTGTCTTCCTCTGTGCCCCCTGGGAGTCTTGAAGGAGGTCATATGAATGCCTCATTGGCCACTCGAAAGTATTTTCAGCACTTTGACCAGATTCAAGTCTCTGCAATTGCCATTAGCCACTACAAACAGTAGCTGCTCTGACCAAGACTGAGAGCAGCACTAGTCTATGGGCATAAGCTAACCTATTCAGAAGGCAGTTTGACAGCACATCTGTGGGGAGAAGGAAAGCTCCAAGTGATTGAGGTCCTGAGTAGATGTGTGTTGTTGACATGAGCATGGCTATGCCAAGGACACAGACCCATGGGAAAATGGTTACTCCTCTCCCTCCCCACTAGATGAGGCTCAGAGCGATAGCAAAGGCTTCCTCTGGTCTATGTGTGGATGTTGATAGTGTGTGCTAAACATATCCAACATAGCTTTCTCCCTCTGCATGTCTATGGCCTGAGGACTGCTTCCCTACAGAGGCTGCTCCTACCTAGAGTAGTTAAACCTGCATCTATGAGCCACCTGTATATTATAAACCCTCATCCCTTGTTTATTTGCAATAACCCTGTCTCCAGGCTCAGTTGTATGCAATAAACACACCTCTATGTCCAACTGTGCATAATAGATATGCCAAGCTTGTAGGGTGCTGTGGTTTTGCATCAGAGAGAACAGTCCACCTGATTCCAACATCCGCCACCTCTCGTGTGTGTGTGTGTGTGTGTGTGTGTCTGTGTGTCTGTGTGTCTGTGTGTCTATGTGTCTGTGTGTCTGTGTCTGTGTGTCTGTGTGTCTGTGTGTCTGTGTTTTCCTCATCCCTTTATTTCCCCAGTCAGGCCTAAGTCCCTGGAGCCATGCAGGATATAACAGCTAATGGAAGCAGAAGCAGACACCCACAGGTAAACACTGAAGTGAACTCTGGAATCCAGTTGCAGAGAGGGAGGAGTCATGAGCAAAGGGGTCAAGACCAGGCTGGAGAAACCCACAGAAACAGCTGTACTGAACAAGGGGGAGCTCATGGACCCCAGACTGATAGCTGGGACACCAGCATAGGACTGGTCATGAACACCTGAAGGAGGATGTGAGTTTGGAGGTCTGGTTAATCTTTGGGGCCTCTGGTCGTGGATCAGTATTTATCCCTAGTACACAAATGGACTTTGGGCATCCATTCCACATACAGGGATACTCTCTCAGCCTAGAAACATCGGGGAGGGTCTAGGCCCTGCTCTAAATGATATGATAGACTTTGAAGATCCCCCATGAAAGACCTCACCCTCTTTGGGGAGCAGAAAGGGGATGGGATAGTGGGTTGGTGGTGCTACCACTTTTAAGTGGGTAAACAACTGCTTTCCGATTGGATTTGTAGCCTGTTCCAAAGAAGGAAGTGTATGCCTATTACTGTAAACCTGGTCAAAAGCTCATGGCTGGAGGTGCTGAAGAGATGGCTCAGTGAGTAAGAACGCTGTCTACTCTTCCAGAGGACTCAGGTGTGGTTCCCAGAACCCACATGGTGACTCACAATTGAAATGACTGAAAACACTTTGAAATTCCTACATACTTAGGAAAATACAATATAAAATACAGCATTTTAATTGATATAACAGAGATGCACAATTATATTTCTAGAGAAGTTCAGATATTAAGATATCCCATGTCAAAGTAAAATTTAGCACTATTTGTTTGGTTTAGATTTTACAAAAATGTATTAAGTAATTAAAAACAAATGCTAAATATTTGCTGCTGTGAAAGAAATGTGAAAAAACGATCTTAATATATATGAAAACACATTTAACTGCTAATTACATTAGCCACAAATTTTTGATGATTATGGCATAATATAAATACTTTAGGTGATGAAATGGGAGAACTATGAAATACATAGTAAAACCAGTGAAAAACAAAACAAAAAACAACAAAATATCAAACAAAAACTTGAGATAAATGTATCAAGAGCTAGTGGGGAAAGCATTGTAAAAAGATATCAAGTCAGAGTTTCATTTGGGATATGAACTTTCTCTGAAACTTTGAATACTTGATGTTCATAATTTTCTCTCTTCACCACTTTCATAATTGTAAACAATTTCATCAAAAACAATTGTTAATATCTATTTCAGCTCTAATTTAGATTTTATAAATTTGTTTCCCTTGATGTGTTTTATATTTCTGGGTTTAATGAATTTCTATGCTTTTATCAAAAAATTGCATGAAGATTTTAAACAGTTCATATGACACATATGGTAATAATTAAGGAGTCCATTTTCTGAAAAGCTGTGATATTAAAAAGTTTTGAATAAGCAAAATAGGATTTAAAAATACACAGATATTTGTACTTTGCCTTTTCTGCTTTCTTTTCTCAGTGACAATATTTTTTGTTTCTAAGATCTATTTATACTTTTTGAAAAAATACAATAAAATGAAAAGCAAAAACACCTTATTAAGATAATATCTTCTTAAAATATAATACCACAATCCTTCTCCAACTCAGTGTGTTTCTAATTATTTTTATAAACTTCTCAAGCTCAAAATCCATTCTAGTCCAATTAAAGTAGAAAATCTATGGTTAGGCTATCTATAATATTCATTGTTTACCATGTTTTTGACTAACCATTAATTTTGAGGAAGACTACTGTGTTGGCTATACTTGCTTGTAAATTTGACTATGTCTCAAATTAACTAAACACAAGTTCTGGGTAACTCAGTGAGAGATGTTTGCCTTGATTAGATAATTTGTAGTAGAAATATCCATTTCAGCCATACTTTCTGGTGGCAGCTTTTGGAAAGAATATTGAAGAAACTTCTACTCTTCGCCTGATTGCTATCACCATCACTGGCATGTTGATTATGTTGATTCCTTCATTGGTATTATATTATACTTGTTTGGTTACTGAATTTATATTGAGAATAGCATGAACATCCAGGTTCACAGACCAAATGACAATTGTATTCTTGGTATCCCCATCAGGAGACAGATATTGTTAAATTAGTCAGACCACAGCCTGTAAGCTACTTAATAATTACTGAATATATATATATATATATATATATATATATATATATATATATATATATATTTATATATATGTGTGTGTGTGTGTGTGTGTGTGTGTGTGTGTGTGTGTGTGTGCTGTGTGTGGTGTGTGTGTGTCTGTCTGTCTGTCTCTATCTCCACCCATCAGTGGCCACTAACACATTCCTATCTTTTTTGGACCATCTACATATGTTTAAATGAAATAGCTCCAATCTAAATGAGAGCTTTCAAACTGCTCCTGGCTGATGGGAGAAATCCTTCTAAAAATTCCCTTAAGTGCGGTTTGTGTAGTGTTTATTTTTCCTGAAATAACTAAACTAACAAGAATGAGCCAATTAGGCCAAGATGCATTATTTCATCAACAAATTTCCTCATGTAATTTTCTCAGAGATTATTGAGGACTGATAAATTTATTTACAAAATAAATATTACTTTGAAGTTTTCTTTTAACTGTCATTGTAATTTATTAGAAAAATGATATTTTCATATTTAGAAGCACAAAAATCAATGTTCCAAAATGTTATTTTCTTGAAAGGCTTTTCTGTTAATTCCACAGTAACTATAAAGGAAATTTCGCCAACAATCTCATCTCAGAGTGAAGTACTCATTGTGAGGCATCTTACAAAAATTTGACTATTAAATTTTGTTAATCTTCTATTTGTTAGTAGTTGTAACTTGATGATTTTGGATGATTCTTAATGCAATATTTTAATTGATATAACAGTGATAATTATTTTAGTTTTCTGTTATCAGAAATGGTTGAATAGGGTTCTCTTTCATTCCTGATGTGAGAAATATTTATAATTTGTTTTTTTCTTACTTGCATTAAGAAGTCATCTTTTAAGAAATTTTTTATTCTCATCATTTTAATAAGTATATTTCATAAAAGCAATGTACAAAACTCACATAAAAATGAAGCATTAGTATTTTGACATCATAAATATTAGAGATTCTATAATTTTAGATTCAAATTGCAACACTGATGAATTTTCTGACATATCCAAGGACTCAATAACTTTTTTCCAACTTTTTTATTTGAATTAGAAACAGGATTGTTTTACATGACAATCCCGGTTACCTTCCCCACCCGTCCTCCCCTACCAAGACCACCCCCAATTAAAACCCTATCTATCACACATTCTTTCTGCTCCCCCTGGATGGTGAGGTCTTCCATAGGGTGTCAACAGTGTCTATTGTATCCTTTGGGATAGGGCCTAGGCCCACCCCCATGTGACTTAGCTCAGGGAGTATTCCTCTATATGGAATGGGCTCCCAAAGTTCATACCTATGCTAGGGATAAGTACTGAACTTCTACAGGAGGTCCTGTAGATTTCTGAGGTTTCTTCACAGAAAGCCATGTTCCTGGGGTCTGGATCAGTGCCATGCTGGTATTCCAGCTATCAGTCTGGGGAGCAAGAGTTCTCGGATGTTCAGGTTAGCTGTTTCTGTGGGTTTCACCAGCCTGGTCTGGACCCCTGTGCTCTTCACTGGTCCTTCTCTTCATCTGGGTTACAGTTCAGTTCGGTGATTAGTTGTGAGTGTCTGCCTCTACTTCTACCAGCTCCTGGATGAAGGCTCTAGGATGGCATGTAAGTCAGTCCTCAATCTCATAATCAGGGGAGGGCATTTAAGGTAGCCTCTCCTCCATTGCTTAGATTTTTAGGTGGTGTCATCTTTGTAGATCTCCAGGCATTTCCCTAGTGCCTGATTTCTCTGTAAACAAAAAATCTCTGCCTCTATTATGGTATCTCCGTTCTTTTTATTATCTATTCTTCCCCTGACTCAAACTTTCTGCTCCCTCATGTCCTCTGCATCCCTCTTCTTCTCCCCTTATTGTTCTCCTAGCTCCCTCCCCCATCTTCCCATGCTCCTAATTTGCTCAGCAGATCTTGTCCCTCTCCCCTTCTTCAGGGGACCATGTTTGTTTCTCTTAGGGTCCTCCATGTTTATTAGCTTGTTTGGCAGTGTGGATTGTAGGCTGATAATCCTTACTCTATGTCTAAAATCCGCATATGATTGAGTACATGCCATGTTTGTCTTTTTGTGATTGGTTTACCTCGCTCAGAATGGTTTCTTCTAGATCCATTCATTTTTTCTGCAAATTTCAAGATTCCATTGTTTTTTCCCCCTGAGTAGTACTCCATTGTGTAAATGTACCACATTTTCTCTATCCATTCTTCAGTTGAGGGGCATCTAGGCTGCTTCCAATTTCTGGCTATTACAAATATTGCTGCTATGAACATCATTGAACACATAAAAATATTTTAAGTAACTTCTTTTTTATTTTACTATATATTGTTTCATTAACAGCTCATCTTATCCATCTCTATTTATTGATTTCATTGTCCCCTTAAATTTGCCTTGATCTGTTTCCTCTAGTAATATGAAATAAAATTTCAATCAAATTTTACCTGCAAAATAGTTACATTTAAAATATTGTTTGTCCCATATCATCATAGGAACATTTTGGTTACAGATGGGTGATAACATGTGAGTCTTTAAAATGATTCTTGAATCAGTTCATCATACTTTACAACAGGTGTCTTACACATGATCCATGTCCCAATTGTATTTTCTAGATCTTTTCTTGAACAATTAATTAAGAATATAATTTCAAAGTTACTTGCTATTTTTCCTTTTTTGTTTTTTCAATACATATGTATTGAAGTGAGTAAATTGGGTTAAACATAGTTGTGGTGGAGGTATAGCAATGTTAGAGTTCTTATCCAGTATAATAATGCCCTGTATTCTAGCTCCTATACCCTACATTAAAAAACACAAATCTGACATGTGGATCTTATTATTTTTGTCCTAGAGTTATGTGTATGTTCTGATACTACTATTTGTTGGGATTTTCTCAAAGTAAAGAATACAAGCATCTGAATTATTGTCTTTTAATATTTAATATTGACCAACCTATGAACAAAAACATTTCTAATAAGACATTGTTTCTCTAGCTTATTTCAATTTCTATAGAAATTTGTATTCTTTAATGTTGTCCTTAAACGTTTGGGCAATCTGTTCTTATAAATTATCTAGCTTAGTTTGCTACCCAGTTAGCCAAGACCTACCTATGTTTTCTAGGATTGTTGGTGTCAGTGTTCAAAAAATGTATGCTAGTTACAAATACGGATTTCTATATATTGTAAATCATCCATCTATCAGAATGTGGTGCTGTTGAATATTTTTTCCCATTCTGTGGGTTGCCATTTTGTCTTATTGACTGTGTCCTTTGCCTTACAAAAGCTTCTCAGTTTCAGGAGGTTCCATTTATTAATTGTGAATCCCAGTGTCTGTGCAACTGGTGTTATTATCAGGAAGTAGTCTCCTGTACCAATTCATTCGAGAGTACCACCTATTTTCTCTTCGAAGAGCTTCAGTGTGGCTGGATTTATGTTGAGGTCTTTGATCCATTTGGACTTAAGTTTTGTGCATGGTGATAGATATGGATCTATCTGCAGTCTTCTACATGTCAATATCCAGTTATGCCAGCACCATTAGCTAAATATGCTTTGTTTTTTCCATTGTATAACTTTAGCTTCTTTGTCAAAAATCAGATGTTCATAGGTTTGTGGGATAATATCAGGGATTTCAATTCAATTCCATTGGTCTACTTGTCTATTTTTGTGCCAATACCAAGCTATTTTCAGGACTGTAGCTCTATAAAAGAGCTTGATGTCAGGGATGGTGATGCTTCCTGAAATTCCTTTATTTTACAGGGTTGTTTTGGCTATCCTGGGGCTTTTGTTTTTCCATATAATGTTGAGAATTGTTCTTTCAAGGTCTGTGAAGAATTATATTGGTATTTTGATGGGGATCACATTGAATCTGTATATTGCTGTTGGCAGTATTGACACTTTTACTATGTTGCTTCTACCTATCCAAGAATATGGGAGATCTTTCCATTTTCTGGTATCTTCTTTAATTTATTTCTTTAAAGACTCAAAGTTCTTGTGACACAGGTCTTTCACATGTTTGGTTAGCATTAGCACAAGGTATTTACAAAGGACTTTAGAAGCTAGTCACAGAAACAACAAGTAGTCCACTTAAAAAGTGGGGTACAAAACTAAATAGAACATTCTCAATGGAGAAAACTAAAATGGCTGAAAGACATAAAAGAAACTGCTCAACATGCTTAGCCATCAGGGAAATGCAAATCAAAACAACACTGAGATACCATCTTACTCATGTCAGTATGGCTAAAATTAACAAAAAAAACAAAAAAACAAAAAACAAAAAAACAAAAAAACACCAGCAACAGCTGGAGATGGAGAAAGGAGAACACTCCTCCACTGCTGGTGGGAGTGCAAACTCATACAGCCACTTTGGAAATCAGTATGGTGATTCCTCAGGCAAATGTGAATCAATTTACCAAAAGATCCAGCAATTCTCCTCTTAGGCATATACCTAAAAGAAACACATTCATACAACAAGGACATCTGTTCAACTATGTTCAAAGCAGCATTATTTGTAATAGCCAGAACCTAGAAGCAACCTAGATGCCCCTGAACTGAAGAATGGATAGAGAAAATGTGGTACATTTATACAATGGAGTACTACTCATTGGAAAAAAAAAAGGAATCTTGAAATTCAAAGGCAAATGGATGGCCCTAGAAGAAACTACCCTGAGTGTGCGAACCCAGTCAAAAAAGACAAACAAATGGTATGTTTTCACTCATATATGGATTCTAGACATAGAGCAATGGAGTACCAGCCCACAATACACACCACCAGAGAAGCTAGATAACAAGGAGGACCCTAAGAGAGACAAACATGGTCCCCTGGAGAAGGGCAAAGTGAGAAGATCTCCTGATCTTATTGGCAGTATGCAGGGTGGGGAGAGGGAGTTAGAAGAAAGAGAAGGGGAGAGAAGGACATATGAGTGCAGAAAGTTTTACTCAGGGAAAGAATGGAGGAGAGCAAGAGAAGAGATACTATAATAGAGGGAGCCAATATAGGTTTAAAGAGAATTCTGACACTAGGGAAATATCCAGAGATATACAAGTTTGACCAAGTAACAATCGAATCAATTAGTTGAGAGACCACCTTAAATGCCCTTCTCTGATAATGAGATTGATGACTATCTTATTTGCCATCCTAGAATCTTCATCCAGTTGCTGATGGAAGCAGAAGCAGACACCCATAGCTAAACACTGAGCTGAACTCGGGAATCCAGTTGCAGAGAGAGAGGAGTGATGAGCAAATGGGTCAAGACCAGTCTGGAGAAAACCACAGAAACAGCTGACTGAACAAGGGGGAGCTCATGGGCCCCAGACTGATAGATGGGAATGCAACATATGACTGACCTAGACCCCTTGAACAAGGATGTCAGTTTGGATGTCTGGGAAATCAATGGGGCCTCTGGCAGTGTTCATATACTATTCATCCCTTGTATATGAATGGATTTGGGAGCCCATTCCACATCGAGGGATACTCTCTCAGCCTAGACACAATGGGAGTGTCTAGATCCTGCTCCAAATGATATGGCAGACTCTGAAGATTTCCCATTTAAGGCATCACCTTCCCTGGGGAACAGAAAGGGGTTGGATAGGGGTTTAGGGGGTAGGGAAGGAGGGGAGGGAGAGGAAACTGGGATTGATATGTAAAAGAAGCTTGTTTCTAATTTGAAGTTGGTCTAATTACAATTACAAAAATAAAAAAAAACCAAGAAACAAACATTGGTTTTTTATGATTATGATTTTTGAAATTTATAGAAAATTTGATTTTGATATCTAGCTTTCTTTGGTTTCTGGATGAATGTTTTTTCTAATATGTCATTATTATTCATGATAATTATTTACCCTAGAGTCCAAAATACACCTCACAAGTGAAATAACATATCCCTTTAGACTATCATGCTCTGCTACATACCTTTACTTCATGAATTGCTCTTTCGGTGCTAATAATTAAAGTACTTTTGGTTTTATTTATGTTTTCTTTCAACAGTACCATGTTTATTCCTATCTAATTTTTCATTAAACTGATACACCAAATTTTTAGTTTCAGATATTATTTGTTTCAGTTTTTGTTTGTACTCTTGATATTTATCTTTAGATTACAAATCTCTGTTAAAAATGTACATTTTACTACTTATGGAAAAAATATAAAACTTTTACATTTCAATGATACCTATTTTAAATTAATTATCTACCCAAAGCATATGGAGACTATGTGTTCTTTTCAGCTATTGCTTTCCTTTTCTTTGGTTTATCTGCAATAATTCCTGACTCTGTTTTTTTATTTTTTTAATTAGTTCTTATGTTTTCCTGGTATTATATGTACAAAATAAGAGGTATTTTTTTTACCATGTGCATTTAAATAATGTAGGCTTCTGGTTTTGTTTTATTAAAACAAATGAACCAAAGGACTGATAAATTTAATCAGTTTGGTAGACATCATTTAAAAATTTTCTGACTTGTTATTGCTCATCTAGAAGCACATTTCATTGGCATCCTAATAGTCTATTTCCAAGTTCCATTAAATATTACAGTTGTGTTAGACAGATTTATCCAGCTTCATTAGTATCTTACCTCTGATAAAATACCTCAGAATTTTGAGCATGAGATGAGCAATTATAGCAATCTTTCTTAGTTAGCATTTCTACCCCTTTGAGGAGTCACCATGACCATGGCAAATGTTATAAAGAAAACGTTTAATTGAGGCTGACTTACATTTTCAGAGCTTTAGTTCATTATTGTAATGCTGGGAAGCATGAAAGTGGGCAGGCAGATATGGTGATGGAGAAGGAGCTGAGAATTCTACCTCTGGATCCACAAGCATCAGGAAGAGAGTGAGACATATTAATCCTGGATTTGCCTCCTGAAACCCCAAAGCCAGCCTCAGTAAGACACATCCTCCAAAAGGGTCATAACTAATTAAATCAGTCCAATCCTCCTAACAGTGCCACACCCTCATTTTGCATATTTACAAGCTCTTTCCCACTGCAATAAAAATCATCCCCATGAACCTGCTTTTGTAAGCTATCTTTAGCGTAATTTTTTGTAATAAGGATATTAAATGTTTCTTTATTGAAAACTAAATGATCTCATCCTAAAGATGAAACAATAAGTTGTCCCCTATAATACTAAAGTAATTTACTTCTTTTAAAACTGGTCAGACCAAGTGAAAACTAAACCTTTTGTACAAAATAGTTTCTCTTTGAAAAATCCTTTTCTTAAAACTATGTTCTCAATGTATTAAACTGGAAAATGACTTTATATTAAATAACATTTAATTCTTTATAACTTACATGATGAGGCTATTTTGATATGGAATAGAACAATATAAATTTGACACAAAGCATATGACACTTATAACAGTAAGGGTCATTGACCTTTTGAATAATAGCAAACCTATGTTTCAAATGACAGGGAATTTGCAATACTGTTCTTTATTGAAGGAAAATTTGACTTTAGATTCTGATTTTATATTTGCTGAAGCATGAAATTGTACAGATGAATGCAGCATATTTCTCTTCTAATTAAAAAAATTCTTTCAGTTAATACAAAGTAAAAATGAAGTACTAATTTTGGATTAGGCTCATCAATTTATTTAAATAATATATAAAATTCACTTTGCAGATTCTAAAAGTTGCATATATGTGAATGCTTATCACAGTCTATTAGAAAAAGTTAATGCAAACTGGCTTTAAGGGATCAGCATCATGACCTAGGATTTATGCCTGACTTAGATAATTGCTTCATAAAATACAATGGCAAGACTTATTTTATAATTTCTTGATTATCAAATGATATAATTTATCAGGAAATTTTGAATAATGTGTATCACAATTGACAAGATAGGCTACTGACTACAGATTTTAAGGGGATACCAATTAATAGATCTCTTTTAGTACCTTATGAACATCCAGAATTAGATAGTATGCTACATTTTGTCTTACAATCACTAGTTCTGTTGACAGAATGATAATTTGTATTAGTTATTAATGTCAAAATGCGTGAAATATTTTACTTCTGAAAATCATGATATAGCAAATTGAATAAAGGAAGCTGCATTGGGGTGAAATAGAAATACCTACTTTCTAGCTGTGTGGTGGTGGCTCATACCATTAATTCCAGGAATTGGGAAACAGAGGCGTGTGGATCTCCATGAGTTTGAGACTGGTTTCATCTATAAAGCAAGTTCCAGGACATCCAGAGCTGCTACACATGGAAATCCAGTCTCAAAAAATATTTACCTTCCATAGATCATACATACAAAACATTAAAATTTGGACAGTACTTGCAATTTCTTTTCATACTGGAGTTATGAAAGTTGATCAGCATGTTCCTTAGAAACAAAGACTAATATATTTTACATATGAAAATATCTGTTTTGGAATATATACTTTTTTCCATATGAAAGTAATTGGTACCCATTTAGGTTGTTTATTCTTTTTCTCCTTCCTAATAGGATTGTAGTTCCCAAATAATTTAGCTGAATCATTTTAAGACAAATTTTTAGTTTTACAAAGAAAACAGAGTATATCAGAAATCTAATTTATTACTTTTCTGAAATCTTTGATGTCCCTGCTGATCAAGTTCAAATTTTAACACAGCTATTCATACTTAGCTTTACACATTGATTTAGTATGGCAATTTGCATATATTTTGTCAACCAATATGTTCTATAAAAATTATCTGACAAATCTCTCATTAAGAGCTCAGTTACTTATAAACAGTAAAATCTTAGGCATGTAGCTACCAATACTTGACCGAGTTAACATTTCAAAAGGATGAAAGGCAATCTTTGAAACAACATCCAGTGGGGATAGACTTACCTTCATAAAACACTTGCCTCACTTGTTTTCATCATTTGTATGTTTCTTTCATTTACAAATTGACAAACACATAGGGAAAATAACCTTAGTAAGCTCAGTTGAGATTACTCTTATTTGGAATCAATAGTAAAATTTAAATGTGGGGAAATTGGGGTTAATGGTGGTTAACACAACCCTGCAATTTAGGCATTTGAGCTCACTTCTCTGCTATTTTTACAGAAACAAGTCCCTGTAATTGCTGTTTATAGATGTCAGGAAAACATCTACCATAAACAAACACCTGGAAAAATAATTTACTTCTCGGAGTGCTTCTTTCTTGAAAAATGCTCTTTTCACTTCACAAATTCTTTGAAGTTTGTTTTGTATGGATCAAAATTTACATGTGAAATATATTTATATTCACTGTTTTAAATTTGTGTTTGTTTATGAATAAAGAATAACCGTTGACTCCTTACTTCAATTACTAACTAGGCTACAAACTGTAAGATAAAAATTGAAGTGTGCAGTATGATCAGGTGCTGCCTTGAGTTTTACAAAATCAGTGGTTTTGAACTAAATACAATTCTGAATAAAATTTCCAAAGTTGGAATCAACATAATATTTACAGATTTAGAGATATTTTATCTGGTAGATAAAATAAAGATAGACATCTGCTTGCTGTTAACAGTATTTTTACTCAAAATAACAAAATATAGCAATCATATCCATAAAATCCATGTCTGGAATGGAATGTTTAGTTAAATGTAAGAAAAAAAATTTAGTCATCCATGTATGGTTCATAGCAATTTGCATTCAAGGAAAATAAATTATCACCTATTTCTTCTACATGCAATGACATCTACTCGAAAATACTGGGAATAAAGTAAATAAGAAATGAAAAATGAGAGTTATGTTTTAGGTTAGGGTTTCTATAGCTGTGATGAAACACCATGACTAAAAAAAACAACATGGGAAGGAAAGGGTTTATTTGGCTTGCACTTCATTGCTATTCATCAGTGAAGGAAGTCAGGACAGGAACTCAAACAGGGAAGGATCTTGGAGGCAGGAGCTGATGAAGAGAGCATGGAAGGGAGCTGCTTACTGGATTACTTTTCATGACTTGGTCAGTTCATCTTTTTTATAGAAAACAGGACTATCAGCCAGGGTTGGCACTGCCCACCATGATCTGGGCCCTCCTCCACGTATCACTAAATGAGAAAATGCCATATGACTGGGTCTCAGGGAGGAATTTACACATCTGAGACTCCTTTCTCTGGTGAATCTAGCCTGTGCCAAGTTGACACACAACACCATATCAAAGTTGGAGAAGACATTTTCTCATTTGGTGATATATGGAAGAGGGCCCAGTACATGGTGTGTCTTGCTCCCTTGGTGCCCTCCATCCTCTCTGGCTCATACACTCTTTTGGCCTTTTCTTCTGTGGGGTTCCTTGATCCATGAGGTTTGAAGGAGAACCTGTTTAGGACCCTCATTCTCTGTATAGTATGTGGCTGTGGCTCTCTGTGTATGTTCCCATCTGCAGGAGAATTCTTCTCTGATTTTTTCCTTGGTTAGAGTGAGAAGTCACAATTTTAAATGATATTTAGACAATGTGATTTGCATTTCTTAGAAATAATGACATTAATCCTCAGACAAGGGTTTAGAGGATTTAAGCTCAAATCGACCTAGAAGCTCACTTTCTGAATAATGACTGCCACCCTTTCAGAAGTTGTTTTTAAAATGCCAAGACAGAAGGGATTTTAGTATGTCACATCCAGATGGAAAGCCTATGAAACAATACAATGACTGAACTATGTTGATATCCCCCAAAGTGCAATAGTAGGACTTCTAACTTGGGTGTAACAAAGAGCTTTCTAATTCAAGGCCTGCTCAATAGAAGGCTTTGAGTTCTTATACAGAAAACATTGGCCTTTATTGGTTCATGTTTAAAGACTTTTACGTAGTTTGTGAAACTGTTTGGATGGATGAGGATATATGACCTTGTTAATATAGGTTGTCTCAGATGACAATCTTAGAAGTATCAGAAGCCCCTTGCCATCTCCAGTTTGCTTTCTGCATCTTGCTTATAGTTTGACATATAAGCTCCCAGCTGTTTTGCCACCATGCATTTGTTCTGTCATCCTGGACACCAAACTTCTATAATGATAAACTGAAATGCATGTTCTTTAATAGTCTGCCTTGGCATTGTGCTTTGTCACAAAAAGAGAAAAGTAACTAATACAGAATTTGGCAACAAGAAATGGTCTATTGCTGTGATGGGCCTGACCATGCTACTATTTGAAGGAATGTGGAAGATTTAGGAGAATAGGGCTAGAGAAGCCATTGAACACTGTAAGCAGAGCTTGCATATGCATCTTATTAAGAGCATGGAATATAGTACAGAGAGCAATGGGGACTTTGGAAGACTGTATCAAGAAGTTTCTGAGGGGATCAATATTAGCAACAATAAAAGAGACCTTTCTTGTGATCCTGCAACAAAGAATGTAGCTGCTTTCTGCCCCTGTCCTAAGAATTTGATTGATCACTGATATTAATTTTTCAGTGATGTTAACAATTTAGAACACTTTCAATTAATGCAGCAGTGTTCAGAGCAGTCTTTCCCTGCCACATATTGTGATAAGGTTCCTGTCTAAATACTACAAGAGGGGAAACATGCTTGGCTCAGGCAATTCCTTCTGAAACATTTAGGATCCACTGTGATGCCAAAACCCAAATTTGCTTCTTACTCCCTCTGTATTGCATTGATATAAAAGAATGGTCTTCTACAATTTGAACTTGGACAGTTATACTTATTCCTTTTGCAAATATTTAAGAAAGAGCTATATATCAAATGAATCCCTACCTATTCTACCATAAAATAAGAAATCTAGATTGTTTTTCCCTGAAATAAAGAATTCTGAGAGGGTAATCATATAATTTTTATTAAAATTTCTTCTGTTAATTTTTAAAATTTTGTCGAAGATTGAAGTTAGGTCCTTGCCCCTGTATCACCACCCAGAAACACCTCCAACCATCAATTGCATTCTTTAATTCATGCTTCAATATATTCTTTGGGAGTTTTATACACTATGTTTAGATCATATTTATTCTACTGCACCAATTCCTCACCGATATTCCTTCACTTCCCTACCCACCCAATTTCAAACTTGCTCTCTCTTAAAGAATTCATAAAATACAGTTTGTTTGGATCAACAATACTTTAGCAGGTCGGTATACCAATTTTTCCTAATGTAGCCATAATCAGACGTTAATATTTCCTTACCTAGGAGTGGGTTGTGTGCCTACCCTCCTTCTCCACAATAGGATTTTGTTTGGCTTGAGCTTGCACTGGTGTTTTGCATGCTGTCTCAGTTTCTGTGAGTGCATATATGCATCTGTCCTGTTGTGTGTGGAATATACAGCTTCTTGATGCCACTCACCAGCTGTGGCTCTGAAAACATTCTGTCCTCTCTTCTTTACAGATTACTGAGTTTAGAGGGCAGAATGTGATAAAGGTATTCCATTTAGGAGTCAGTCCTCCAATGCTGGTTATTCTTCACACATTAATCACTCATTGGTTTCTGTGTTCATTGCTATGAGGATTATACTCTGATATGTATAGCAAATTGTCATTAGAAATTATTTTATTGTTATGTTCATTTATGTTTCATAGTTGGATGTTACTTGCAAGGATTGCTATGCATATTTCATTCAGAAAATCCATAGTGTTTGGGTAGCTAGTAGGTACCATGGCACAGGAACTGATCTTCTAAGTAAGGTTAAGTACCATAAAATATAAACAGATAAAGATGAAAAATGGTATTTGCCACGGACCGCCTCTCGTGGAGACCACCGACCGAGGGGAACAAGGGAGAAGGCTCAAGGAGAAATCAGGAATCGGCGAGGAAATGACAGACAGACACACTCAATGTAGTTGAATATGCTGCTGCAATTTTACTTCATCTCAAGCAATGCTTATATACTGTTACAATCAGGG
Source organism: Cricetulus griseus (assembly GCF_003668045.3). Taxonomy (NCBI): domain Eukaryota; kingdom Metazoa; phylum Chordata; class Mammalia; order Rodentia; family Cricetidae; genus Cricetulus; species Cricetulus griseus. Next base: position 54,492,411 of record NC_048604.1, read on the forward strand.
AACTTGGCAAGGGGGATCAGGGAACTTGGCAAGGGGGCTACATCACCAGATCATACAACAGAAAGAAAAAGAACAGCAAAATTGTTTATAGATGATCTATTCTCAGCTTCAGATTGTGGTCATTGCCCAAAGACATGATCTAAGAGTTCTCCAAAATCTGTCTCATACCACCAACCACGTCTCTTACCCATTTCCTGATTTTCTGGCCCTAGATATCTTTAGACCTCAGAGTCTAAGTCTTCTGTAAAATAAGCCTCATAAAGTTCTTCTACATCATGAAGTCTATCAAACCCTTTCTATAAAGTCACTCAGTATTTTAATGTTGGCTTCATGCTTTCTAATACTTCTTTTCTCTCTTCTTTATCCCATCTACACCAGGGCTTTCTAGATCTAGCTATTCTTTTTAAGAAAGGCAAGTCTTTCTAAAGCTGTCTTTTTCCCTCATGATTCACCCATCTTATTCCCTAAACTGGCCACTTCAGCAAAGGCTTTAATAAACGGTGGGACAGAGTTTAGCATGTCCTCAGATGTTCCTTTAACATCAGTGTAGTTTGCTGGCAAGACACAAGAAATACACAGAACAAAAGACAAGGAAGAAGAGGCTGCAGTGGCACCAATGACAGCTGCTTCGAGTTGACTCATCGGGCATCATGATCACCAGGGAACCGCCTGGGGCTCATCTCCGGGGAGCACAGACCCCAACCCAGCAGCCTTAACCCGCCTTAGTGGCATCTTCTGCTACACAGGCGTGACCGCCGTGGGCGTAGCAGGTATTGAGAATAATAAATGGATTGGAGACCTGGAAAGCTGGTTACAAGATGTGATATGGGGAGGGCTAATTAACATTAATGGCCTTTTTTAAATAGGCATATGAAGTGACTTAATAAAATATAGACATAAAAATGAAATTTCAATGTATATAGTATAGTATAATGTGAAGGTCAATGTCATAATGAGACATGACATGCTACAAAAACAAACCCACAAAAGTCAAGAAGGGGTTATACTTTTTGGATTCATTAGCAAATGATGCCCTGTAAACCCTTCAAATATAGGAGGTTATTGTCAATGCTTTTGGTTACCCTGCACAATTTGATGGCGATTTTCTTTATCTCTCTTAGTGTGTGTACTAATTGTATCAAATGGCCATAATGGCTCAATCTTTTCCCAGAAGTGATATAGAATTTCAAATGTAGACAAAAGCACTGTCATAAGTTATCAGAGGATAATGTTCATTTATTTAGCATATATTTGATATGAGGGAAATCAATATTAGTAAATTTGGTAAAATTATTTATGAAATTTCTGTAGAAATATTCTATTTATAAAGACACAACATTACAAATATAAATCAGTAAGCAGTGAGGTTTAATAATTGAGACAGCAAGGCTTAAGAGAGTATGTAGGAGTGTAGGGAAAATCAAGGGTTAAAGGAAAGGCCTAACCCAAAGGAAGGAGATAAGAAAAACCATGCCGATGTCTATGATCACACAACCTAAATTTAAAATAAGTATGATGAGGGATATTAAAACGTGTGTAAAAAGAATGAGGGTGGAGTAATGAAATGTAAAATGTGATGAAAAGGTTGAGACATAAGTATGGGAAATAGGAGGTGGTAATATATAGGTTGATAAAAACTGAGGATACACAACAAATCCTTATGGAAGCCTACTGATCACTAGGGCTAATTTCAAAGCACAATGAAAAAAAGAGTTTGAAAAGAATTACCACCCATAGGTGGACAATGAGGCTTTTAGGAAACATGAGCTATTACATAAAAATCACAATACAAGTTACAACACACTTTCTATGAGTGCTGCTCATAGAGGTCCTATATTTCTCTAGTAAAACGTAAGTCATTTTCATTTTCATTGGTTTTCCACTATAACTAAATGATAATACTTTATTGCTGAAAATAGCACATTTTCTCCCCCCACACACAAATAAACCATTCTCAAACTAATCAGAAAACCTTCTCTATGCTAGATAGCTTGTATAATGCCAGAAGGTAATGTTCAGGCTTCTGGAGTGAAAAAGATCTTATCCAGGACTAGATCTTGCAGTGGGAAATGTTGAATTTCCAAGTAAGGTACATGTACTAGTGTAGGCAGAGTTTTTTCTGTCTCCCACCAGCCAGTTCCCAAATAACCACACACAGATTTAATATTAATTATAAATGTTCAGCGGATATCATTGGCTTGTTTTTACCTAGCTCTAATAAATTAACCCATTTCTGTTAATATGTGTGGCGACCCAATTTTCTTTTATATCATGCACATACTTCCTTTCCTGCTCACTCTGCCTCTCCTGGCATCTTCTCAGACTCTGCCTTTTTTACCTCATCATTCTCTCTGCCCTGAAATTCCTGCTTAGCTATCGACCAATCAGCCTTTCAATAACAATGAAAGTAACACATTGTCATAGTGTATGGAAATATTGTTCCACAGCGTGCTATTACATGAGTGACATAACTCTAATGTAAATAACAGCTTTCTTATTGATTTGAACCCTGATCCATAGCAAGGAATATCATAGTTCTTATTATAATAATGGTAAACATCCCATGTGTGGCAAAGTCAGAGGCCTTATGATAGAATCTGTGAATGTTATTTTCATAAATGTTTTCATGTCAGATTCCCTTAAATATGTGTACACACACACCAGTAAACATGGAATGATGCCAAACATATTAAGAGAACCTTCTTTTCAAAACTGGCTAGAAGTCCAGTGAGACTTGCAAAGCAGGTAAATGCACTGGGAATAGAGGCCTAATGTTAGCCATGACTGGCATACCTGTATTAAACCTCTATTACCACAGCTCAGAGAGTATAAAGAAACAGAAGATGGAAAGAATGTAAGAGCCACTGTGTGGGGAGGAGTATTTAGAAATGTTTTCTGCTGAGCATAGAATGCTCTTGCAATCATGTAACTACATCAGCTTGGGTACCTACTTAAGTTCTATAAAAGATCAAGCCACATAAAATTGATAGATCCTACTGAGTACTGAAACTCTGATAATGGCACAATAGCACATGATTATGTCAATATATAGAGAGTCAAATTTGTTAACTTAACTGCTTGTGATGTTTTGAATAAGAATGGCTTCCATAGGCTCTTACAGTTGGATGTTTGTGTTGACCTCAGAGCAAGGCCCTACCCAGCTTAGCTCCCTACCTATGGAAAGCAAAACTTTTCCATCAAGGAAAATCATCAACAAGTCAAAGCTTATGCAAACATACTTCAAGGACTGGGCCAAGTTCTTGCTTTTGTAGGCAGCAGAAATTAGTGGCCTCAGCCCTGTGTTTCTGGATTTATCAACAAAGATACATGAGTAAAAGGTTGGGAGACAATACACTGATGTTAACTAAAGCCAAAGAGGCAAGGTAAATGGCAGGAAAATTCCTGGATAAGGGCCAGAGAAATAAGGCTTCCTGATTGGAGGCCAAGAAAGAACATTGCATGAAGCTGTGAAATTGAAGCCTAGATAGCCTTGATAACCACAAGATGTTGGAGATGACAGAGCCTTGGAATACCTGCCAAAGAAAGCTGCAGACCACCACAACAAAATGTGTTGTAGTTAGCAAAACTGGAGGAAAGAATCATCTGAATCCCTCAACATAAGAAATACTGATTTAGAATTTGAAGTTTGCCTTGCTGTGATTCAGTCTTGTTGGTGGATTTTTCTCACCTTGCTCCCTTTCCTTCCTGTTGAAACTGTTTTATACATTCTATGCCATTGTTTGTTGCAAGTGTATAATTTGATTTTGATTTGATAGGGATTTGCTATTAAGAGATTACTTTAGGTCCCAGAAGAGATTTTGAACTTTTAAGCACTGTTGGGATGGAAATGACTCTGGGGGTTTTGAAGAGAGAATGAGTGCATCTTTTTATTATATCTACAAGCCTATGGGTACCAAGGAATAGACTGTGGTGGTTTGAATGAAAATGCACTCCACAGACTCATACATGTGAATATTTTGTTTCTAGTTTGGAGACTGTTTAGGTACAGTTAGGAAATATGGCCTTATTGCAAGAGATATGTCACTGGGTGTTGGTCTTGAGGGTACAGATGTCTAAGATAGGCTCAGTCTCTCTCTCTCTCTCTCTCTCTCTCTCTGTCTCTCTCTCTCTCCTGTGTGTAGATCAGAATGTAAGCTCTCAGCTACTGTTACAAAGACTTCCTTTCCTGTCCCCATACTCTCTACCATGATGAACATGGACTACTCTGAGACTCTAATCAGGCCCTCATTAAATGGTTCCTTTCATATAAACCAAAAACTAAATATAAGCAGAAAATCATTAACCAGAATCTAGATCTAAAATATTCTACAAAATACTTTTAAAGACTTTTGGTTCATAAATATCCATAATTTTGTAAGCCTGTGTCAGTATTGACCATCTCAAAATTATAACTTCATTAAATAACTTAAACTAAATCAAAATAAATTTTATTTCCTTATTGTATTTTGGAATCTATGTCTGTTGTTGTGAGGGGTTCATGCATGTCACAACGTACACGTGGAGGTCAAAAGAGCACTTACAATAATGGGTTCTTTCCTAATGCAGTAATGACACTGATAAAGGAACTCAGATCAATGGACTTGGTGACAAAGGCTTTACCCACTGTGCAACTATCAAAATATGATCCATAATGAATCTGTGTGAGAAAATTTCAGGGACCTTGTCAGAAAACATGTAATCAAGACAAGAGCCTTGTAATCTCTGTTGCTCCACAACATAAAGTTGTTTGGAAAATGAGTTCTCATACTGTTCCCAGGTGTATCGGATAGGATCAAGTTTATTTCAGCTGTTATTACTTATGTAGCTATATGGGGAAAACATATTTTACCATATTTGGCTTGTCTTTCTGGTTGTATATTTTTCTCAGGTGACTCTTTTTAACTCTCAGATTTGTCTGATTGTATAAATAAAGTTGGGTATTGCATAAGACTTTAGTCCATATAATATTTAGGTCCTGCTCTCCCAGATTCTGGCCATCAATGAGAGCAATGAACAAGTGGTATTAAGAATGAGGGAGCAGAATTTTGTTATGAAATAAGATTGTGGGGACCATCACAGAAGGATGTATGTGAGAATGATGGGGCAGAAAACAGAGAAGGATTTGCCTTATGTTGATCTTATGCATCATTTCTTAAAGAAGGGAGGAGCACGAGTATCAAAATCAAAACTATTAGATTCTTATGAGTTGTTGGTGATTATAATTTACAAATAATTCCTGGTTTACAAATAATTCCTTGTTTACAGAAGAATGAACTTTAGATGAATAAGTAATATACAGAGTCTTGAAGAATATTGAAAATGCATGTAAACAAGAGCAAAGGATCCCTGTTCAATTTTATGTCACTTGAACATTGATTCAGTTATTAACATATCTAAGGAAGACAAGGATGATTCCATTCACTACTAATCCTAGTGAATCTCTGAGAAAATTTTCACTTAATGTTGCCACAAATATAAGCCCTGCTGGCATACAAGACTCAGTTCCAGAGGGAGAAATACTCCTGACAGGAGACACAGGAAACATTCTAGTGAACAAGTAGTTCAGACTTCCTCCTGCTCATTTTGCTCTTCTAATGAGCTTAAGAAAATAGGCTAATAAATGAATAACAGTGTTAAGAAACATGACTGATGTAGATTACCAAGGGGAAATTGGTAATCTACATTACCAATATAGATGGAAAGTGGTCCCTCCTGCATAGAGTGGACCCACCCAGACAGGAAGGATCTCCTTGAGTCTGGAAATACCTCACTCTCCTTTCTCCTCAGCCACCCCATACTCTCCTGAGTGAGGAGACTACCAGGAGAGGCAAGATCATCCATATCTGCAGACATTGAAGTCTTGGCCCACACACACCACCGGATGACAAGAGGAGATAGAGAGACCCCAACTGCACTCACTGGAAGAAGAGATGGGAAGAAGGCAGATTAAGAACACACTCAAAGGAAAGACCAATATGATACCACCAGAATCTAGGGACTCCACACCAGCAAGATCTGAAAAGCAAAACACCAAGGAAGAGGAAGGGACAGACCTAAAATATCTATGGCATGAAGATATTTGAGGCCCTTAAAGAGGAAACAAGAAAATCTCTTAAATAAATAGAATAAAAAACAAACAAAAAATGAAGAAATATGTAATTCTCTTAAAGAATCTAAAGAAAAAACAACCAAACAAGTGAAGGAAGCACTGGAAACAGTTCAAGGTATGAAAGCTCAAATAGAAATAATAAAGAAAACACAAAAGGATGGGATGCTGGAAATACAAAGGCTGGATAAATGATCAGGATCTAAGGATGTGAGTATAACCAATAGAATAAAAGAGAAGGAAGAGAGAATCTCAGTTGGGGAACACTCACTAGAGGATATACAGTCATCATCCAAAGAAAATCTCAAGTCCAACAAATCCCTAATACAAAATATCAAGGAAATATGGGACACCATGAAAAGACCAAACCTAAGAATAATAGGTATAGAATAAGGTGAAGTAATACAGCTCAAAGGTACAGAAAACATATTCTACAGAATCATAGAAGAAAACTTTCCAACCTACAGAAGGATATGCCTATGAAAGTACAAGAAGCTTACAGAACATCAAATAGACTGGACAACAAAAAGAACACGCCTTGCCACATAATAATCAAAACACCAAACTTACAGAATAAAGAGAAAATATTAAGAGCAGCAAAGGAAAAAGTTCAAGTAACATATAAAGGCAGACCTATCAGAATCACACCTGACTTCTCAACAGAAACTTTGAAAGCCAGAAAGTCATGGATAGATGTCCTACAAACATAAAGGAAATATGGATGCGAACCCAGACTTCTGTACCCAGCAAAGCTTTCAATCACTATAGATGGAGAAAATAAGATATTCCATGACAAAACCAGATTTAAACAATACATATCCAAAAATCCAGCACTACAGAAAGGGAATACTCCAACCCAACGAAGATTACAACACTCAGAAAAATATAGGTAATAGATAATCCAAACTTTATCAAACAGGAAAAGAAACAGCAGGGTGAAATCCAAACACAGTGTCACCACCACCAACAAATCCAAAACAAACAAGACCCAATAATCAATAGACATTATTATCCGTCAATGTCAATGGTCTTAAACAGCACATAAAAAGATACAGGCTAACAGAATGAATGAAAAGACAGAATCCATCCTTCTGCTGTATACAAGAAACATACCTCAACTCCAGAGACAGGCATTACCTCACAGTAAGGTGTTGGGAAAGATTTTCCAATTAAATGGGACCAAGAAACAAGCTGCTGTAGCAATCCTAATATCCAACAAATTAGACTTCAAACTAAAATCAATCAAAAGAGATGAAGAAGGGCATTTCATACTCATCATAGAAAAGTTCATCAAGATGAAGTCTCAATCCTAAAAATTTATGCCCTGAATACGAAGGCACCCACATTTGTGAAATAAACATTACTAAAGCTCAAACCACGCATAAAACCACAAACACTTATGGTAGGAGGCATCAATACCCCTCTTTCACCACTAAACAGAAGTAACAGACAGAAACTTAACAGAGGAACAAAAGATATAACAGAAGTTATAACACAATTGGGTTTAACAGATATCTATAGAACATTCCATCCAAACACAAAAGAATACACCTTCTTCTCAGCGCCACACGGAACCTTCTCTAAAAGAGACAACATAATTGGCAACATAGCAAACATCAAAAGATACAAAAAATTGAAATAACCTCCTGTATCTTATCAGACCACCTCGCTTTAAGATTAGAATTCAACACCAACATAAATTGTAAAGAACCTATAAACTCGTGGAAATTGAATAACACCCAATTGCACCATTCCCAGTCGAGGAAGAAGTAAAAAGAGAAATTAAAGGCTTCCTAGAACATACTGAGAATTTACTTCCTAGAACATAACCAAACTTATGGGACACTCTGAAAGCATTGCTAAGAGGAAAAGTTCATGGAACTAAGTGCCCACATGAAGAAACTGGAGGAAAGTCACACTAGAGAATTGACAGAACAACTGAAAGCTTTAGAACAAAAAGAAGCAAACTCCAGGAAAGAACAAAAAGAAGTAGACACCAGGAAATCATCAAATGGAAGGCTGAAATTGATAAAGTAGAAACTAGGGAAACATTACAAAGAATCAATGAAACAAAGAGTTAGTTCTTTGAGAAGATCAACAAGAAAGACAAACGTATATCCAAACTAAGGAAAAAGCAGACAGAGAACATGCTAATTAACAAAATCAGAAATGAAAAGGGGGATATAACAATGGACACCGAGGAAATCCAGAGAATCATCAGGTCATACTCTGAAAACCTGTACTCCACAAAATTTGAAAATCTAAAGGAAATGGACAATTATCTGTATAGATATCACTTACCAAAATTAAACCAAGAACAGATAAGCAGTTTAAATTGGCCTATAACCCCTAATGAAATAGAAGAATTAATCAAAAGCCTCCCAAACAAAAATAGCCTAGGGCCAGATGGCTTCACTGCAGAATTCTACCAGAAATTCAAACAAGAGTTAATACCAGTACTCCTCAAATTGTTCCACACAATAGAAGCAGAAGAGACATTGCCAAACTCTTTTTATGAGGCTACAATCACTTTGATACCCAAGCCACACAAAGATACAACTAAAACAGAGAACTACAGACCAATATCCCTCATGAATATCGATGAAAAATACTCAACAAAATATTGGTGAATCAAATTCAAGAACACATGAGAAAAATAATCCACTATGATCAATAAGGCGTCATCCCAGGGATGCAATGATGGTTCAACATATGAAAATCCATCAATGTAATCCACCATATAAAAAAACTGCAAAAGAAAAACCATATAATCATCTCACTAGATGATGAAAAAGCCTTTGACAAAATCCAACATCCCTTCATGATAAAGATAATGGAGAGAACAAGAATAATAGGAACATATCTAAATATGATAAAACAATATACACCAAACCAACAGCCAACATCAAACTAAATGGAGAGAAACTCAAAGCGATTCCCCAAAAATCAGGAACAAGACAAGGCTGTCCACTCTCATCATATCTCTTCAACATTGTACTTAAAATTCTAGCTATACCAATAAGAAAAGAAAAGGAGATTAAATGAATACAATTGGAAAGGAAGAATTCAAAACTACACTATTCGCAACTGAAATGATCATCTGCATAAGGCACCCAAAAAACTCTTAACAGGGAACTCTTACAGCTGATAAACACCTTCAGCAAAGTAGCAGTATACGAAATTAACTAAAAAAATCTGTAGCCCTACTATATACAGATGATAAATGCAACGAGAAAGAAATCAGAGGAAATCACCTTTGACAATGTCCACAAGCTAGATAAAACATCTTGGGGTAACACTAACCAAAAAAAGTGAAAGAACTGTACAGTAAGAACTTTGAGTCTTTAAAGAAAGAAATTAAAGAAAGATACCAGAAAATGGAAAGATCTCCCATGCTCTTAGATAGGTAGAGTCAACATAGTAAAAATGACAATCTTGCCAAAAGTAATCTACAGATTCAACGTAATACCCATCAAAATCTCAACACAGTTCTTCACAGACCTTGAAAGACCAATACTCACCTTTAAATGGAAAAAAACAAAAAACCCAGGATAGCCAAAAAACTCAGTACAATAAAGGATCTTCTGGAGGCATCACCATCCCTGAATTCAAGTTCTGTTATAGAGCCATAGTTCTGAAAACAGCTTTGTATTGACACAAAAATAGACAGATAGACCAAAGGAATAAAATTGAAAACCCTGATATTAACCCACACACTTACAAACACCTTATTTTTTACAGAGTTGCTAAATTTATACAATAGAGAAAAGATAGAATCTTCAACAAATGATGCTGGCACATCTGGATTCAGACATACAGAAGATTGCAGATAGATCCATATCTGTCACCATGCAGAAAACTTAAGTGCAAATGGATCAAAGATCTCAACATAAATCTGGAAACATTGAATCTTCTAGAAGAGAAAGTGGGATATACCCTTGAACAAATTGGCACAGGAGACTGCTTCCTCAACTTTACATCAGTATCACAGACATTGAGATCTGCAATTAATAAATGGGACCTCCTGAAGCTGAGAATCTTCTGTAAGGCAAAGGACACAGTAAGACAAAACAACAGCGAACAGAATGGGAAAAGATCTTCACCAACCCCACATCTGACAGAGGGCTGATTTCCAAATATACAAGGATCTGAAGAAGCTAGCCACCAAAACACCAAACAATGAAATTAAAAAGTGGGGTGCAGAACTAAATAGAGAATTCTCACTAGAGGAATTTGAAATGGCTGAAAGACACTTAAGAAAGTGCTTAAAATCCTTGGCCATCAGAGAAATGCAACTCAAAACAACTCTGAGATACCATCTTATACCTGTCAGAATGGCTAAAATCACAAACATCAATGACAATCTATGCTGGAGAGGCTATGGAGAAAAAGGAACCCTCCTCCATTGCTGGGGGGAGAGCAAACTTGTAAGACCACTTTGGAAATCTGTATGGTGGTTGCTTAGAAAAATGGGAATGAGTCTACCCCATGATCCAGCAATTTCTCTCTTGGACATATACCCAAATAATGCACATTTATACAACAAGGACGTATGTTCAACCATGTTCATAGTAGCATTGTTTGCAATATCCAGAAAGTGGAAGCAACCTAGATGCTCCTCAACTGGAGAATGGATAGAGAAAAGGTGGTACATTTATACAATGGAGTTCAGCTCATCAGAAAAAAGCAACAGAATCTCGTAATTTGCAGGCAAATGGATGGAACTAGAAGAAACATCCTGAGTCAGGTAACCCAGACACAAAAAGACAAACATGGTATGTACTCACTGATATATGAATTTTAGATGTAGAGCAAATGATTACCAGCTTACAATCCTCTTCACCAAAGAAACTAGGACATAAGGACTCTAAGAGAAAAAATCATGGAGCCCAGAGAATGGGAAGGGGCAGGATTTCATGAGCTAATTGGGAGCATGAGGGTAGGGGAGAGGGAGCTGCCAGAATGAGAGGAGGGGAGAGGTGGGAATGGAGGACCAGAAATGCTGAGTTGGGAGAAGAATAGAGGAGAGCAGGATGAGAGATACCATTTCAGAGGGATCCATTATAGGTCCGAGGAGATATGTGGCACTAGGGAGATTTCCAGAGATCTACAAGGATGACAGGAACTGACAATCTAGGCAATAGTGGAGAGGGTAACCTAAATTTCCTTCCCCTATAATGAGACTGGTGACTACTTTTCATGCCATCCTAGAGCCCTCATCCAGTGGCTGATGGAAACATTGGCAAACATCCACAGATATACACTGAACTGAACTCTGGAACATAGTTGCAGAGAGGGAGAAATGAAGATCAAAGGGGTTTGTACCAGGCTGGTGAAATGCACAGAATCAGCTGGTCTGAACAAGGGGGAGCACATGGACCCCAGACTGCTGTCTGGGAGGCCAGCACAGGACTCATTCAGACCCCTGGAACGTGGATGTTAATGAGGAGGCCTCCAAACCATAGGTGTCCCCTAGTAGTGAATTAATATTTTTCTCTGGTGTAAGAAGGGACTTTGAGAGCCCATCCCACCTGAAGGTATGCAATCTTGGCCTGGAGACATGAGGGAGGGCCTAGGCCCAGCCCAGAATGATGTTGTGTACTTTGGAGAGCCCTATAGAGGTCCCTACCCTGCTTGGGGAGTGGAGGGTGGATGCAGTGGGGGTCAGGTGGGTTACTGTCGGGGAGCATTGTGGGGGAGGGGAGGGAGAAGGAATTGACATGTGAAGCAAGCTTGTTGCTAATTTGAACTAAAAAATTCAATCCAAAAAATAAGAAATAAAAAATATAGAGCATGCAATAATTTTTATCATACTTTCCTAGTCACTATGTGGTTTTTTAATATACACTACAACATATCTGCAACATGAAGAGTTACTAATATTCACCAGAACACATAGAATACTGCCATATAGCTTTTCTTTATTTTGTAATTGGGATAGCCCAATTAAACGTATCCAAACAGTTTGATCATCTCCAAACACATTCTGAGAGCTAAAAAATGGAGTGATAAATATTTCTGAATACGGATTTATTAACAACTGTGGATGATAATTATATGTACATAATATGTAAATGAAGACACACATATGTCTTTGTTATGGTTTCTATTGTTGTGAAGAAATACCATGATGACTACAACTCTTATAAGGAAAACATTTATTTGGGGTGGCTCAATTAAAGTTTCATATATTCAGTTCCTTATCATCATGGCATGGAGAATGGTTGCCTGCAGGCATACATTGTGCTAGCTACATCTTTATCAGAAATCAAGAGCAAATGGACGAAGTGTCACATTGAAGGAAGCTTGAGCAAAAGAGACCAGGAGGTCTGCCACCACAGTGACACACTTTCTCCATCAAGTCCATACCTACACCAACAAAGCCACAACTCCCAACAGTACAACCCCATTTGGGGATGATTTTCTTTGAAACCAACAAAATATATGTACATATATTTGGGGCCTAAAATGAAGTAGCATAATTAGAAAAGAGGAAAATGGGGTATTTTATGCTACAAGGATATAGGTTTCTACTCTTATATTTGAAAATGAATCATGGTTTTGTTTTTAGTTGTTTTAAAACTTTTCAATTGTTGATTTAAGTACCCTAAGAGACAAACGAATACTCTAACTGCACTAGAAGCATTTCAGGTTAATTCTGAATTTTCCTCTAAATACTTAATCTTATTTTGCTAAATCAGTTGATTAAACTTACATGAGATTTAATTTAAAATGGGAATACAAATGCTAACTTACAGGTCTAGCCTAATCATGTCCATATACTCATACTTGCAGCCTATTGGGCACATGAAATTTTATGAACTCTAGAAAAGAATAGTCTTTAACTTGTGTAGTACTTTACTAAACTAAATGTAGTCTTTAGATCACTGTTGCACTTGTATCTAGTATATAGTTCTGACTGTTTAAATGCTGGCTCATGACTTATATCATGTGTTGCTAAATCATGGGACTAATTTCTTGTCAACCTTTCTCACAATAGATTTAACTAATTTCCCACTAGGTTTAATATCTATAATCATCATTAAAAATCCTTGCATTTATAATGTACCATTCATATGAAAACCTTTAAGGACCTCTTGTGCATTGTTTCAATGACTTTCACAATTTCTCAAGGAGCAATGTGATTTGTGCTGACTTGAGGGTGGGCGTTTTCCACTAGTATTTCAATTCTTTTCTACCTCTAAGCCAAATAGTGTTCAACATATGAATTTGTAGATTGCACTGAGCAAATAAATAACAGCCACATAGGAGGAAATAATTTTGAGAGATATAAATAATGGGGAATTCCTGAGATAAAGGGTGATTGTATGCTGGAGTAAAAATAATATTTTTAACAATAAATAAAATAGGAGAATTCCAGTTGACCAGAAACCAGCTAAAGCAGCATTTATTAAACCTGAAAAGTGATTTTTAAGTATATGACTACATGGTAATCAGGATGCAGCACCCAGGGATACAATGATCAGAGTTTGAGAGAATGCAGAGTACATGATTTAAGTTGGGGTTTTGATAGCTGGGGATAGAGAACTGAGAATGTGGGTTTGTTACCAGAATGATGAGGAAGGTGGTTTTCCTAGAGTAGTTAGTTTTGAAACTGTGGGATCTGTTGGCTCTCTTTGCAACTACTATTTGTCTAGGCATGAGGTTCAGTGGCTATTTTTCACTTGGCAATCTCTGGGAGTCTGGTTTCCTGAAAATTTGAGCTCAGTTCATGACCCTGGCTATTTGGAAATGGAGGGTATTATTTCTTCAAAACCTTTATATTTAAAAGGTAGGAGCTCACTGTCTTTTGAACTAATTATATCCCGATAAAGAGGGTTGTCACTTTTGGGAGGCATCTGGAATTCAGAGTAACTTTAGAAGAAACATGTTTTTCATTCCATCATGTTTAGTAGATCCAGGTGCTAGCAGTGATATAGCCCAAGAAGAAATTCTGAAAAAGGTTTAAGAGACAAGTAAATTCTAGAAGTATCAGGAGGATAGGAAGGAAGGTAGTAAAAACTGGGAAGAGTCATGGTGGAAGGGAACTGAGAGCACATTTATGGAAAACTGGTTGGATGTTTTGTGCCTTTGGAGTCTATAAAAATCAGTCTTCTTTATTTGCTGGTGGTATAGAAGCACTATGTTACCATTGGAGACCACAAATTCCTCTGTGGGTGGCAGTTAGAAGGTGGTTTTGGATCATCACAGAGTTCAATGTAATGACTTGATCTTGAAGGATGTACAACTGATCTGAAATTCCTGAGAGCTGTTAACACATAGAAATTAATCAATGTGAAGATATGTGCATCACAGTTGCTCTCATCCTAAGCCCATAAAGAATACCTTAGTGTTTCTAATAACAAGATGGTGTAGAGCTCTCTACTTTTACTAGCATAGAGATTACCATGGGCAGATAGATATCTGGAGGGTTATGAGAAATATTGAGAGCCAGGCTACTGTGTAGCACAAAAATAGAAATCCCAAAGAATGATATTGGGGTCCAAGCTTTAAGGTGATGATCAGGTTTAAACACACACACACACACACACACACACACACACACACACACACACACACACACACAAAAAAACAACTAAGCCACTAACTCTTACCTCAGGGAGAAAGAGTTGTTCCAGTCTCCACAAGCTCTCACCAAGCCTCAGATTTCTGCCTCTCCTCAGCATGCCTGGAAAATAATCCTGACACTGAGACTGACTCCTGAATGCCCTGCTACTATTTGTTATACCTCTCTAGTGCTGGGATTAATGGTGTGCGATTCTAGGTGCTGAGATCTCCTTTGGGAGAGCTGTTTCTTTTATGACTGGATCAATTTCATGTAGTCAATGTGGCTTTGTATTAACAGAGATCCATCTCCCTCCTAATCCTGAATACTGGGATCAAAAGTGTGTACAACTACCACATTTCTATAGCTAACTAGTATAGCTGCTTTACTCTTTTGATTCCCAGTGACTTTAATAAGTCATAAACAATATATCACCACACTAGCATGCAAATGCTCATCAAAATAGGCAGACATATGTAGGCAGTTTACCTGCAGACTGAGAATAGTCCTGTCTAGTGAGAGAGACATGAAATAAGGCTTAAGGTGATTGCTCAGTGTAGCTCACCTTTTCTCTTGTGTAAAATTAGACTAAGAACAAGTTGCAAATGTTTGTGCTTTGATGATGAGAGATTGGTCCTTTGGGGGATTTTCTTGACCTATGAAGAAGAAACTGATTTCAAACAAATTCAGATGAGATGTATGATTGTTAAAAAGCTTACAAGTAGTAGTGAAACACCATATGAATAAGGAGGCTTTATATTTTTGAAGGCATTTCCAGACCTAGGTATCAGGTTTCTCTCCATTCCCCAAAAGTATAGTTACTTGGGGTAAATGCAGATAGATTGAAGGTGGAAGGATTAGCAAGATATGTACTTTCTCTTTTTTATTCTCCCTCTTTTTTTATTAGTTCAAATTAGGAACAAGCTTGTTTCACATGTCAATGCCTTCTCCCTCTCCCTCCCCTCACCTTTACCCCTCCTACCCCACACCGACCTACCCCCCACCCCATCCACCCTCCACTCCCCAGGCAGGGTAGGGCCCTAAATGGGGGCTCCGAAAAGTCCACCACATCATCCTGGGCTGGGCCTAGGCCCTTCCCCATGTGTCCAGGGCAAGAGTGCATCCCTTCACATGGGATGGGCTCTCAAAGTCCCTTCTTACACCAGGGAAAAATACTAATCCACTACCAGGGGCCCCCTAGAGTGCAGAGGCCTCCTCTTTGACATCCATGTTCAGGGGTCTGGATCAGTCTTGTACTGGTCTGACATGCAGAAGATTGCAGATAGATCCATGTCTGTCACCATGCAGAAAACTTAAGTGCAAATGGATCAAAGATCTCACTATAAATCCAGCCACACTGAGTCTTCTAGAAGAGAAAGTGGGAGATACCCTTGAACAAATTGGCACAGGAAGAACTGCTTCCTGAACATTACACCAGTAGCACAGAGATTGTGATCTGCAATTAATAAATGGGACTTCCTGAAACTGGGAAGATTCTGAAAGGCAAAGGACACAATCAGTAAGACAAAATGACAGCCTACAGAATGGGAAAAGATCTTCACCAAGCCCACATCTTACAGAGGGTTGATATCCAAAATATACAATGAACTCAAGAAGCTAGCCACCAAAACACCAAACAATGAAATTAAAAAGTGTTGTGCAGAACTAAATAGAGAATTCTCAACAGAGGAATCTGAAATGGTTGAAAGACACTTAAGAAAGTACTCAAAATCCTTGGCCATCAGAGAAATACAACTCAATACAACTCCGAAATAACACCTCACACCTGTCAGAATGGCTAAAATAAAAAATACCAATGACAATCTATGCTGAAGAGGATGTGGAAAAAAAGGAACACTCCTCCATTGCTGGTGGGAGTGCAAACTTGTAAGACCACTCTGGAAATCAAGATAGGTACTTTCTAAAACTCGATGTGTTCTAGGGGAGTGAATGTGGTCTTTGGGGAAAATATGAGACAGAAGTGGTTGCACTGTTATTGCAGGGGTTTACCAAAAGAATAGATACAGGGAAATGTGTCCTGTAGACATATAAAGGGGTATGATGGACTACTGCTTGTTAAGGTCCTTTTAATAAGAGCTGGGTAGAAGAGCAAAAATATTTAGAATTATAAAGAAGTGGTGGTCAAAACAGCAAAACAGTTTGCTGTTTTGACCACCCCAAAACTTTTTCTTTATGAACTCAAACTCAAGAGCAATCAATGGTATGCCCCCTTTGGTTTTTGGGGTAAATCCTATTTCAGTAGTGTCAATGTGAGTAAAGTGAGTGAAATAAAACCCAAAGAGGAAGTAAGCCAAGTTGAAAGTGTTATAAGAAATTCATTTGTTAGATGCCTGAAAAAGCTGGGGGGAGGAATTAAAAAAGCAGGGGATAAAGAGGGATTATGTTCCTTTAAATTTGCATTGACAGAGAGAGAATGGAAATGGTAATCCTGAAAAGTGTGAGTCTGAGAATAGAGATGGTTTGTGAGGGGAGGGACTGTTCTAAATGACCCAGCATTTGTGATCACAGTAATGAGTAAACAACCAGAGGAAACAAGTACATATGAGCAGGTATACCTCTCCAATACATAAGATAGCTAGGGTAATTCTTTGAATTATTCTATGGGAACCACATTGACTAACATTATAGAAACCATTATTATTATTATTATTATTATTATTATTATTATTATTATTATTATAATCAATAGGCAAGGATGGCACGTTGATCCACAATTTCCAAATTTCACCTTTTAAATTAATATTGTTTTAGGACTATTTTCAGTGTTTAGTGAAGAAAGAGGATGAAGGGGCATTCGAGATGAAGTTGAGAATTATAAGAAATAAAACATCAGTGTGAAGAACTTTATCTTGTCTGAGGCAAAGGAAAGAAAGTGCCCTGAAAATGTAGGTTACCAATTGTGCTCAGAAGTTCATAAAGGTTGTGATTGGTTGTGGGTTCACTCAGAGATTCTGTTGTAGCTGGTCATGGGTAAAAGGAATCTGAAAAAATGATTTCTCTGGTAGCAGACAATAACTGGAAATGCAGAGAGAGGAAGAACATCATTATGTCAACACAAACAATGTAGCTCTCATCATTAAGGGATTGTTTAGCAGCCATTTGAGGGACAGTGTCCTAAGAGCACAGTTTCAGATAACCTCTAATTTCATGTTTTCATATGTAACTAATTCCATGAAATTTTATAGAACAAGCAAAATCATACATTAGATCAGGTTTAAATACCTTGATGGATTCATCAGAGAGGTGGTTGCAGCAAAATCGGGGAAGCTTTTCCCAACTGACTATCTGATGATGTGCTTAGTTATTTGGTTGGTGAAGACAGTGGATCTACTACATAAATGGATTGTAAATATTTAAACATCTTAGTCACAATACTTTAGTTCTGACATTGAGGTGGGCAAGGAATGGTTATTTCAAGTGTGAAAACTAGTTCAAGATAAGCTAATTACCTTCTGGACCTGTAAAATTACAGTCTCTCCAAACTACTGAAGTTTTAAAAATCCAGAGAGGAGTTGTATCTCTTTCCAGGAGTACTTTTTTCTGCACTGATTTTGTTTTTTTAATTTTTTAATTTTAATTAAAAAGAAGATTATTTTACATGTCAATCCTGGGTCCCTCTACCTCTCCTCCTCTCCTGCACCCCAACTAACACCCTACCTATCCTATACCAATTCTGCTCCACAAGGAGTGTGAGGACTTCCATAGGGGTCTTCAGAGTCTATCATGTTCTTTGGGATAGGGCCTATGCCCAGACCATTCTGTCTAGGCTCAGGGAGTATCCGTCTATGTGGGATGGCCTCCCAACATCCATTGCTATGATAGGGATAAGTACTGATCCACAACAAGGGGCCCCATAGATTTTCGAGGTCGCCTCATTGACACTTATGTTCATGGGGTATTGATCTGGCCCATGCTGCTTTCCAAGCTATCAGTCTGAGGAAGAAGAGCTATCGCTTGTTCAGGAAACCTGTTTCTGTGGATTTCACCAGCCTGGTATGGACCCATTTGCTCATCAGTCCTCCTTCTCTGCAACTGGATTTCAGTTCAGTTCTAAGTTTAGCTGTGGGAGTCTGCTTCTACTTCGACAAGCTGCTGGATGAAGGCTATAGGATGTCATATAAGTCAGTCATCAATCTCATTATAAGGGGAGGGCATTTAAGGTATCTTCTCCTCTGTTGTTTAGACTGTTAGTTGGTGTGATATTTGTAGATCTCCAGACATTTCCCTACTGCCTGATTTCTCTTTAAATCTAAAATGTCTCGCTCTATTATAGTCTCTTATCTTGCTGTCTTCTCTTCTTTCCCCCAACTCAATCTCTCTGCCCCATCATGTTCTCCTTACCCCTCCTCTTCTCCCCTTATCATTCTCATAGTTCCATCTTCCCTCCCTATATGCTTCCATTTTTCTCAGTAGATCTTGTCCCTTTTCCCTTCTCCACAGGACCATGTATGTCACTATTTGGGTCCTCCTTGTTTATTGGCTTCTGTGGCAGTGTGGATTATAGGCTTGTAATCCTTTACTCTAAGTCTAAAATCCACACATGAGTGAGTGTATACCATGTTTGTCTTTATGTGACTGGGTTACCTGGCTCAGAATGGTTTCTTCTAGTTCCATCCATTTGCCTGTGAATTTCAAGATTCCATTTTTTTTCCCCTTCTGAGGAGTACTTCATTGTGTAAATGTACCACATTTTCTCTATCCATTTTTCAGTTGAGGAACATCTAGGTTGCTTCCAGGTTCTGGGTATTACAAATAATGCTGCTATGAATATAGTTGAACAGATTTCCTTGTTTATGAATGTGCTTCTTTTGGGTATATGCCTAAGAGTGTAATTGCTGGATCTTGTGGTACAGTGATTCCAATTTTAGTGAGGATTTGCCATACTGATTTCCTAAGTGGCTGTACAAGTGGGCATTCCCACCAGTAGTGGAAGAGTGTTCCCCTTTCTCCCCATCCTCTTCAGGATAAACTATCTTTGGTATTTTTTATTTTAGCCATTCTGACAGGTGTAAGATTGTATCTTATAGTTGTTTTGATTTGTATTTCCCTGATGGCTAAGTATGTTGAACAATTTCTTATTTGTCTTTCAGCCATTTTAGATTCCTGTATTGAGAATTCTCTATTTAGTTCTGTACCCCAATTTTAATTGAATGGTATGGTGTTTTGGAGACTAACTTCTTGAGTTCTTTGTATATTTTGGAGATCAGCCCTCTGTCAGATGTGGGGTTGGTCAATATCTTTTCCCAGTCTGTGGACTGCATTTTTGTCTTGCTGACAGTGTCATTTGCCTTATAGAAGCTTCTCAGTTTCAGGAGGTCCCATTTATCGTCAGGTCTGTGCTAATGGTGTAATGTTCAGGAAGCAGTCTCCTGTACCAATTAATTTAAGGGTATTTCCAAATTTATCTTCTAATAGGTCCAGTGTGGCTGGCTGGATTTACATTGAGGTCTTTGATCCATTTTGACTTCAGCTTTGTGCATGGCACAAGACATGGATCTTTCTGCAGTCTTCTACATGCTAGCACCCAGTTATGTCAGCACCATTTGTTAATGATGCTTTCTTTATTCAATTATATAGCTTTAGCTTGTTGTCAAAATTCAGGTGTTCGTAAGTGTGAGGGTCATCAACTCAATTCCATTGGTCACCCTGTCTATTTTTATGCCCTACCAAGCTGTTTTCAGGACTATAGCTTTATAACAGAGTTTGAAATCTGGGATGGTGTTGCCTATGGAAGTTTTTATTGTACAGGGTTGTTATGTCTATGCTGGATCTTTTGTTTTTCCATATAAAGTTGGAATTGTTTTTTCAAGGTCTGTGATGAATTGTGGTGGGATTTTGATGGGGATTGCATTGAATCTGTAGATTGCATTTGGGAAGATTGCCATTTTTACTATGTTGATCCTACCTATCCAAGAACATGAGAGATCTTTCCATTTTCTTTTTTTGCAGAATTTTATATTTGAATTAGAATCATGATTGTTTTACATGTCAATCCCAGTTCCTTCTCCCTACCCTCAGCCCCTACCACCCCTCCAACAAAAGCCCTACCTATCACATATACTTTCTGCTCCCCCTGGATGGTGAGGCCTTCCATATGGTGTCATGAGAATCTATCGTATCCTCTGGGATAGTGCCTAGGCCTACCAAAGTGTAACTTGGCTCAGGGAGTATTCCTCTATGTGGAATGGGCTCCCAGATTCCACACCTATGCTAGGTATAGGTCCTGAACTACTACAGGAGGTCTTGTAGATTTCCCAGGTTTCCTCACTGAAATCCATGTTCTTGGTGTCTGGATCAGTCCCATGCTGGCATCCCAGGTATCAGTCTGGAGACCAAGAGCTCCCTGATGTTCAGGTCATCTGTTTCTGTGGGTTTCACCAGCATGGTCTGGACCACTTTGCTCTTCACTAGTCCTTCTCTGCAACTGGATTCCAGTTCAGTTCAGTGTTTAGCTGTGGGTGACTGCTTCTACTTCCACCAGCTGCTGGATGAGAGCTATGGGTGGCATATAAGTCAGTCATCAATCTCATTATCAGGGGAAGGCATTTATGGTAACCATCCTTTGTTGCATAGATTGTTAAATGGTGTTATCTTTGTAGATCTCCAGACATTTCCCTAGTTCCTGATTTCTCTGTAAACCTAAAATGTCTCCCCGTATTATGGTATCTCCATTCTTGTTATCTTTCATTCTTCCCCTGACTCAAACTTTCTGCTCTCTCATGTTCTCTGCACCCCTCCTCTTCTCCCATTGAGGTAGATTGATTCCCATTCTCCTAGCTCCCTCCCCCTTCTTCGCTTGCTCCCAATTTGCTCAGGAGATCTTGACCATTTCCCCTTCTCCAGGGGACCATGCATGTCTCTCTTAGGGTCCTCCTTGTTTATTAGCTTCTCTGGCAGTGTGGATTGTGGTCCTTCCATTTTCTGGTATCTTCTTTAATTTCTTGCTTTAAAGACTCAAAATTCTTATGATACAGGTCTTTCACTTTTTTGGTTATCATTACTCCAAGATATTTTGTTTCTTTAATTTCCTTCTTAGCACATTTATCATCCCAATACGGTCATAACTTTTGTTAGTTCCTTTGTCTCTTTGTTACCTTTCTGTCTTGTGATCCTTTCCAGTGTTGAGAGTGGGATCGTTGAAGTAGGTCTCCCTGTATAATTGTGTAAGGTCTTATTTGTGATTTGAGTCTTAATTATGTTTCTTTTATGAATGTTGAACATTGGTGCCTTTGTATTTGGGCATGGATGTTTAGAATTGAGACTTCTTCCTGATGGACTTTTCCTGTGATGAGTATGAAATGACCTTCTCCATCCTTTTTGATTGATTGTAGTTTGAAGTCTAATTTTTAAATACTAGGAAAGCTACCCCAGCTCATTTCTTGTGTCCATTTGATTGGACTAACATATCCAAACCCTTACTCTGAGATAAAGTCTGTCTTTGAATTTGAGGTGTGTTTCTTGTTTTCAGCAGAAGGATGGATTCTGTCTTCCTATCCACTCTGTTAGGCTCTGTCTTTATGTAAGCAAAATAAGACCATTAATATTGAGCGAAATTAAGGACCATTGAGTGCTTATTCTTGATTTTTTGTTGATAATGGTATTGCATGTGTATTTACCCTGATTTTTATTTTGGGTTTGATTAAGTGCGATTATCTATTGCCTATGATTTTGTGAGTGAAGTTAATTTCTTTAGGTTGGAGTTTTCCTTCCAGTACTTTCTGTAGTGCTGGATTACTGGTTACATATTGCTTAAATCTGGTTTTGTCGTGGAATATCTTGTTTCCTCCATTTATAGTGATTGAAAGCCTTGCTGAGTATAGTAGTCTGGGCTGGCATCCATGTTCTTGCAGAGTTGATACAATATCTATCCACGTCCTTCTGGCTTTCAGAGTTTCCATGGAGAAGTCCAGTGTAATTCTGATAGGTTTGCCTTTATATGTTACTTGCCCTTTTTCCTTTGCTGTTATTAATATTTTTTCTTTTTTTCTGTATCCTTGGTGTTTTAATTATTATGTGACAAGGGGACTTTCTTTTGTGGTCCAATCTATTTGGTGTGCTGGAGGCTTCTTGTACTTTCTTTGGCATGTTTTTCTTTAGTTTGGGAAAGTATTCTTCTATAATTTTGTTGAATATGCTTTCTGCACATTTGAGTTGGGTTTCTTCACCTTCTTCTATACATATTTTCCTAAGTTTGGTCTTTTCATGTTGTCCCATATTTCCTGGCTATTTTGTGTTAAGGATTTGTTGGACTTAAGATTTTCTTAGCTGGATGAATTTATTTCCTCTAGTTTAACTTCAGCATCTGAGATTCTGTCTCTTAACTCTTGTATTCTGTTGAGCATGTTTGCATCTGTGGTTCCTGATTGTTTACTCAACTTTTCCACTTCCAGCATTCCCTCAGTTTGTGTTTTCTTTATTGTCTCCATTTCAGTTTTCAGGTCTTCAACTGTTTTCCTCAGCCATTTAATTGTATTTCCTTGGCTTTCCTTAATTTCTCGAATCTTTTGGTTGGTCTTTTCTTCTATCTCTCTAAAGGATATTCTCATTTCCTCTTTCAGGGTCTCTATCGTCTGCTTGAAATTGTTTTTAAGGTTGGGAGTCTTTTTGTTGTTGTTGTTTTTTGAGACACGGTTTCTCTGTAAAACAAGAGCACTAGCAGTCCTGGAACTAGCTGTGGAAGATACTGGCCTTGAAATGACAAAAATCCACGTGTCTCTACTCCTGTGTAATGAGATTAAAGTTGTGTGCCACCACAACCCAGCTTTCCTTTAGTTCTTATTCACAAGTTTCATCCGTTGGCCAAAAATTATAATTTGTTCATGTAGTGGGGCCATATTATTAAATATTACAGTGTCATATAACTAGAAATTTCTCCTTTATTTGATTTGATGTGAATGAGGCTGCATAGTGGGCAGGGCAGCAGTCTTAGGAGAGAAAGTGTGTGTGAAGGCCATAAGGAAAGAAATTCCTTGTTCATATCAAAACTATTAGCCATCATTGTCCAAATATGATGATTTTCTATTAAGTAACTGTCATACAATTTATAGGATTACAAGGCATAAATGAAATAACTATGAATACTTTTTTTCTAATAGGATGAAAGTAACAGGTGATGGAGTGATATAATTAAAAGAACCAAAATTTCTGTATTTTTTCTATATTGCTTATTTTTCATTGTATTTATAGTTATTTGTACTCAATGTACACATTCACATTTATTTGAATTAATATAAACAGGACTTTGTAAAGACTCACTGTAGTATTAATTCCTTCCCCTGCTTTCCTGTAAAGTATAAATATTGTTTAATTAATATTAAAATTCTGGCTAGTTGTACTATATGACATTTTAGATACTAATTAAATCAAGAAACATTAGTACTTAAAGTATAAAACATCTTGACTGTTGTTATTAGAGATTGATGTAATTTGCATAATTTGAATGAAAAGATTTAATTCAAATATTTGGGCATCATTACCTAGACTAAATGGAGTTAAAGTTGAATTTAAAATGTTGATAATTTTCTTTCAAATTATAATAAAGAATGATAGTGTGTTTGAGTGTGTGTGTGTGTGTGTGTGTGTGTGTGTGTGTGTGTGTGTGTGTGTGTTATAAAGAAAATTAAAAACCTGAATCTTTAAACATTAGTTTTCAACTACCTAGGTTTTAGGGTAAGGTAATTCTTATAAAAAGGTATGCTCAATTGAAAGGACATAATATTTTCATTTGCAAATTCATTAAAATCAAAGAGGATCTTCTATCATCACTCCTGGTAAGAATTTTAAATGTTATAAATGATTTAAAATTTTTAATTCACAATATTTAAAAGACACAAAAAGTGAAATGATTAGTTTCTTGTGGTACTGTATTGTCAGTAGTATTGAAAATTAATATCATTTAGCATTTTATTTATTTATTATACTTTTTATAAATTTTTCTTTTTATTTAGAAGTGCTCTTATTTATGCATCAATCCCCCCATGCCTTTGGCCTCCCAATCTCCCATGCTCGCCACCAACCCCACCCCAAGGATAGTGAGGCCCTCCATTAGGGACAATCAATGTCTTTCACATAATTTGGGGGAGGACCTAGGCTCCTCTTTCTTGTATCTGGGATGCAATATTATCCCTTCATAATGAAAAGGCTCCGAAAATCCATCTGTGCTCTAGGGATAAACACTGGCTTCACTGTTAGAGGTGCCATAGACTGCTCTGGCCTCCTAGCTTGTACCCACATTCAGAGGGCTTGGTTCAGGCCAATGTTGGTACCCCAACTTTATGACTGGCCTCCCTGTGCCTTCTTCTCTTGGGGTCCTCCTTGTTTCCTAGCTTCTCTGGCAGTGTGGATTGTAGGCTGGTAGTCCTTTGCTCTGTCTAATATCCATATAGGAGTGAGTACAAGCAAGTGCTTATCTGTGAAGTCCTGGCTGTCCTGGAAGTTGCTTGTAGACCATGCTGTCCTTGAAATCAGAGATCCACCTCTTTCTGCCTCCTGACTTTTAGGAATAAAGGAATGGGCCACCATCTCTGAACTCCTTTAGCATTTTTATAGTTCACATGAGTGGTCTCTCTCTCTCTCTCTCTCTCTCTCTCTCTCTCTCTCTCTCTCTCTCTCTTTATTTCCCTTTTTAAAAACAATGCATAAGCACTGCAGCTCCCTCTCCCTTTACTCTTTCCAATCCCTTTCTCCTACCTCTTCTCTCCTCCTGATACCTTGTTACTCCATTTCCCTTCAGAAAAGACTAGGACTCTTCGTGGTATCAACTGAGTATGGCATAACAAGTTGCAATAAAGCTAGGTACAAACCCTTATATCAATGATGGATGAGACAAGAAAATATGAGGCAAGTGGTCAAAAGCGCAATTAAAATAGTCAAAGACACTCCCAATCCAAATGTTAGGAATACCACAAACTCCCCAAGCTAAATAACCACTGCATGTGTGCAGAGGATCGAATGAGGATCCCTGAGTGTTCCATTATTGCTGCTGCTACCCTCTCTGTGAGCCCTCATGAGCTCAGTTTAGTTAATTCTGTAGGAATTGTTGTCCTGGTATCCTCAGCCCCTGGCTCCTACAGCCATTCCTCTGCCTCTTTGGGATGGTTCTCCTGGCTCTGTCTAATGTTTGGAAAGAGGGAATTGATATAAAGAAGGCAATGAGTGTTAGTTTTTCACATGTACAGTAGAATGCTAAGGTCATCTTTGGTTTTTGTACAGGCCCTTCTATATTTATGATGGATAGGAGGAGGGGCTCTGAAAAGTATGTGAGCCAAAAGATAGAAGCCCCTTGTCAACTAAAACAGAAACAAATGGACAGGCATTACCTCTGTTATCCTGATTTCCTTATCTCTGAAAAAGTCCTAAGTGCTGAAGAACCCAGTCCTCATTCCGTAAGTGACAGTATGCTTGGTGAGAATTGGAAATCAATGGACTCCTCCCAGAAGTGATGTTTCTCTGGGGACAGTGCATTTTCCATTGTCTCCTTTGTCTGCAGTTGGGTCAGAGCTTGGAGGAAGGCCTGGGATTTATCATGGCACAGTCCCCAGAAGATATTTGGGGGTGATGGAAGCCTGATGACATAGACATATTTATCTTTTGTTAGGATGCCTGCAATCAGTATTATTTTTATGATGTATCTCATTTTCATATTTGAATTTCTCCTACACATTACTAAAGTCTTGAATGTGATATTCTAAAGGGATATATGAAGAACTGGGCAGTGGTAGCCCATGCCTTTAATCCCAGCACTCAGGAGGCAGAGGGAGGGGGATCTCTGTGAGTTTGAGACCAGCCTAGTCTACAAGAGCTAGTTTTGGGACATCCTCCAATGCCATAGAGAAAACCTGTCTCAAATCCTCCCCAAAAGGAATATATGAGGTCTCTTGGAATGTGGTTTGAATTTTTGAAGTATTTTTACAATTATCAGAATGACTAAAAGATAAATTGAATGTGAACAAAAGCTGACCATTGAAGACAGTAGAGTCTGAATATACTTACTGACACTGCAAGGTCATGAAAAGAGAGAGGATTACAATGTTTTCCTTAGTGATTTTGTTAATTTTGAAACATATAATCTGGCTTTAGATTTTGTTTTTAATTCATATTAGGAGGTAGGATATCATATGGTCTCTTGTGTATATCTGGTTGGTTTGGTAATTCCAATTCGGTTCCTATCAATTCCAATGAGTGGGTAGCATTCCTTCCATTGGAATTATTCAGTTTTGTTGATATGAATTCTTAATGTATTCAAACGCCAGATGAAAAGATTTGGCCTGTTTCTTTGGGTGTGAGAATGAAAATCACAACACAGTATATATCTTACCAGAAAAAAAGATAAAACTCTGTGAATCATAGAAAAAATCATTTTTATGCCAGGTACTGATAGTACAAGCCTTTATTCCCAGACCCAGGGAGGTAGAGGCAGGTGGATTTCTGAGTTGGAGGCCAGCCTAGTCTACAGACCAAGTGCCAGGACAGACAGTGCTACACAGAGAAACACTATCTTGAAAAAACAAAACAAACCAAAATTCATCTTCTTTTTAATTTAGAGGGATTTTCAGGAAAAACTTCACATTCATTCCTCTACTTGGAAAATGTCAGCAATTAAAGAAAAGAAGTATGATCATAGACTGTTGAAATCTACAAGTTTGTAAAGACAAAATGGAAGAGAGCATTAGTGGTAAGGAATGGGCTATGTGATTAGTGAGTGGAGGAGAAGAAGTAGAATCAAGGGGAGAAAGAGGATACTGGTTGGTAGACTGGAGGGACAATGGCAATGGTGGGGATGTTTGTAGCGAGGCAGTGTCCAGGCAGGTGTTGAGAGTTAGGGCTACAGAATTGTGTTTAGTAGGATAGACTGAGGCTGACCTTAGGGAATCAGGTAATGTGGGGATAGAATGAAAGGTAAAGATTGTAGGAAAGTAAAAAGATTGGTAGAGTGAAAGGACAATGGAACAGAGAAAGGATGCTGAACATAAGGGATGAGAATAGCAGATACATTTTGCAACTGAGAAAGAACATTTGGGTAGGCCAGAGGAAGTAAAAGGAGAGAGCACAGAAAATAGTGAGTCCAGAGGTGCGAGGGATAGTTAGTGCAGAGGAAGTTTCGAGTGAAATGTGATAGGAAGGGGACTCATCTGCAGGCTCAGTATCCAAGAGAAGGTCTGGCTAATTAGGCTTAGAAGCTCAAAGATAATATGAACTGTTTAGTGGAGTTGGAGAAACAAAGGGTAGGAAGGAGCAAAATTAAAGGAGGGCCTAGAGATCGGGAACCTGAGTCCATTTGCCATTTCATTGGAAACAAACAGAAATTCTCCAAAACAGTGGAGTCAAGCATGAGAAATTCAAACCAGTAGTATTCATTGTGAAGTGGATATTGAAGTCAGGTTCAATGGGGTGCTTTAAGAAATGATTTGACGTCCTGTTGTTTGAAATTTTGAAGAAAGCAAGCAAGGACTTTTCTTGGGCATTGAAGGGTGATTGCTGATTTTACATGTCAAAATGTGCCAGACAAGTTTCGAACTCTGGGACATCTCCCAGAGGTAGAAATTGTACTGTGTCAGTGTTGCTAGGAGTTTCTCAGGTGTTCCTAAATGAACTGGTGGGAATGATGAAACATGTCCTGAGCCTAAAAGGGGGTTGAAGTTCCAGGATATCTTTGTTGAGTTCAATCATATGTCCTGTATGGAGGAGGGAAATTTATGAGACCCAGGAAGTAAACAATACTTACAAAGCTCAGTAGGTCCCTAAAACAGAAAATTTAAAGGACCTTAAAAGGTTGCATAAGCAGTAATAGTGCCAGGGAGAAGAGTCAGTATGGTTGCCTTAAAGTTTTGCAACAAGGTCTAGGGATGTAGCTTTTCCTGAATTATCACCTATGATGGAGTAGACCTTTTTAGTTTATGCAGTTCCCTTTGAGTCATTCATGTTTTTGGCCCTAACAACTCCCCTAAGTAACTTCAATAAACTCACTAGATTATTATGATAAATTTGAAATATTTTCTTTAGAGCTTTTTTTTTTTATGTCCCACTGGGTGAATAGATGTTTGCTTGCATTTTCACAATGACAGTCACACACAATCAAGCAGGTCTCATTTAGATTACTTTGATCAATATGTTAACAAACTCATAGGGTGAAACAATACATAAAAAGATATTTTAAAGTTTTAGTTTTTTCAATTTCATGTAAGTTTATTTGTAAGAATGTATGCCTAAAATATTTTCACTTTTCTTTTTTAGTATTTGTTTCTCTATGAGCAGTGTATGCACATGTGTTCACATATGTACAAGTGCATGTGCATGCACAAATAAATGTGTATACCGGGCAGGTGTTGACATCATGTATCTTCCTTAATCATTCTTCACTTTATGATTTGCCAGTGTCCCCCTGAACTTGGAAATCAAGATTTCGGCTACATTGACTGAAAGATATGTCTTTTTTTTTTTTTTTTGGTTTTTTGAAACAGAGTTTCTCTGTGGCTTTGGAGGCTGTCCTGGACCAGAGATCCACCTACCTCTGCCTCCCGAGTGCTGGGATTAAAAGCATGCATCACCAACACCCAGCGAAAGGCAAGTCTTAAGAATCCTTCTGGCTCCACTTGCTGGTACGGAACTTATAGTCATCTGTTGTGCATCACTTTGAAATGGTTGCTAGGTTTCTACACTCACATCCAGAGAATTATACAGCAAGCATGTTGCACACTAAGCCATGTCCTCAGCTCCCTATTATAATAAATACAGAGTAAATGCTATACAAATCCAAAATTGAGAAGATAATGATAAGAAAAAGATCTTTAAGTACTTATGACCGTCTTCTTCTTCTCATATCCCTGCTCCCCATTTCAGAGAGGATCATACTGTCTCACCAATTCCAACTTCTGCATTAATGTCTCATATATTGACTACTCTCCACACCCACTGCCATAAAGCCTTTCTTTTGTTTCCAATGCTATAGTTTCCTGGCCTCAAGACTTATACCTGAAATAAACCAACTTTTATTTGACTTTTGAAGCCCAAGATCAACATATGATTATGACAGAGAACATGAAGTATTGGTATTTCTGAGCCTAATTTGTCTCAATACAATATTTTCCGGATACATTATTTTCCCTGTGAATTTCATTTTCCTGTCAAGCTGAATAAAGTTCCATTGGGTTTATGTACCTTATTTTATCTATACATTAATCTGTTGATAGTCATCTAGACTGACTAATTTTGCTATTGATTAACATAACACACAACATGAACAGGCTGAAAGACAAAACTACATTACCAATTTTAAATTTGTTTATTCATTGTGTAGAGAGTATTCTGCATGCATATATTCCTGTAAGACAGAAGGCACCAGATATTATCATAGATGGTTGTGAGTCACCATGTGCTTACTGGGAATTGAACTCAGGACCTCTGGAAGAGCAACCAGTGCTCTGAAAATCTGACCCATCTCTCCATATCCTACACTATCATTTTATTAGAAGAAGAAATGATTTTGAAAAAATCCAGCATTCATTCATGTTAAATATTATGGAGATACTCAAAATTATGGGACATACTTTATCATAATAAATGCAATTTATCTGGCCTACAGCCAGTGTCAAATCAAATGAAGAGATAATCATAGCATTCCATCTAAAATTTGGAATAAGATATAGATTTCAACTCTCTAGATTCTTATTTGATGTACTACTTGAAGTCTTATCTAGAGTGATAAGAAAAGTGAAGGAAATCAAAGAGATAAAAATTGGAAAGGAAAAAGGGAAAGTATGTTTATTTGAAGACTGTATGATTTTATACATAAATGACCCTAAAAACTCCAGTAGAAAATTTCTTCAACATACAAACATTTTCATAAAAACAGCAGGATTATATATTAGTATGCATAATCACTAGCTATCCTACATACAAATGATAAAATGCCTGAAAAGAAATCAGGGAAAATACTTTTCACAATAAACTAAAAATATCATTGGATAACTCTAACCAATCAATTGGAATACTTGCATAATAAAAACTTTAATACATTGAAGAAAGAAATTGAAAATGATATCAGAAGATAGAAAAATTTCCCTTGCTCATGGATTGGTAATATTATTATAGCAAAAGATGGCCATACTATCAATAGTAACAGATTCAATGCAACCCAAATCAAAATCACAACACCATTCTTCACATAACTTAAAAGAACAATTTTCAGCTTAATATCGAACACAAAATAACAGGATAGATACATTAATTGAAATAATAAAAGAACTATTGGAAGTGTCATCTGACCTAGTTTCAAGGTGTACTACAGTACTATAGTGTTAAATACAGCATGGTATTAACATAAGAGGTTGATTTGTAGAATTGAATAGAAGCCCGAAGCATAAGTCCAGACACATCACCTGACTTTTTATAACAAAGACACAAATAATAACTGGCAGGAAAGCAACATCTTCAAGAAATGTTGGTGGTCAAACCTGATTGCTACATGTAGATGAATGCAAACAATTTCTTATTCATCAACCTGCATAAAATTCAATGAATTAAGTATCTCAACATAAGGACAGATATACTGACTCTGATAGAAGATAAAGTGTCAAATAGTCTTGTAATCATTGGCACAGGAAAAGAATTTCTGAATAGGACACTTATACCACAAGCACTACAAATAATAAAGAAGACCACATGAAACTGAATTTCTTCAGTATAGCAAATAACACCATCATTTAAAAAATACACCAAGGTACAGAATGGGAAGGATTTTTACCCATTACACATCTGATGGAGTAATAATATCCAAAATGTCTAATGATATAAAGAACAGGGTATGTAGAGAACACCTAAGATAAATAAAATGGAGTACAGAAGTAAACAGATTTCCACATAAGTTGAAATACAGATGGACATATATTTCTGAGAAACACTTAAATAAATGCTTAATATATTTACTCATCTGAGAAATGGAGATGAAAACAATTTTGAGGTTTAAACTTATACCAGGCAAAGGGGAAATGTTAGGGGATCCACAGGGATGACCCCAACTAAGAATCCAAGCAGTGGTGGAGAAGATGCCATTGATGCCCTTCCCCTATAATGAGATTGATGTCTACCTTGGTTACCATTCCTAGAGCCTTCATCCAGTAGCTGTTTGAAGCAGAAATAGGCACCCACAGCTAAGCATGGAATCATAATCCTGGAATCCAGTTGTGGAGAAGGTGTAGGGATGAGCAAAGGAGCCAAGGTGGTGCTGCAGAAACCCAAAGAAACAGTAGACCTAACCTAGTGAGAGCATGGAGACCCTAGTCATAAAGCTGGGGAAACAGCATTAGACTGAACCAAGCCCTCTGAATGTGGTGCCATCTAAGATGCCAAGACAGTCTATGGGACCTCTAACAGTGGATCCACTCTTCAACCCTAGAGCACAAATGGAATTTGGGGGCCCATTCCCTATGGAGGGATACTATTACAGCCCAGACACAGCAAAGAGGCCCTAGGCCCTCTCCCAAATGATATGACAGACTTTGAAGGTCCCTGGTGGAGGATCTCACTATCCCTGGGGATGAGTTTGGGGGGTTGGTGGGGAACTTGGGAGGATGGGAGTGTGAGGGAATGGGGGATGGATATGTAAATATGAGTAGTAATTAAAGAATTTAAATAAGAAAGAAAAAAGTATACCAGTCAGAATTATCAATATTATTAAAACAATGTACAGTTCATCGTGGTGAGGATATGAGATATGGGGATCATCCTTGCATTGATGGCAGAAGTACAAACTTGTATAGCCACTATGGAAATCAGTGTTTTGGATTCTCAGGGAGTTCAGAATAGATATACCTCAAGATACAGCTATACCACATTTGAGCATATACCAATGGACTCCACATCCTACTAACGAGACACAACCATGTTCACTGCTGCTCTGTTCATAATGGCCAGAATTTGGAAATAGCCTACATGTCTATCAATAGATGAATAGATAACTAAAATATGACACATTTATACAATGGAACATTATTCATTAATAATGAATTATTAAACATGAAATCTGCAGGTAAATTGATAGACCTAGGAAAAATTACCCAAATATGATAGTGCAGACTAAAAAATTATGAATATGGTATAGGTATGTATTCTCTGCTATGTAGATGTTAGCTTTTAACGCTTCAGTGCTCATTGTTAGCATTGAGGCTTCACTTCTGGCCTGTTCTTGGGGTTCTTACAGGATAAGCCCTCAGCTGAAGCCATTCAGTGCACATTCACTGCGCTTCCTTTTAAAATGGCACTGCCCACATCTCACCCTCCTCTCTCTTTCCCTCTCAGTCTGTCTGTTTTCCCCTCTCTCTCTTCTCCTTCCCTTTCTCCTGTTTATGATCCCTTTCCCTAATAAAAATCCCTGTTCTTGAACACTGTTTCATGACATCCTTCTCTAATGCACTGGTTTTCTTAAATCGTAACATTCATGCCACTGCCAGTATAACCAAAGAGGTTAGATGTGAAATAAAGAACTTGGGGTAAATAAATGATCATCCAGAGAAGAGAAAATGATGCATGTAGTTAGAGAGACACGGGTACAGACTGTAATGAGAAGAATAACCCAAGATGGGAAGGGAAGAGGGGCTACAAATGAATGCACTGTGGGACATGTAACACTAAGGGCCATTTGAGGGGTCATGTTGAAATTTACTCTAGAAGAAGCTTCTTAAAATATATACATATATGAAAAGAATATTGATTCTCCAAATAAAGGGTTACAAATAAGGCTCTCTCACTTCCAAGTGAAACTTCTAGTACCAGAAATGGTTATATTTCATTTATTTGTTGGCTAGGAGTGTCTTGTGAGAACCACCAAACAACCCAGGCTATTGCTAAATCTATTGATTGCTTCTGATATTCTGATGGTAATACCCTACTTTTAAGACAACACATATATTGAACATGGAGAAGTAGATACATTGCCTAACTATAGCCTTCCTTCATACTGACTGCTGTTCATGGTACTAGAAGGAACTTTGCAAGATGTCAGAGGAAAAAATATAAACAACAACCTAGCTACAAAAACTTTAATCTAAAATTTTGAACTTCCTGCATGATACATTTGGGAGATAGTGTCATGAAGTTTGTGAGAGTAGCCGAAAACTTTCTGATTGAATTTAAGTCCTACTATATGCAATGGAACCAATTTATGGCACTGCTTGAATTGGCAAGAACCTGAGATTAGATGGATCTTGTATCTAGAGGGTAAACAAATATGATATGATAATCCTGCTAAAGCAAAATAGAAATAAAATAATTCGCGATACCATTCTGGTATAACAATTGTACTGGCTTATTTTGTCTGCCAACTTGACAAAATCTAGAATCATTACAGATAAAGGAGCCTCAGTTGAGGAAATGTACCCATGAGATCAAGCTGTAAGGCATTTTTAAATTAGTGATCAATGGGGGCAGGGCCAAAGTCCATGGTGGGTTTTGTTAACCTTGGGCTGTTGGTCCTCAATTATATAAACAAAAAGGCCAAGTAATCTTTGTTAAGCAAGCCTGTAAACAGCACTTCTGTAACAGCTCCTATCTCCAGGATGGTGCGCTGTTTGAGTTCCTGTCCCAACTTCCTTCAGTGATGAAAGGAACTTTTGGGGGAGTATAAGACAAATTCCTTTCCTCCCCAACTTGGTTTTGTTTCACCACAGCAATAGAAACCTTAAGATACCCACAGATCAGTGTTTTACTCAGTCAACTTCAGAGATGATTTCTCCTGCTGTAGATGGAAACTAATACAGACTCTTAACTGGATAATGTGCAGAAAGTGATTGATCTTGGAATGCCAAATGAATGTCTTCATCACCTCTCTCTCATGGAAGGGCAAGCAGGATGATTCTAAGAGTCAGAAATTTTGGATGATACTTTTCTCAATTGTATGATTTTTTTTGCCTCTTTGCCAAGTATCCAATCATCCTAGCAAGGAGTACTAATGTTTTGCTGTTCTATTTTATTACATTGGTGGTTATTTTTTCCTTCATGCCAGTATCAGAGTGTTTTTAATACTATAGCTTTCTAACATAACATTTTCAAGTAGGGAATAACAATTCACCTTATCTTATATTTTGATCAGGACTGAAACTACTCTAATCTGGGAGTTCAATAGAAGACAGTTAAGGAATTGAATGTTATCTGCTATAGTTTCAAGGTAATGCAAAAATGATACCTAGCAGCCATCTTTGAAAACCAGTTCAATGTTGATCATTTACAGGCACATTATTTATGATTTTAAAAATAGAAATCAAATACTACTTGACAAAATTGTTATCAATGTTCCATCATTAAATTTACTACATGCATATTGTTTAGAACTTTTCCTGGAGATTATTTTGAGAGTGCATAAAAATGCAATTTGTGACTTCCATAAAGTATAACAATAGCAGAAAGAGGTCTGGTAACATTAATAAGTTCAATTTTTGTAACTCATACAGGACACTACACTGTGACATGGTCACATTACTAATGCAGATACAATAAAATATTATGTCTATTTGGTAAGTTTTTACATATATATTATATATATGTATATGTATATATATACATATAAGTAAGCAAATATTTTTTTCTTCATATGTGATGTAGTTGAACTTTTACCTGTGTCCTAAATAAATCTCAATGCAGAAGACAGTTGTATCAAACTATGACATTATTATTATTATTATTATTATTATTATTATTTATTTTTACAAAATTATAATTTCACATGTCAATCTCTTCTCCCTCTTCCACCCCAACCACCTTAACCCTCTCTCCCTTAAAGGGTAGTGCTCTCCATGAGGGCTCCCCAAATTCCACAACATCATCCTGGGCTGGGCCTAGGCCCTGCCCCATGTGTCCAGGCTGAGAGAGCATCCCTTCACGTGGCTCTCAAAGTCCCTTCTTATACCAGGGAAAAATACTGATCCACTACCAGAAGCCCCATAGGGTGCTGAGGCTTCCTGGTTTACATCCACTTTCAGGGGTCTGGATCAGTCCCGTGATGGCCTCCCAGACAGGAGACTGGGGCCCATGTGCTCCCCCTTGTTCAGGGCAGCTGTTTCTGTGGGATTCACCAGCCTAATCCCGACCCCATTCATCTTCAGTTATCCCTCTCTGCAACTGGGTTCCTGAGATCAGTTCAGTGTATAGCTGTGGGTGTCTGCCTCTGCTTCTATCAGCCACTGAATGAGGGCTATAGGATGGCATATAAAGTAATCATCAGTCTCATTATAGAGGAAGGGCATTTAGGGTAGCCTTTCCACCATTGCCTAGATTGTCAGTTGGTATCATCCTTGTAGATTTCTGGAAATCTCCCTAGTGCCAGATCTCTCCTCGGACCTATAAAACAATGACTTTTTAATGATAGTCAAAACAAACCTTTATAATCATCATGATTTAATGTGAAATAATAAGATGCAATGATGTTTCTAAGATGATCCCAAAGGCACGGAAATACATTTCCTTGTTTAGGCCGTAGCTATTCTGGAAAACCTCAGCTAAATGTTAGTCTCATTGCCAAGTAAATTTGAATGCTCAAATTATGCTTTGGACCTAATCCATCAAACTGGAATACCTTGTGTGTGAATTGAGCATACAGGAACAATAGCTATCTACTGAAATAACTGGTTGAAGATCAGTTCAATTCTTGACACATCATCACAAACTTATGTTCAGAAATGGCACAAGAATTCCACCAAATGAAAGAAAAATACATTAACTCTATCTTTATGTTTAAAATTTTAAATACTGAAGTCTGGGTAGGGATTTAATAGTAAGTCAATTGGCTAGCATTTATAACACTTTGGCTTTGATTCTCAATAATGCAATAAAATGCAAAAAATAGTGCATAAATTCTTGTTAATGACCTCAATAATTGTGAATGTATGAAAAGTACTAGAAAAGTGAGTAAAAGAACACATTCCTTCAGAAAGAATTGTTATAAAACTCTTCTATCTTAAATTTTTAATTCAAAATAAACGACATGAATATGACATTTTTATTTGTTTCAAAATTTTCTTCATATGCTGGGATAAGATATCTCTGCAGTTTTGTGACTTCCTGTAGTTTGTCTATAATTTCACATCAAAACTAATATACTATTTTATTTCAAAATCTCATCTGATTTTCTATACATGTGACAGTAAGCAAGGAATCTGTAAGTACAAGCAAAGGTTGTTCTATATATTGAGAGTGCATCTGTGTGCTCCATTTTCTTTGTATTTAAGTTTTGTACTTGGGCAATCAACAATAAAATATTTCTTTTGAAAAGCAGACAAATTGTGGACATTCTTTAACAACATTATTTTGTAAGCCAATGAGTATTTCTTAAGATCAAAGAGGCTTTGGGGTTTCCAAATATTCTTAAGTGATTAAATGTCAGCAATTACATCATGCAGGAAATATTCTAGTCAAAATTTTTAGCCCTTTAAATATTATTTTGACAGCAGGTCGCTTCTCTTGAGTAGGAAGAGGAAAAAGATGAGGCAGTTGGCACAAACTGCAGGTGGCCAATGAGGGTAAGATATCATTTGGCAAACACAGTAGGTGGCATACACTCCTGAGTAGGAGGTGACAGTTGGAATTGGCGGCAGGTGTTTGCTTTGAAGGAGAAGGATCTCTCACCAGTGTTGTCAGTGATTGTTTTTGTACATTTTTCCTGCAATAATATGGTAGTTGGCATGATAAATGACAGTACCAAATATTCCTAAAAATAATTATGAAGCTTAACATTTTTAGGCTGGACAGATTACACAAGCGTAGTTTTAGCTAATTACTTACTTAATCTTAACAATGGACAATATGTTAAACATAAAATTCTACTGCATTTCATTAATAAATTTTTGGTTTTGGAAAATAGTCTATAAATATTTTTAAAAAACTATTACAATTTTAATTTAAATATAAAATAATTTTAATTCATATGTAAAATGAACAGAGCTGGGCATTGGTGGCACATGCCTTTAATCCCAGCACTTGGGAGGCAGAGGCAGGCAGTTCTCTGTGAGTTCGAGACCACCCTGGTCTCCAGAGTGAGTGCTAGGATAGGCTCCAAAGCTACACAGAGAAACACTGTCTCGTAAAACCAAAAAAAAAAAAAAATGTAAAATGAACAGTTAGCTATAATCCAAAGTTGTTTCTTCATGGTCTAATTCCAAGCCTATATGGTACATAAATTACCTGTAAATTTTATAAAGGTGGTTATACTCCAGTAAACAAAAAAAAAAGATACTGAATTGATATTACTAAGGTCAATCAAGTAGCTTTCTTGAGCAATGCTATTTTGGGAATCTAAAGATTGAAATAAAACATATTAAGGAGCCTTTATAAAAATGTCCACATTGGTAATATTTCACTTTCAACTTCGGAAAATTCAGCATAGGACATCTGAAACATGATCATTCAACATTCAGAAGTCTGCAATATAGGAAGATCACAAGCTACTCCATAAGTATGGACATTCTTACTAGACACTCATTTATTCAACCATGACTGTATTGATTTGGCTAAGAATGGAAGGAAGAAGTTGGTGCAATAACTGAAAGAATATCTGAGAGTTCCTTACAATTCCATTTATTACAACAGAGATTCTTTTCAGAAATTGCTGTATGTATGCACAGAAGCAGGGGTGCAAAAGGTATTTTCTAACTACTAAATGTAAGGGAAAAACTACTTTAAAAATGTAAAAGAAAAACTACTGAATATAGGAGAAAATATAACTTATTTTGTAACTACTAAATAAAAGAGAAAATCATAAAAAATTTCTTGTAGAACTGGTGAAATTTAAGGATGATTATTTTCATCATTGTATATAAATATTCACTAGTTAGTGTAAAATAAAATCAACAGAGACTAGAAGACAGGCGATGGGAGCCTTGATCCTGAATGCACCTGGGGAGGAGACTGCCTGGGTCTCCAGCTGCAGGGCCATAGTCTCTAGGCCTTAGGCCCCAGAGGCACATCTCATGCCCTGCACCCAGTGAAGCCCCAGGTACTTGGGAGTACCCTATCCACACCCCCCAAAAACCTCCATGGCATCTAATACCACCAGAATCTTCATTCCCCCTATGCCTGTAGAGGTGAGTTTACGGTTCCCCAGCTATCTGACTCTACTATTTAGGTCCTAGGCCCTGGTGACACATCCTGCTCCCCACCAAAGGAAAATAAAGAGACCTGGGAGCAGTGTCTCCAACCCCCGATCCATCCCAAATGGCATCTGTGACCATAAGAGCCATGGACCCACTTACACCTGGAAAAGCACCAGAGCCATATCAGCATCGACCAGAGACATGGACCAACCTGAAACTCCTCCTACACCAATTGGAGGAAGAGGGACTCTCTGATGCACAGGCCTCACCTGCACCCACTGTAGGAAGAGATAGGTAGACGATAGTGTAAGAATACATTCAAAACATAAAGAGAAATATGGCACCACTAGAAACTAGAGGTTCCATATCAGCAAGACCTGAACATCCCAACATAGACAAAGCAGAAGAAAACCACCTTAAAAATAAATTTATGAAGATGATAAAGGACCTTAAAGAGGAAATAGAATATTCCAATAAAGAAGTAGAGGAAAAGGCAAACAAGAAATTGAAACCAACAAATCCTTTAAAGAAAGACAAGAAAACCGAGAAAAAAAAAAACAATCAACCAATCTAAGACATGAAAACGG
Organism: Cricetulus griseus; assembly: GCF_003668045.3. Lineage (NCBI taxonomy): Eukaryota > Metazoa > Chordata > Mammalia > Rodentia > Cricetidae > Cricetulus > Cricetulus griseus. The sequence continues at coordinate 54,531,765 of NC_048604.1, forward strand.
AAATAGAGGCAAAAAATCCGACACTAATTGGGAAAACAACTCTGAGATACCATCTTATACCTGTCAGAATGGCTAAAATCAAATACACCTGTAGGGGACAGTAAGCCATGCCTGGTAGAGGCTGGCTACAGGTGTGCCTGACACCTGTCAAGGCATGGTCAAGGTGAGGTCAGAATGATGAGGCATAGGTTCTTAAGATACAGCAAGCACATGGGAAGGCCCCTTCTCCCTGGCCTCACTGCTCAGCTGCGCCTGGCATGCTCTGGCTTGCGTTTGGCTGGTATTTATCTGAATAAAGGTATCTTGAACCTATAAGCTTTCCCTTGACCTGGTGCCTAATGGTTATCTTGACATCCAGAGAATATCCTTCTGAAATTCTGATGCAGAGGGAATACCCTATATTGGAGTGGTTATTTCTGCCACATAAATAGAATAAAAAGTTGAAGTCATATATAGAAAAGATTTCTGATTTGATTTTAAAGGGCAAATTAAGACTTCCTCAACTGACAGGAAAAGATCCAGCAGAAATTATAGTACCTTTAAATAATGAAGAAATTTCCTCCTTATGGAAGGGTAATGAATACTGGCAAATAGCTCTTACTGACTTTTTGGGAACAATTAGCAACAACTATCCCAAAACTGACAGAATTAAATTAATAATAGAGGGGAGGGAGAGGGAGATGGAGAGGGGAATTACATGTGAAACAAGCCTGTTCCCTAACTTGAATTAATAATAATAATAATAATAATAATAATAATAATAATATAATAATAATAGAAAAAAATCAAAAAAGAAATAAAATAAGAAACAACAACAACAAAAAGAATGAAATTAATATAAAAGACAGTCTGGATTCTTCCACATATTGTAAGACAAACTCCCATTTCTGGAGTTCTTACCTTCTACACTGATGCTAACAAATCAGATAAGACTGGTTATAAAGCAGGTGAGGTAAGTAAAGCAGTTCAAAGTCCATATACATCTGGACAGAAGGCAGAATTATATGCAATTCTCACGGTGATTATGGATTTTACAGAACCTCTTAACATAGTTACTGATTCCCAATATGCAGACAGAGTCGTCTTACACATAGAGACTGCAAAATTCATTCCTGATAATACGAAATTAACCTTGTTGTTCTTACAATTACAGGAAACTATCAGAAACAGAAGCAATCTTCTATACATTACACATGTCAGAACCCATATGGTTCTGCCAAGCCCACTAGCACAAGGCAATGACAAGATGGATTGTTTATTAATTGGCAGTGTGGTAGAAGCCTCAGAATTTCATAAGAAACATCATGTAAATAGCAAAGGTTTGAAAAAGGACTTCTCCATCACATGGCAACAACCCAAGGAGATAGTGAGAAACTGTGCTACTTGTTCCTTTTATAACCAAACTCCACTGCCAGCAAGCTGTAATCCTAAAAGCATTCAGAGGAATGAGATCTGGCAGATGGATGTCTTTCACTATACAGAATTTGGAAATTTGAAATATGTGCATCATACTATTGACACATTCTCAGGTTTCCAATGGGCTACTTACTGCTCTCAACTCTGAAAAAGCTGATTCTGTTATTACACACCTGCTAGAGGTGTTGGCAATCATGGTTATACCTGGACAAATAAAAACTGACAATGCTCCAGCATATGTCTCCACAAAAATGGAACAATTCTTCAAATATTATAACATAAAGCATGTCACTGGTATACCACACAATCCTATGGGACAAGCAGTCGTTGAAAGAACTAATGGAACACTTAATGAGATGCTCCATAGATAAGCTGGTAAGTCAAAACCCCCCAAACATATGTTGCATAATGCTTTATTGACAGGAAACTTTCTTAATGCCAATGACAAAGGACAAACAGCTGCATGAAGACACTGGACTATGGAAAAAACTGCTGAACTGAATCAACCAGTATACTTCAAGGATGTACTGACCTGGGTATGGAAACCTGGACATGTGTTACGTTGGGGTAGGGGTTTTGCATTTGTCTCCACAGGAGAATAAAAACTTTGGATACCAAAAAATTTGATCAAGATTAGAGTTGAAAAAGACAAACCTCTTGACAAGGAGTGACAGGTGTTCACTGAGGTATATCTCATAAAGTAAATAGAAACCTCACAAAGGAAAGGGACGTGTTGTTTCTATCTTCATAGGAAAACTCATCTCCAGGAGTCCAAGAACACTACATGGGTAGATGCTTAAGAAGAGAAGGTAGCTATAACCATCAAACAAAAGAACGTGCCATACAGTAAACTTACAGCTGTCTCTCAAATAACTCTATTTCTCCTTATTTACTAGTCCCTATTTGAGTAAATTAATGCTGGATTTAGAGTTGGATTTGGCTTTCCTCCCCTAAAATCCAAGCATGTTGTTGAACTAAACTTTAGAGTTTCTGTACTATATCAAGAAGCCAGTTGATGTAATACAGAACAAGAAAGGAATTTGGGGACTGTCTTTGTCTTTTCTTGGCTCTTTCCTTCAAGGTGTACACCATCTCACAATCATTATTTTTCCACGATTGCCTTTTCCAGCATGCAGACACATATAAGCAAACATTTCTCGGCTAACACTTGTGTTTGAGTCCCACACAGCCAATGAAGACCCACCTGACAGCAATCCCTGGACACTCCAGAAAAGGCATTGGGCCATACCTTCTCTAATGCACTGGATCCAACTTATTCCATTTCAACTGACACTCCGACCATAGTTTTGAGTACTGACTTCAATCAAATTGAGGATTTCAAACGAGATCTTCAATCAAGCAAATCACATCTAACATGGACTGGGGTATAATCCATTAGACTTTCACTATATTAACATTTTCTTCCCACAGGACCACACAAGGGTCCCATTTCAGCTGGAAGTAACTTGGAGGATGCTATGCCCACGTCCCCATTATTGTCTATTAGGGTAGTATAAGCCTAGTTAGGAATAACTTTCCTATTGTTTAGGGTTGGAATTGCAAGTAGGACACCTCTTTCAGATTACTTTAGGGTTTAGCTGAAATAGACATGGTTAGGGTGTACAACAGCTGATTTCTTGTATTTCACCTTTAAGATTGTTAATTTTGAAAACTTTACACCATTAAGTTTTAATCCTCTTTTAGACTAAAAGGGGAATTGTAAGGGACAGTAAGCCATGCCTCAGTAAGCCACGAATGTTGGAGGCTGGCTACAGGTGTGCCGGACCACACCTGTCACGGCATAGTCAAGGTGAGGTCAGAATGATGAGGCATAGGTTCTTAAGGTACAGCACCACATGGGAAGGCCCTTTCTCCCTGGCCTCGAAGCTCGGCTGCCCCTGGCATGCTCTGGCTTATATTTGGCTGGTATTTATCTGAATAAATATATTTTGAACCTACAAGCTCTCCCTTTCAACACCAATGATAGTTTATGATGGACAGAATGTGGAGAGAGGGGAACATTCCTCCACTGCTGGTGGGAGTGCCAACTTGTACAGCCACTTTGGATATCAGTATGGCCTGCTATTCAGGAAAATGGGAATCAGTCTACCACAAGATCCAGCAATTCCACTCATAGGCATATTCCCAAATGAAGCACATTCCTACAACAAGGACACCTGTTCAACGATGTTCTTAGCAGCACTATTTGTAATAGCTAGAACCTGGAAGCAACCTAGATGCCCCTTCACTGAAGAATGGATAGAGAAAATGTGGTACATTTACACAATGGAGTACTACTCAGCAGAAAAAAAAAAAACAATGGAATCTTGAAATTTCCAGTAAAATGCATGGAACTAGAAGAAATCATTATGAGTGAGGTAACCCAGAAACAAACAGACAAACATGGTATGTACTCACTCTTATGTGTATTTTCGACCTAGATTAATGGATTATCAGCCTACAATCCACACTGCCAGAGAAGCTAGTAAACAAGGAGGACCCTAAGAGAGACATACATGATCTGCTGGAGAAGGAGAAAGTGACAAGATCTCCTGAGCAAATTGGTTGCCTTGGGGGTAGGGGGAGGGAGCTAGGAGAATGAGAAGGGGAGAAGAGGAAGGGTGAGGAGGACATGAGGGAACAGAAAAGTCCAGTTGGGGGATGAATAGGAGAAAACCAGAAAGGAGATACCATAATAGAGGGAGACATTTTAGGTTTACAGAGAAATCAGGCACTAGGGAAATGGCTGGTGGTCTACAAAGATGGCACCAGCTAACAATCTATGCAACAGAGGAGAGGCTATCTACAATTCCCTCCCCTGATCATGAGAATGATAACTGACCTATATGCCTTCATCCAGCAGCTGGTGGAAGTAGAATCAGACACCCTCAACTAATCACTGAAGTGAACTGGAATCCAGTTGCAGAGAAGGACGAGTGATGAGCAAAGGTGTCCAGAACAGGCTGGTGAAACCCACACAAACAGGTGACCTGAACAACGTGGAGCTCTTGGTCCCCAGTCTGATATCTGGGATACCAGCATGGGAATGATCCTGACACTATCAATGTGGGGTTCATTGAGGAGATGTCGGAAATCTACAGGACCTCCTATAGTAGTTCAGTAATTTTCCCTAGCATAGGTGCAGATTTTGGGAGCCCATTCCACATAAAGGCATACTCCCTGAGCCAAGACACAAGGGGGTGGGCCTAGGCCCTATCACAAAGGATATATGATAGACTCTGATGACCCCCTATGGAAGGCCTCACCCTCCCTGTGGTGCAGAAAGATATGTGGTAGGTAGAGTTTTCGTTCAGGGGAGTGGTAGGGGAGGAAGAGAGGGAGAGGGACCTGAGATTGACATGTAAAACCATCTTTCTTTCTTTCTTTTTTTTAAAAATAAGCTGCTTCTCTTTCCACTGTTTGTTATTAATGTATAAAATATACAAAATCAAAAGAAAAAACTCTTCAAATCCATTGTGTTTCTAACCCAAGACCCTGCACAAAACCAAACTTCAGTTTTCATAGAAAACAACTGATGTCAACATAGGGGAGGGAGAGGATTTGGGCGGGTCCATTCCTACTGAACCTACCTGAGAAGCCTTATTGACACTGTCTATATGTGGTAAGGAGCAAGCCCACTCCCAAAGGCGGTGAATGTAGTAGGTCAGGCCCGGTGTGCCCGGATTAAGTTAATGAAATCTGGTCTCACAGAAGTGTTTATTGGAGTCTTTAACATGGCTGTAGGTAAGAGTTGCCTAACACTGCAGGCCTCCCCTCTGCCAGCTACTTTTAACTGGGTATGGATATGAATGTTCCCTCACTAAATCTGGCAGACCCACAATGACTTGGATACTAACAGTTGCAGACTTACTTGAGAAAGGACTCAACAGTGACTGTCCCATGCGGGGGACAATAGAGGGCTGTTCCAGAACTCAATTACAGACAACATGAGCCCTCAGTGCAGTGAGATATATGGTACTCCTCATCACCCCTCACCCCACGGGGATAATGTGCTTGGCTTGGCTTGGTTTCCTAAATGCAGCTGACCAACTCAGTTCCGTGTGCAATTGGAGAGCAGAGGTCTCCAGGGTGACCAGGTTTAGGTTCTCAGGCATCGGGTCTAATACTGGAAGGGGTTTGGGACACAGGGCGAATCTCCTCACAAACTGAAGTCAGCCATCTCAGCAGTCCAGGATGTAGAGTGTGTCCAGTCTCTCTCCTCTCCAGACTGGAGGGGAATATGTACATCAATGCGCACCAGTGATCAGAAATCCTCAGGAACCAAACCAGGTGGAAACTGAGGGGGCCGGCTCCTCATCAGCTGGGGAAAAGGGGAAGTAGGCCTCACAGATGCCCTAAGAGTGAAAGGAGCAAGGCTGCAGTCCACAGGGATGCGGGTGGGGCACCCTGGCCTACAGCAGTGGGGGCCCATTGACCCCTGGATGATAGAAGACACAGTTGTTCTCAAAGCGGCAGCTGCCCTTCATCATGAAATGTCGACAGACAGGGTGGTTTGACATATCTCTTCCATGACTGTGGCCACCATCATGGCCTTGGTGGCCGCCTTCCCCATGGCCATCACGAGCTCGGTGTTCATGAGGTGGTGGACCTTGATGGTCATGGCCTTGATGACTAGGGACATCACTTGGCCGGTGGCCAAGAGGTCCCCCATGTCCAGGGTCTTCATGGAGGCGATGTCTACCACCAGAACCCATTCCTCCACCAGGGCGTTCATGGGAACGATGTCCTCTGCCCATTCCTCCACCAGGGCGTCCATGGGAACATTGTCCATTGCCCATTCCTCCACCAGGGCCTCCATGTAGGCGGTGCCCACCACCTCCAAACATGCCTCCTCCACCAGGACCCCCTCTGCCATTTGGGAGGCCTCCTCCAGAACGACCTCCTCTGGCTCCTTGGAATGGAGGGGGTGGCTGCGGCTCATTTCCTCCACGACCTCCTCGGCCTCTGTGGTATGGTCCAGGACCAGGTCCTTGACCCGTACGCATTGGGCCACCTTGAATGCGGTCACCTGGGCCATCCCAGAAGGGATCACCTACCCGAGGAGGGGGTGGGGGTACCAAAAGACGTGGACCCACTGGCCCACCAAGGCCTCCATGGGGGCCTGGCATGGACGCTCCAGGACCAGGGGGGAAATGCTGCATACCTTTGAGGCCCCCGGGACCTCCTTGTGGGAAGCCATTGGCTACAGGACCTAGAAGTCCATGTGACACCAGCATCTGCTTGAGCTTGTCTGCGTACTCTGGCTGTTTTAGCAGATCCTTTGAAGGGTGGCTGTTTGGACTGCACATGATGGAGATGAGGATCTCCTGGATATTGATGCCTCCTCCTCCAGGGCCCTGGGGGCTCTTCCCAGCTCCCATTCTTCCCATAAGATTGGCCAGAACTGGAGGCAGTTTGGATCCGCCTGCCCCATTAGGTGAGCCACCAGACCCTCCAGGCTCCAGGGTCTCAACATGCAGTGCCTCATCCATGTAACACTCCTCATTCAAGGGGATGAGCTTCGGGGGTATAGGCTCATGGGGCTCAGGATCGGGCTCATGAGGACTCTCCTTGTTCAGGAAGAATTCCTGAAGGATGCCCTTTTCCCGCTCAGCTTGGATATATCGCTCCTGGCTGTTGCTTCCAGGGATGACAAGAGGTGCGGGCAGAACCAGAGGCCTGGGACATACCCATGGCACTATCTCCTCCATGATGTCATGGCATGGTCGCCTGGCTGTCTCAAAAGCATGTCGGTCGGATAGTATCTCACGCTTGGCTGCCTCACCGAAGTCTTTGATCTTGTTCACATTCACTCGTTCAGTTTCATCCATTTCAAAGTAGAAATATTCTCTCAGTTTGTCCTCCTCAGGCCATGTCACCGTTTTCCTCTTTCTGCCCTTCCAAGTCAGCTTGCTGGGATCACCTGGGCTCTCCACAGGCTTCACATCCAGAGCTCCTGGCGCCAAAGAGGCTGTATCCATGAGCTCTGAGACTTCAACAGACAACACTGGGGTGCAGGGGCGATCTGTGTCCAGGGGCTCAGCAGGGGGCGCTGGCTCTGGGGAGGAAGGTTTGGCTGAGCTCGGTTCAGTGCTTGTTTTCCCTTCAAAAGGACTGGGCTTGGCAGCTGTAGGTGACAGTAGCTTCTTCTTTTTAATTTTGATGCCTAGGACAGGGGCCGAATTGAAAGCATTCAGGAAAACCAGGCCCTCTATATGCTGTGGGGGGATGCTCTTCACTTTGAACTCTTTGTTGGCACTGAGGGTTGTGTTGAGGGGCTTGTACTTCTTCTCTGCAGGTGGGGCAGCATCTCCTGGAGCAGCTGTGCCACTCTGCCGCTTGAGGGGGATGGGCTTCAGATTGTACTTGTCTGACGCCACCACAGTGCTGGAGTTCTTCTTCACAGACACCAAAGATGGGGTGTCCAGCTCTAGTCCAGTGGAGCGAAACTTGGCGTGACTCGGTGCTGTGGTTCTCAGTGACTTGGGCTTTTCCTTCTTCTCTGGAGCCTCCTCAGCCCGGATCTCGGCCTTCACCTCAGTCAAAGGTTGCTCAGGAATTGTAGTTCGGCTTTTTCCCTCTTCCTTCCGTTTCTTCTTATCTTTCTCTGCAGGCTGGGCGCTATTTTGGGAGCGGATGACAGCCATCCAGTCGCTAACGAGGACTGAGGCCAATTTCCGGAGCTCTTCATCCTCGCTTGACTTGCTCAGCTGCTTCACTAGTTTGGCTGTGTTGTTCTGCTTGAGATGGTCCACAGTAAGTGGGAGGTGCTGCAGGGTCAGCAGAATCTGCTGCAGGAGAGGAACGTTGTTGGTTGTCTTTGAATATGTCAGCCAATTGTTCAGAAGCTTGTAGCCACCGACATCAATAAACTTAACCAGCACTTCTGGGGCTTGGGTCTGCAGGATGATGTTCAAGTACGTACATCGATTCACCATCTTTCGTGCTTCTTTCATCAGACTGAAGATCTTGGCAATCCCATCCACACTCTTCACTTCCCCATCCCGAGTAAGGAAGCTGTCCAAGTCCTTGAGAAGTTCTTTGGGGTCTATGGGGCCCGAACCCATGATGGTGTTTTATCCAATTTCTTTTTGTGACGTCAGCACCTCGGACTCAGGGCGAGGGAGGGCTAAAATTTTGGAGGAAAAAAAAAACCAACAACAATAAAACAACCAACCCGGTCCAAACTCAATTACTTGGGGGGCCTCACTGGATCAAAAAAAATCTCTTGAAAAAAAGTAAAGACTAACTTAGTATCCACTTTTCCCCCAAACAACTCCATTTAGGGAGAGGCGGGGTTCGTTGGGGAAAAAAATTCCTGAGTGGATATCAAAAAGGAAATGCTGGATAAGTGAGATTGGGCCGGTCTGGGAAGGGAGGGTGGTTGATTATTTTTGAAGTTATGTGGTGATGGGTCCTTTGGCCACAGATTGCAAGTCCCAAGCCCAGAGCGTTGACTGGTGGGGTGAGCAAGACAGGTGGGAAGGGGCAGAAGACATAGTGGTTCCGGCTGGTGGCTGCTGCTTTTCCCCTTTCCCCCTCTCTTAGGATCCTTTCAAGGGCTTAGGTGTTGCTGAGGCTCCTTTGTTTCCCTTATGGCCGGCCTGTCTTTCTCTGAGAAAATTCAACCCCAGGGGTTGGCCTGGACGCACTGGTGTCAACCCGCTCTCAATAGCGCCCAAAACGGCTTTTGCCTTTTGCCTCACGTGCTCTGCCTGGGATCTACTAGTCATCGTGACCAGTCTAGGAGAGGCGCGATCTGGGAGGCCCATTGGATTGTGACGCAGCTGAAATTCTCATCCCTCACCCAGCAACGCCCAAGGACACTGCTGTCCTGAACACGTGAGCGCCTGCCTCAACAATACTGTTTCTAAAAAAAAAAAAAAAAAAAAAAAACAAAAAACAAAAAAAAAACCAAATACTGACATTTTAAATTAATAACTTTCACTGAATAAAGCAATAAATAAATAAATAAAACAAAATATACCAGTGGAAATTAACTATCTTAAATAAATGCTTCTAGACCATCGCTGCTAATAAAATACTAAAATTATGAAAATATATGTATATTCAGATGTATATGATCCAATATAAAATTATTTGATGAAGCATTTATAGACTATTTAATAAGTGTTAATGACAGAATTAGAAATTATTTTCTCTTTTCCAATCTTTATTTTTCCTGGAAGTGTATGTTTAAAATCTTGACTTTGAGTCTGAAGACCAAGAAACATTCTCATGCACACATGATTGTAAGACACTTTGAAAAGAAATGAAGTGCTTCTATGAGGCTTAGAAACTCTAAATGGAATTATTATTTCACATTAACTTTAACAAATGTATTTGATGTGCTGAAGCAAATGTAGGAGGTAGGTTTATATAATTGAATATTTTTTGTTATCATTAAATTTATATTTTGCCTGTGTATCTATAGCTAATAATGATGGCAAATTTTGATGTTTTGATGTTTGTTGTTTATCTAAGAAAAGTGATCATTTAGGTGTTGAAAACTTGCTTGGTAAGTGGAAAATAAGGAATAAACAGAAGCTGGAGAGAAAAAAAAGAAAACACAAATCAAGGGAATACTGGAACTGGAAATATGGGACAAACAAACAGAAACTACAGATGCAAGCATAACCAAAAGGATGTAAGAGATGGAAGAGAGAATCATAGGTTTTGAAGATACAATAGAGGAAATAGATTCATCAACCAAAGGAAATGTTAAACACAACAAATTCTTCCTCACAAGATCTTTTTAATTTTTTTACTTAATTTCTTTAATTACTACTCATATTTACATATCCATCTGCCCCATTCCCTTGCCCTCCCATTCTCCCATGTTCCCCACCAACTCCTCCAACCCACCCCAACTCCTCCCCAAGGATAGTGAGGCCCACCACCAGGGACCTTCAAAGTCTGTCATATCATTTGGGGGAGGGCCTAGGCCCTCCTTGCTGTATCTGGCCTGCAATAATATCCCTCCACAGGGAATGGGCTCCCAAAGTCCATTTGTGCTCTAGGGTTAAAGACAGGCTCCACTGTTAGAGGTCCAATAGACTTTCTTGGCCTCCTAGTATGCACCACATTCAGAGGCCTTGGTTTGGTCCAATGGTGTTTCCCTAGCTTTATGACAAGAGTTTCCATGCTATCACTAGGTCAGGTCCATTGTTTCTGCAGGTCTCTCCAGCCCATTCGTGGGTCTTTTGCTCATCCCTCCTCCCTCTCTACAAATGAATTCCAGTAGTATGGTTCAGTGCTTAGCTGTGAGTTTCTGTTCCTGCTTGGAACAGCTGCTGGATGCAGGCTTTCCTTCCTCTCCCTGCCCCTGGGCTCCCACTTTGGTTAGGGGTTCTTGTTCCCATCACCTTATTGGAGGGACTATGCAATCTTCTCTTGGGGTCCTCCTTGTTTCCTAGCTCCTCTGGCAGTGTGGAATGTAGACTAGTGATCCTTTGCTCTATGTCTAAAAATCAAAAATGAGTGAGTACATACCATGTTTATCTTTTTGTGATTGGTTTACCTCCCTCAGGATGGTTTCAAATTCTTAAAAAAATCATGAAAATCTGGGACGCAATGAAAAGATCAAACCTAATAATAATAATGATAGAAGAAGGAGAAGAATTCCAGCTCATAGGTACAGAAAATGTATTCAACAAAGTCATATGAGAAAACTTTAAGTCCCCTAAACATATAGCAATCAAAACACTAAACATACAGAACAAAGGAAAGAATACGAAGAGCTGCAAAGGAAAAAGGTCAAGTAACTTATAAAGGCAGAACTACACCTGAATTCTCAGTGGAAACTTTAAAAGCCAGAACGTGCTGGAAAATGTTCTGCAGACACTAAGTGATCATGGAGGCCAGCCCAGACTACTGTACCCAGCAAAGATTTTAATCATCATAGACAGAGAAAATGGGATACTCCATGACAAACACAGATTTAAACAATACCTATTCATAAATCCATCTCTACACACACATCCCTACAAAAAGTTCCTGAAGGAAAACCCCAACCCAAGGAAGGAAGCTAGACCCAAGAAACAGAGGCAATCAATAATTGTAGCTTAACAAAACCCAAAGAAGGAAAACACACACATAATACCAACAACAGCAACAACAAAACCAAAAGTAACAGGAAATAACAATGACTGGTACTTAAATGTTTTAATTTCATCTGTCTCAATTCTCAATTCCCATAAAAAAGAGAGAATGGGTACTAAAACAAGATCCATCCTTCTACTACATACTAGAAACACACACAACTTCAAATACAGACATTACGTCAATGTAAAGGGCTTGGAAAAGATTTTCAAATCAAATGGACTTAAGAAGCAAGCTAGTGTAGCTATCCTAATATGTAACAAAATAGACTTCATACTAAAATTAATCAAAAGAGATGAAGAAGGACATTTTATATTTGTCACTGAAAACATCCAACAAGATGAAATCTCAGTTCTGAACATCTATGGCTTAAATACAAAAGCACCCACATTTGTAAATGAAACATTACTAAAGCTTAAATCACACATCAATCTCCTCACATTAATAGTGGAAGATTTCATTACCCCATTCTCACCACTGTACAGGATTGCCAGACAGAAACATAACAGAAATAAAGCAACTTTCAGAAGTTATGACACAATTGGGTTTAACAGATACCTATAGGACTTTCTACCCAAATACAAATGAATGTATCTTCTTGTCAGCATATCAAGGAAGCTTATCTAAAATTGACCAAGTGCTCAGTAACAAAACAAACATCAACATATAAAACAAAATTGGAATAACCCCTGTATCTTATTGGGTCACCATGGCTTAAAGTTAGAATTCAACAACAACACTAATTGCAGAAATCCCACAACCTCATAGAAATTGAAAAGTGTTCAACTGCAACACACCTGGGTCAAGGAAGAAATGATGAAAGAAATGAAAGACTTTCTACATGTCAAAGAAAATGAATACAAAACATACGCAAACTTTGTGACACTTTGAATGCTGTGCTAAGAGGAAAGTTCATAGCAATGAATACCTACATCAAGAACCTGGAGAAATCTCACCCCGGTGACTTAACAGCACACCTGAAAGTTCTAGAATAGAAAGAAGCAAATTCACCCTGTAGAAGTTGACAAGAGGAATTAATCAATTGAGGGCCAAAATCAGTAAAATGGAAACAAAGAAAACAAAAAGAATCAATAATATAAATAGTTGGTTCTTCAAGAAAATAAGCAAGAAAGACAACCTTTATTCAAACTAACCAAAAGGCAGAGAGAATATGCAAATCAACATAATAAGAAATGCTTAGGGGGGCATAACCATAGACACTAAGGAAACCCAGGCAATCATAAGATCATACTTTGAAAAACTTACTACACAAAATTAGAAAATCTAAAAGAAATGGACAATTTTCTGGATAGGTACCACAAAGCAAAATTAAATCAAGACCAGATAAACAAAATTATATAGACCTATGACCCATGAGGAAATTGAAGCAGTCATCAAAATCTCCCAACAACCACCAAAAAGCCCAGGGCCAAAGAGAGAGTTTCAGGGCAGAATTCTATGAGAACTTCAAGGAAGAGATAATACCTATGCCTCTCAAATTGTTCCACAAATAGAAACAGAAGGAACATTGCCGAACTCCTTTTACATGACTACAGTAACCCTGATATCCAAACAACACAAAGATGCACCAAAGAAAGAAATTCACAGACCAATCTCCCTCATGAATAATGATGCAAAAGTACTGAATAAAATACTGCCAAACTGAATCCAATAACACACCAAAAAAATCATCCACCATGATCAAGTAAGCTTCATTCCAGAGATGCAGGGTTGGTTCATCATATGGAAATCTGTCCATATAATTTGCTATATAAACAAAATGACTGGGAAAAACACATGATCATTTCATTATATGCTGAAATATCCTTCAACAAATCCAACACCTTCATGATAATGTCAGTGACAAATGGGTGGCTTAGGCAGGTTTTGAGGTCACTAGCATGGGAACCAGCATTTATCCCCAGTGCACGAACTGGCTTTTTTTTAGTTCATTCCCTATAGAGACTTACCTTGCTCAGCCTAGATATGGGGTTATTGCCTTAAGCCTGCATCAAGTTATTTGATAGACTTTGTTGACTATCCATGGGAGGTCTCACCCTATCTGAGGAGTAGCTGGAGGTAAGATAGTTAGAGGGTGGGGAGAGATGAAGCACAGGAGGTAGATGGAACTAGGATTAGTATATAAAATAAGGTATTTTTTAAAAAGGACATGTGATAATGGAGAGATAGGGACTACAAAAGCAACCTGATAGAGTAAATTATTTTAAAATAATTTTATTATTTATTCCTCTGAACAAATATGACTAAAGCTGTACTTTAATCAAATTAAATTTAACAAGCGATACATTCAGTATCAAGAGATAAAATATGAGAAGAAAAGTGAAATGTGCTTATAGCTGTGAAGTGGTTTAGATTCTTTGTTCCTTTTATTGTCCCAACAGGGAAGAAGAAAAGCAAGTGTCATATGTGTCAACCTTCCATTTATTTAAAAGCTCTTACCATGTAGTCACTGTCTCTCTTTGTTTTTACAGAAGAATGATGCTTACATTGAAACATTGAGACATTTCAATAGTTTTCCTTACAAAATTAAAGGTGACTTGTAAAGAAACACAATATGTTTTGGTGCATTCCATCTACTGGGAGATTGCTTAAAGCAAAAAGAAGAAATACTGTTCCTGTGGTTTGGCTCTCAGAAGATGAAGAGTGTTAGTGAACTTTTTATTTGGTTTACTCTAGAGGCTTCTCTGCTGTGTGATTAATGCTTTCCACACTTGAATAGAAATTTTCTTAGAAGAATCTTTTGAGAACTACAGTTTGTAAACGTGTCATGCACAAAATGTGATCTAACTTGAATTCCAACCACTTGTAAGCATATCAAATGCTCCCTTTTCAACAGGAAAAAATGATATTCATATTAGCATAGCAAAGATCATCCACAAAGGAGATGAACGAAATGCCCCCACATTATACAAAAGGCTGGGAATGGTGTTTGAGAAGGGAAGTAACCCTTTCCACTTGCTACATTTTTCAGATATGAATTTTTTACTTCTCAAAGGAAGTAAATCAAGGTAAAGATGTATCACTCCAGGGATATTTTAGTTCTCAGAGCGATTTATCAATAAGAAGTAGGCATGTGAGTTCAATTCTTTAGAGAAAGCAGTGATCAATTTTTGTAAAGCAATTATAATTTTAAAACCACTAATCTTAAACTACACTTTGGTTTGAGAAATGTCACTATAAATTCGTATTTGAACATATGGAAGGAAAGAAACAAGGATATGGGAAGAAAGGAAAAGAAAGGGCATAGAGCCCTTTCAAAAGTCAATTTTCTCCAAAAGACAGAGTTCCAGCTTAACTATGACGTAGCTCCATAATTTTCCTTGAATGACTTAACACTTTATCTTTTAGTATGCTTTACCTGTGAAGCAGGGCAGTATTCATACATGTATTATAAACTTAATATTAAAATCCAATGAAGTACTCTCTAAGTGTTAGAAGTGATAGCAAGACAAGTATTGCTCAAATATGAACCAGTACTTTTCAAATGAGGTAATTATTAAACATTCTATCTGGAAGGAACAGAGTTTTCTTCCAAGTATTGAGATAATAAGCAACGGGCCAATTAATTTTAATGCAACAAGAATTACATAAAAGACTTTTAATTGTTTACATTCTGAATAATGTCAAAGTCTGTTCTGAAATCATATGATGTTGTTTTTATTGTTAATATTTTTCTTAAAATAATTTGAAGGCAATAGCTGTCTTTCATTTGATGATAGAAGAATGAAATGGAATTCATTAAGCTTTTAGTTAGGAAGGCTTTAGACAATCAACCATATAATTTATGCTGACATATGTTTTATTCTGTTTTATAGCTTTTGTTTCAACTGTTTTACGAAACATAAGAGTGCCTCTATGCCGAAGCTCAAAAATTATAGAACAAATACAAATTTGTAGTTAAGTTTGAACTGGGAGTTATTTTATATTTCAAATCCAAGTAAGAGAATTTGATAAAGCTAATTGTCTCTTTTCACCACATGAAATAGTAAATTGTGGTCTTATATATAAAAATTTTGCCACCTTAAAATTAATTCTAAATCTGACAAAATTACAAGTAAGTATCACAATATGAAATACAGAATTTCTCCCTAAAATTTACTGCTTAATAAAGTCCCAGCGGCACCCACAACACCATAGGACACTGCCACAGACATTGGGTGTCCATCTTAACTATATGGTAAGACCCTTTTACTGAAAGCACCAATTGTTTTGGATACAAGACATAGGAAAATTAATGTTGTGTTTTTAGAAAACTCTCACTGATAGCTATCTTATGTAGTGCCAGAAGCTGCTATAGAGACTTCTAGGAAAAAAAGGTATTATTGTCTTAATCAGAAATTAACTTAAATGCAGCAATGCCCACATGCCTAATCTGATGTGGCCCCTGGTAAGTTAGTAGCTTAACAGCTCTAGTGATAACAAATTTATGAAATTTCTAAAGAATTAATACAATTTATTACCTAAAAAGAAAATAAGACAATAAAAGTACTAATCAATCTTTCTTTTTCTCTTTAGATAATGTACACATTTGATTACATGTGGAACATAAACAGTTTTATGTTAAAGTTGGATTGTTTTGTCACTATTGCCATAAGAAAAATATAAGGTCTACATGAAAAAATTTACTTTCAATCGTCTCAATAAGTTAGGCATGCTCAAGTTGTGGCTTCAGCTAGTCATTTAGAAATTGATTAGCCTTTTCTGACTTCTGGTCAAGTTTATCCCTATTGTAACAGCATTAAATTCTGTGTTTCTGTAAAAAAGTAAAAGCAAGAAACTTACTCCTAAAAAGTCCATATATTTTAATACAATGTATATTTTAAATGTATAGAGTGTCAACTTGCATACTTATATGCTTCAAAACTTTAATTACTTATAGCTCTGATTAATGGAGCTTTATTTCATCTGTTAACTTTCCTAAAGTATACTTTTAAAGAAAGTTTATTCCTCATTTTGATTCACTATTTAATTGCTACCAAGGAAAATACATATATGCAGAAATTATGATTTATGAAGTAAAATATTTATGCTCACTCAGTTTCCATGGTTCTAACTGGTGTTTATTTCAAATAAGGAAGTAAAAGTACATGATTAAAAAGTCTGAAACCTCTATATAGACCCATTATATTCCTCTCCCTCTCATCCCCTAAATTCCTTGGTTCAGATAACAAGAAGTAGGCTGCTGTTCAAAACTGTTATCAAAGAAAAGCCATAATCATTGTAATGGAGATTTAATGGTTAATTCTTTAATATTCTCCAATTATATTCATATAATTGATATT
This sequence comes from Cricetulus griseus, assembly GCF_003668045.3. Classification (NCBI taxonomy): domain Eukaryota; kingdom Metazoa; phylum Chordata; class Mammalia; order Rodentia; family Cricetidae; genus Cricetulus; species Cricetulus griseus. Next base: position 54,548,585 of record NC_048604.1, read on the forward strand.
GAAATACTGTTTATAAGTTTTATGGATTAAACAAAAAGTAGAATATACCTGTATATTAAGCTTTAATCATGCAGAATGGCAATTTGCCTCTTAGTATCTGAAATGTATCAGATAGCATTACTGAACATTTAGTTGAAGGACAGTAACATACTCATATAATGACTAAGCAGAATAATCAGGGAAGACAAATAGAATTCTTTTGGTAAATATCTATTTTAATTTTATTTATTTGCATGTTTCTCTCTGTATGGTTATGCTGAGTGTGTGTGTGTGTGTGTGTGTGTGTGTGTGTGTGTGTGTGTGTGTGTGTGTTTGTCAGAGAGGCAAGAATAGGGTGTCAGAACTACTTCTGCAATTACAATAATAGGCAGCTGTGATCCATGAAATCTGGGTTCTGTGATGTGAACTCTGGATTTTTACAAGAGCAGGAAACTACCTTAATCAATGTGCCATTTCTCTAGCCAACAGGTTGTTATTTGCATCTTGGTGGAGGAGATGGCAGAAAGAAGATAGATTATATATATATATATATATATATATATATATATATATATATATATATATCAGAAGGTTTTTATTGTTTGTTTGTTTTAAGGGAAAATGACATTATCTATAAGAAATACATACCTTGGCAAAGAACTAATAGTAATAGTATTTATTTCAAAAGAATTTTCCACGTGTGTTTTTAATATATATTTAAATATTGAAAAGTGGAAAAGTATGAATTTGGCAACTAGTTTAGCATTTCAACCATGATGTTGAAGAAAAACCACTTGAAAAACAATACACAGAATATATTGCAGCTAAAAACCTAGTGGAAGATGATCATTCTGAATAAGATAACCTAGACCCAGAAAGAAAATCATTACATGTTTTATCTTATATGTGGCTATTAGCTTTAAATATCTATATTTCATTTGGAATACCCACAGAGGTCAGTAAATTACAAAGTACTCATGAGAAAGGGCTTAAAAGAATATTTTAAGCCTTCATATTATTTATTCTTTCCAGTTTCATTCTTCTACCCACCTTTCCAGTACTACAATACTACAATTTATCTCTCCCTGTTCAATAATTACTCTAAGGAATCTTTAATTCCTTTCTTTATTTCTTCCTTCACCCAGTGCTAATTCAGTAAAGAGTTGTTCAGTTTCAGTGAGTTTGTAGGCTTTCTATAGTTTGTATATTGTTGTTAAATTCTAACATTATCCCATGGTGATCTCATAAGATACAGGGGTTTATTCCAATTTTTTGTATCTGTTGAGGTTTGTTTTGTTACTGAGTACTTGGTCAATTTTAGAGAAGTTTCCTTGAGTTTCTGAGAAGAAGGTGTGTATTCTGTTGTGTTTGGGTGGACTGTTCTAAAGAGGTCTGTTAAGTCCATTTGTTTCATAACATCTCTTAATTTCCTTAATTCTCTGTTATGTTTTTGTCTGGCAGACCTGTCCATTGTTGAGAGTAGTGGCTTTGAAGTCTCCCACTATTAATGTGTTGTGGTTTGATGTGTTATTTAAGCTTTAGTAATGTTTCTTTTACAAATATGTGTGCCCTTGTATTTGCGAAATAATGTTAAAAATTGAGACTTTATCTTCATGGGTTTTTCTTGTGATGAATATCAAATGTCTTTTTCTATCTCTCTCTTAATTTTAGTTTGAAATCTATTCGTTGATTAAGGTTAGTTTGAAGTTGTAGTGATTTTCTTGTATGCACAATAAGAGAGGCTAATTCAACAGTTTTAGAACAGAATTGAATCTGAACTATTACTCTATTTTGTTAGTTATGTGTTAATTTTCATATTATGTTTTATTTTTAATTGACTTATAATAATTACATGTATCTGACAAAGTTGTGATGTGTGGAATGTAAGGATCTATGTATATGTATTCATGTTAAGGGGACAATTAAGCTATCTACTTTTTATCAGTTTTTGTTTCAATATTCTTCTCTAGGTATTCATAAACAATTATATTATTGAAAATTAATAACAACTTTATGTGAAATGTTCTTCAAAAGTCATTGTCTTTGAAAGTTCATGCATTAAAGTATGGCAGTGTACATGTGTGTGTATTTGAAGTTCAAGATGAAATAAAGCTGTGATGAGATAAAGTGCTATGATTTGATCTATTCCAGAAATAAAACTTTTATTAATCTTTGAAAAACTGATCTCTTTTGAATGTATAAAAACTGAAATATGTATTCTTTTTGACAGATCCAAATATTTGAAACACTAAAATGACAATAATAAATGTCATTTGTAGGAATATTTTGATTTTGTTGTTCTGTTTCTATATGTTAATCAATGACATTTCTATTTGAGCTTATGAATAAATTAGAAAATTATAGTCCTTAAGTTTGTTTGGAAACACTAATACCTAGCCACAAAACAAAAACAACAAAAGCATGAATGGACAAAGTAAATTTAAGTAAACTTAATAAGAAACTTTACAGAATTTGACTTCAAAATATACCACAAAGCTATAATAACTTTTTGAAAATCGTGTGGTCCTAGCTCAAAAGCAGAAAGATAAACCAAAGTCTGAATTGGAGATCCTAGAATGAATCCCATCAACCACGAATTGATCCTTTAAATATTTAGTGAGATCACACGATGAAGAAAGGAGAATCTTTGTGACAGGTGGTACTATAAAAATTATACATCTACTTAGTCAATATATAGAACCAATCTCTATTATCTAATCATCTCAATTTCTAATTGTATAAAATTATTTTGAAATGGATTGACTATCATGCAATACTTGAAACTATGGAACTGCCAGAACAAAGCATGTAAGAATCATTTTTAGGACATTGGAAATGGCAAGGAATGTTCGGGGCAAGTGCTCAAAAGCTTTCAGATAACACTGAACTCCTTCACCAAGAGTGAATGTGTATCTGGTACTGTACACCAGAACAAAAACACAAGTCTGGAAGGTCATATACCTTGGAAGATGGGGAATGAATACTGCAAATTAATTAAATTGACATGGATCCAAAATGTCATATAAATAATTATGTTTATTTTCTCAATAGACAATGCTACGTTCTCTTTAGTAAAAGAAATATCTTTTTGAATTTGACAGCAATGAATAAACACTGTGATTCATGGATCACCCAGATTCAAAGAATTCAATAGTGATTGGGTCCTAAACTTATATGCTTGTTGTGGTTTAAAAGAAAATGTCCCTCAAGAGGAGTGGTACTATTAGATAGTATGACCATGTTGGAGGAATTGTGTAACACTGGGGCCAAACTTTGAGGCCTCTTTTGCTTAAGCTTCCCTTAATGTGATTGTTAGTTGACTTCCTGCTTCCTGCAAGATGTAGAATTCTCAAATATTCCAGCACCACATCTGCCTGCACAATTTCATGCTTCCCATTATGATGATAATGGACTGAAACTCTGAAAAGAGGCATCCCAGTTAAATATTTTACTTATAAGAATAGCTCTGCCCATGGTGTTTCTTCACAGCAATAAAAACCCTAAATAAAATAATATATATGTGAATCAAATTGTCATAAAACAAATGGAATGAAGTAGTATAAATAAACTAGAAAGACTAGTAAAGAAGCAAAGATAGAAAAATGAGAAATTATCTTATGAAAAAAGTTTCTGAGCATATAAGGCAGTAATGATAGAATAGATTTACACAATGAGAGAAAATATTTCTCAAACATAGATTTGACAAGGCATTATATCATAAGTATATAAGGAATTTCAGTAACTCCTTGAACCATATCTTATTTGAAAATGAACATTATACCTAAGTACAAATTTCACATAAAGTATTCTAATGGCTAATGAATTTAGGAGAAACATAATTAACAATCCTAACAATAAAAAACTACAATGAACTATCTTCTTGTACTAGGTAACACACCCATCATAAAAATAAAAACAATAGAACCAAGTGAAAATGAATATATAGAGAAAAGAGACCATTATAATACCATTAATGTGACTGTAAGCTAGATTCACCTTTCACAATGAAGACTCTAAAAAAACCCTAAAATTACACTACTGTAAGATCCAGTATTACCTCTATCAATTATGTTCCCAAATAAAATGAAAATAGAAAATCAAACATCTCAATGGTTATGTCTGTGGCAGATGTGATCACAGAAGTCAAGATATGGGAACAATCTAAGTGTCTATAAATCAATAACTGGATACAGAAAATGTGCATACAAATGGTAAGAGAACACGAACTGGAGACTGAAACATCAATACAAACAGTCAATTGGCAGAGAAACACAGGAAGGCCTTCCTCATCAGAGCTTTAGCTGAAGAACAAAATGTGCATGAGAAAAGTCAATGAAGGGTAAACTGGATACTTGAGCGGTCCCATTAGAGCTATAAATCTTGTGCACAAATTCCTTCTGGGCTTTTCCTCCCAGCTCACCAGCTAACTTAGCCTACCCCCACAGTTTAGAATATTTTTTCTCTTAAGAAGCTGTGTATATTTCTATTTCTAACCATTATGTCTGGTGTACTACTTGTCTGAGGATACAAAAGCCAGGAATCAGATGCTCTCTGGAGTCAGATTTCCATGACATTTTGGGCTTTCTAGCTATTTGTCTAACCTCCATGCCCAACCTGAAATGTATGACTTTTTCTCTGTCTCCCTTCTACAAGTAGTTGTTTGAATCTTACTTTTATTGCTATTTTTTTCTCAAACTCTAAGAAATTCTCCTCAGGCATTCAAGTCTGTAAAAGGAAAAATAAAAGGAATTTCCTGATTTTGCCTAACTATATCTTACCATTCATTGATCTATCTTTTTCAGTCCCCCACCACAACCCTGCTCGCCACAGTTTCTAGTAACTATTCTTATGCTAGTCTTTTATGACATTAACATCTTTAGGTTCCACAGAAGAGTGAGGAAATATATGTATTTCCATTTTAGCATCTATTCATTCATTAATTTATGGCAACATGGTCTCACTAAGTAACTCTGGCTACCCTGGATCTCTCTACATATACCAGGATGGCCTCAAACTCACAGAGATATGCTGTTTCTGCCTCCCAATTACTTAGAGTAAAGGCAGGATCCATGATGTCCACCTATATTTGTCCTTCTGTATCATGTCTTCATAATATTTCATTTAACATAATAGTTTCCAGTACCATTCATCCTCTCATGCAATAAAAACTTTCTAACATTTTAACAGCTGAATGCTATTCCACCATGTTTATGTTACACAGGAACTCAGGGCTCCCTTTGTTTTAATGAAAAGACTTGTGTGGTGATATACTCTTTATGATTTAATAAAGATTGCCTGGAATATCAGAAAGCAAAGCCAGATATGCTAGTTAGCTGTAGAAAGTAGGCAGTGGCAGCACACACCTTTAATCCAAGTACTCTCGAGACAGGCAGATGGATTTCTCTCAGTTCAAGGTCACTCTGGCCTACACAAGAGTGATGAGTAACTGAGTTCATGCCTTTGACCTCAGCACTTGGAATCACAGGCATTTAATCTCAGCAATAGGCAGGTGGAGACAGGAGTGATATGGCTGGGTGGAGAAAGGAATAAAAGGAGGAGGATACAGGATTCAAGAGCTTTTGCCTCTGATGTTTCATGGAGCCAGCATTGCTCTTTCTTCTTGGTAGAGGTAAGATCTACTGAATTGGCTGCTTTGCTTCTCTGGTCTTCAGCTTGAAATTTGATGCCCAATATCTGTATGAGCTGGATATCTAAAGAGGTATTAGAATGGGAGAATGATAGGTATTTTAGGAGGTATCTTTTTAAAATTATTTGAACATTTTAAAATGTGTGTACATGTTGAAAATTACTTGGTATATAATGAATGCATAGATGATGTTGACTTGTTTTTAATTTTTTTATTAGTTCAAGTTAGGGAACAAGCTTGTTTCACATGTAAGTCCCTTCTCCATTCCCCATCCCTCCTCCCCTACCCCCATCCTACCCCCACCCCATCCACCAACCACTCCCCAGGCATGGTAGGGCCCTCAACAGGGGCTCCACAAAGTCCACCAAATCTTCATGTGCTGGGCCTGGGCCCTTCTCCATGTGTCCGGGGCCAGAGTGTATCCCTTCACGTGGGATGGGCTCTCAAAGTCCCTTCTTACATCAGGGAAAAATACTAATCCACCACCAGAGGCTCCCTGGAGTGCAGAGGCCTCTTTATTGACATCCATATTCAGGGGTCTGGATCAGTCTTGTACTGGCTCCCAGACAGCATCTTGGGTCGATGTGCTCTCCCTTGTCCAGGCCTACTGTTTCTGTGGTTTCTCCAACTTGGTACAGACCCCTTCGATCTTCATTCCTCCCTCTCTTCAGCTAAATTCCAGATTTCAGCTCAGAATATGATGATGTTGAATTTTAATGGAAAATATATTTAAGAAGAAAAGTAGAAGGAAGAAAAGAAAGAGGGACAAATTGACTTAGAAAATGACAGGAGTTACAAAAATCTAGTAAATTGTCATATGGAAGCAATTTAATGAGATTGGTAATATTATTATCTGTGCCTGCAGTGCACCATTTTCCATAAATGGTATCTTCCCACATCCGGTAATTAAATACATTATTTGATTTGGTTTAGTGTATATTTTGATCCTTGTTCTCACTACCAAAAAGGGTATTTGCAATAAAGAAAATATAGTCTAGAAAAAAATAAGCAAACATTAAATTCAATATGGGGTTCGCTTGTTGTTAAATTCTTTGCATAATTTTTTGCATATCTCACTGGGTGTTGGTGATGAACACCTTTAGTCCCAGCACTCAGGAGGCAGAGGCAGGTGGATCTCTGTGAGTTAAAGGCCAGCCTGGTCTACAGAGCAAGTTCTAGGACAACCTCCAAAGCAATACAGAGAAACCCTGTCTCAGAAAACAAAAAAAAAATTCTTTGCATATCTCACTCATTATCCACAACTTATCATAATATAAAAGTATATGTTAAAAGTCTGGTTGCTGTGTATCTCAGGCTACACAGATAAGCATCCCTGGTATACTCATAAAAGTGTCATATTTTGGGGAATAATGTAAACCAGATATTGTAATATTATTCTAAATGTGGGATTTTGTTACATATTTTCTATTTTGATTAAGAAGTTTTAAACATATATCTTCAAATTGCATACTTCACATTATTTCCTACAAGGTAAGTAACCTATATGAGATCTAACATTAGTGAATATTTTGCTATCTAAGAAGATTAGAAAATAATAGCTCTAAAAACATTACATTTAAAACATAAATTGATAAGTCATTTTCTCATATTGACTTCAATTTTTATTACAATACTATTTTTCAAAGATTTATGAAGATTTCACTTTTATACTCCATATCACTGATCAAGTTGTATGTATGTTAAATTATATGTGACATTTAAAGTTTTAAAGATCACTGTAGCAGGAATTAATGCTGATATTAGTAATATGACAGCTATGAGTGTAACTAATACCCAGGTAATAAGAATTTGAATCCATTTCTTTAAATAATCTACTTCAATAACCAAAATTTTTCTCTCATTGATATTCAACTCTTTTCTTCTTTAACCAGTAAAGTTACAATTAGAATTGCTGAGTAAACATAATTGTAGCTAAAATAATTTTTTTATTTCCTTATTCCATGCTTAGGAAAGAATAAAGTTTACATAGCCAATCAATATTCATATAACTCAATATGCCAGCATTTCCTATCAGATAATTTAATTTAAATTATAATTTAAGAGATAATTTAAAAGGAGATTTTACCACATGTTCAGCTTAGGAGTTTGCCCTCAATTCAATAGTTGCATAGTTGGATGAAAAGTAGGAATAAAATATTAACTTGTAAGACATTAATAAATTGCTAAATTGCAAATAAAAAATTACAGAATTTTAGTACACTTACTTAATATTCAGTTTTGAGTATACTATATGAATAAAACAGCTATGTTAATATTCTTTAGGGAAGCAGAGATTGTGGTTTCCTATTTGCATAAGAAATACCTAGTACTTACTGACATACTTGTGAAATGTTGGGGCACAGATCCTACATTCAAATGTCTTTTGAGCTCAGCCCATTTTCAAAAACAGAATTGACAGTTTGACCTGCATAAATAAGTACCTACTACTAAGCTGTGTGAATATCCTCAGATGTAGCTCACAGCATTTTTGAATCCTTGAACACTTACAAAATAATTATGGAGTTCAAGATGTTTTTATTTGTGAAAGTTCTAATTAGATCTATTTCACAAAGTTCCCGTGGGGATTCAAAAATAAAACACAATTAATGAAGCAATGGATGGGCTAGAAAAGGAAGCTACTAAATAATGTTCTATTTTACCAAGCATGATCTAAGCATTGTGGTACTTTAATTGAATTCTATCAATATTGAAAACTATATCATTGTAAAAAAATATTTTTTGAGCATCCCAACTGATGTTTCGATAAAAGATTGTACATTGCAGCTACTGACACTTCTCCAATTAGTGTGACAATGAGCTCATTGTCTTCATTTTTTCATGTTTCTCAAGATTCTGGAATTATATTTTGCGTTTAAAGGAGTATTTATATCTGTGTGGATAAGCACATGAATTATATGCTCCAAACCACAGATTCTCCAGCATTCCTGTCTGGAGAAAATCAAAAGATTACACTTAGAATTTGTTTATAAAATCAGCTACTTTAGACATCTCTCCTTACAAACCTTGGGAAATACGCATAATACCAGGATTTGAGAAAATTTTCTCAACTTAAACTATAACTTTGTTGCAAGGCCATCTAAACCTGAACTCTAAGATCAAATACTGTAGATGATATTCACATTTCCCAAGTCTCCTAGAAAAACTCAGATTCATATCACATTAGAGTAAACAAACATTTAAATAATAGTTGAGACAACCCATGCACAAATAAGGTACAACTTTGACAAACAATATGCTATTATATTTAGGGCTCTCATCTTAGGCATATCATCTTATTTTTATCATTTGCAGTAAATAGAATTGCCTCTAACAATAAATAAACATAATTATTGGTGGTTCTACAGTGGTAAGCATAGCTGCCTTCTTAGTACAAAATATCTATATAAATGCCCAGTCCCAATGGGTACATCTACAAAACACTCCCCTATCTAAGATTCAGCACATTAGGGAAGAGGATATTTAAATACTGTAATAGCCAGAAGATCAGAAAAGTATGTGTGTGTATAAAAACATTTATGTATACAATAACAATTAATGAAAAAAAAAGTGCCCATGAATTTGAAGGGGAGCAGGAAGAAATACATGGGAGTGTTTGACTTTATATATAAAATGAACTGAAATATTTTCAGAAAGAACACCTAATTTCTCTAATTTGAAAGCTACATAAGAGTCATTCATCTTTATCTAAATGTATTAGAATCCAAATTTCAATTGGAATTGGTGAGTATAATATAGTTTGCAGAAAATACTTCTGTGAGTTAATATTATTTTTAAAATATATGAACATTTAATTCTACCAAGTCCAGAATGACATAATGCTCTCCCACACAACGTTCTATACACACATTCAGCGGGTTTATATATAGTATTAGTCACTGAGATCAATGAAGTTTTCTTTTTAAAGATGTTTGTGTAACATAGTTTTTAAATTTGTTTTAGTACTGTATTTTTCAATTTAGATTTCATATAGTACATGCAAACACAAATTAGCCTGAAGTCATGTTGAAATTCAAAGAGGCTGTGTTTTCTAGAAAGTATCATTTTTCTCTTATAAAATGAAATAACATTCTGAACAGTATATAATCAGAATACAAGTAAAGCCTATTGCATTTATTTTTAAATATTATTTTATTACTTACCTGAGAATTTCATGAAAGTTACTTTCCCCATATTCACCATCCCCCGATATACCCTCTGTGCTCTCACCTCTCTACTCATGCAACTTAGAGGTTTAAAAGGACCAAATGTAGAATACAAGTGATATGAAAATTGAATGTGTATGTGTGTGTGTGTGTGTGGTGTATAATTCAGAAGACAGCCAAATTGCTTCTCTCTTTTTACCATGAATATTCTGGTATTCTATTTTGCGTTATGAGGCCTGAGGGAAAGCACTTTTGTTTTACCATCCCCCATAATCCAGTTCACCAGTGCACATATTATTATATTTTGACTGATCTGAATCCTTAAAGAGATACATCTTAGACTAAAATTCCTATTACTGCCCTCAAGTTATATAAAGGAAATAAAAATTATACTCATGTTTCTATCCTTATATGTATTTTTACTTTGCCATTAACTGAACTTAAGGTTGGTTACATGATGGATGTAGAAAATATTTGGATGAATAGCTATCAGACAGATGCTTCATGAATATTATTAATTAGTAACATTTTTCTCGGTGTTTTCTATAGTCATTCACCGTAACAGCATCATGACTGGACACAGTTAATGATATCATCAAAAAGTTATGACCATTGCTGGGAATACCTTTAAGATTCTTGAGAACTCTGTATTTATTCAAGGTCTTTTTTGATCCATTAATATTTAAATAAGTGTAAAACATTGCTGCGATATATGATTACTCTATGTATGAAAATTTTTCATCTTCCTCCAACTTTCAAAAGTAAAGTCTGTTGACATGTTAAAGAAAAAGAAAAGAAAATTGAAATGAGAAAAATAGGGAATGATCTTTATTTCTGGGTGTAGTAGGTTGATTAAGAGAGAACAGGAAGTAAAAAAATAGAATTTGAGATGTTAGAACAACAACTACAAGCAATAATATTATATATAATATATATGTAAGTTTCTAATATATACATACGTATATAGTTCTTTTTTCTTGTCAACTTCTCAAGATCAATTTCTATTGCTCAACTACTCTGAATAACTTTCAGACACAGCCGGGAAGTTGAACATATGAAATCATAGTAATTATGGCAGCATGCACAAACCCTTGCAAATTCCAGTAAGGTAAAATTCCAGCATAGATGGGGGGTAGTAGGCAAAATGTCCTACAAATAACTGAGGATCTGTTTAATAGCTCCTGGGAGAGGGAATGTCAGTTTTCCAACTTTACAAGACCTGCATGAAGAAATAAGTGAGAAATAAAAGAGGATAAACATTTGTGAAGTAGGTCAGAACCTTTTGAGTTTCATGAAGTCACACTTATAAATTTTTAATCTTAGTCTCTGTGCTATTCATGTTCTGTTCAACCAGTTGTCTCCTGTGCCAATGCACTCAAGATTATTTTCCAATTTCTTTTCTATCAAATTCAGTTTTACACTGTGGTCTTTGCTCCACTTGGACTTGAGTTTTGTTCAGGGTGATAGTTATCTATTTGCATTTTTCTACATGCTGACATTGAGTTATACCAGTACGATTTGTTGAAGATGTTTTCTTTCTTCCATTATGTATTTCTTGCTCCTTTATAAAATATTCAAGTATCCTTAGGTGTATATAATTATGTGTGGGACTTCAATTCAATTCCATTGATCAACCTATTTGTTTTTATGCAAATACCATGTGTTTTTCATTACCATAGCTCCATAGAATAGCTTGAAATCAGGAATCGTTATACATCCAGAAATTCTTTTATTTTTCAGGAATGTTTTAGCCATCCTGTCTTTTTTCTTTTCCCATATGAAGCTTAATATTTTCCCTTCAAGGTGTCTAAATATGTGTGTTATTATTTTGAAGGGGATTGCATTTGAATATGTAGATTACATACTTATGATAAATATTTTTATTGCGTTGATCCTACCCATGGGAAATATTTCCATCCTCTGATAACTTCTTTAATTTCTTAATTCAAACCCTTGAAGGTTTATCATACAGTATTTTCCTTGCTTGGTTACAGTTATACAAAGACATGCTATATTAGTTTTGGCTATTGTGAAAGGCATTGTTTGATTGTGGGGAGCCACAGCCCCAAGATGGTGCCTGGCTGGATGCCAGGGAGACCGAGCTTAGCTGTAAATAAGCCTTATTTGGAAGCGCTTAGTGGATCTGGTGTGCCTCCTCCAGCTGTGACCTATCTGGGATCACCAGGTGGCATGAGCTAATTGGGTAATGAGCTTGCTTTTAAGGGCTTGTGGGGGGGGGGGCTGGGAGAGAGTAGAAGCTGATGTACAAGCTTCCTGAATAAACTGCTTGAAGAAGAGTCGTGGTCATGTTTCTCTTGCTGGTTGAGATTTCTTTCTCAGTCATTTTCATTTGTATATAGGAGGGCAATTAATCTATTTTAGCTAATTTTGCATCCACTCAGTTTGCTGAAGGTGTGTGTCATCCATAAGAGGTTTTGGGGTTGTTTTTCTATGTCATCATAATATGTGGGAATAGCAAAGCATCAAGAAGGCAAAAACACCTTCAGTAGGATGAAATAGCAGCCTACAGATTTGTAAAATACTTTTACCAACTCACCATCTAATAGAAGTATACTTTCCAAAATATATAAAGAACTCAAGAAACTAGATGGTAAGGGCATATTGCTGAAACTAACACTTGTGTTACTCACTGAATATAGTGAAGTCAAGTTTGTACCACACACTCCTATTGACTAGTGTTCATGATAGTGGAAGTTACTGTGCATACAATCAGAGAAAAGTGGTAAACAATAACCCAGCTACAAACCCTTAGATCTACAAAGGTGACCTCCACACATAATATGCTAATGAAATGGGGTTACAGAATTTGTGAGATTGACAACAAGTATGTGATTGGTTTAAAGTCTACTTCATGTAATGTAATCCATACCTGAAATTGCTTTGATGGCCAAGAACCTGAGACTTGATAGGCTGGGCCTAGGGGAAAACAAGATACTACTCTTCTGCTAAACAAACTTATCAACAAGATGACTCTTAATAATATTTTGCTTAATCATAATTAAGCACCTTAAACCCTCATCAAAGTAGCTACCTTCTGCAATAGTTGGAAACTAATGCAGAATCTTAACTGGGCAATGTGGCTGGCTGCTTTGCTTCTCTGATTTTCAGGTTGAATCCAGTATCTTTCTCTGAGTTTTTATTATTCATTGTAGACCTGCATCATTGCACATTATTAAAAATAATTGAGCTGAAAACTCAGTACCTCTGAGACATTATCCCTTCCAATATCTTCAAACTAAAACTGAAACAATGGTTCACATCATTCTCATTATCTCCAGTTGGGTTGTATGGTCATCTTATAGGTCCTGTTGAAGCCAGTTCCAGAGTAATGCCATTAAAGCACGGTTGTTTTTTTTTTTAATTTGTTTATTAGGTCAAATTAGAAAGAAGCTTGCTTCACATGTCAATCCCTTCTTCTTCCCCTCCCCCCAATGCTCCCCTGCAGCCCCCCACCTGTCCCCCACCCCATCCACCCTTCAATCACCAGGCAGGGTAGGGCCCTCAATGGGGCTCCCCAAAGTCCACTGCATCATCCTGGGCTGGGCCTAGGCCCTCCCCCATGTGTCCAGGCCAAGAGTTTTCACATAGGTTCTTTTAAAAAGGAACTACAAATAAACGAAGGAACTAAAGTCTAAGGGGGTAAAAGGAACTGACTCACACACAATTGCTCTTCTTCATGATTCTGTATTCTTCTTTTGCTCTCTTTCTCTCTTTCTGTTCTGTTTCTCTGTTGCTGTCTGTTTTCTGTCTGTATATTTCTTTGTTTCTCCCCAGTTCTTTGGGGTACATATATATAGACATTTGCAATAATAATTCAATTTATAAGACAATATGAGGCTTGAATTTATCAGGGTCAGTAAGGCAGATAAGATTTACACAAAGAGCAATAAACTAAAACTGCTAGGAGAAACTTTTAGTATCGATTGCTTAGGGCTGTAGGACAAAGAGGGGGTCTATGAAGAACTCTACCAAGGAACTCCTACAGCTGATAAACACCTTCAGCAAAGTGGCAGGATACAAGATGAAGTCAAAAAATCTGTAGCCCTACTATATACAGCTGATAGATTCATAGGGAAAGAAATCAGAGAAACATCACCTTTTATAATTGCCACAAACAACATAAAATACCTTGGGGTAATGCTAAGCAAAAAAGTGAAAGACCTGTACCATAAGAATTTTGAGTCTCTAAAGAAAGAAATTAAAGAAGATACCAGAAAATGGAAAGATCTCCCATGCTCTTGGATAGGTAGGACCAACATAGTAAAAATGGCAATCTGGCCAAAGGCAATTTACAGATTCAATGCAATCCCCATCAAAACCCCAACACAATTCTTCACAGACCTTGAAAGAACAATTCTCAAATTTATATGGAAAAACAAAAGACTTTGGATGTGTAGTAATTCTATGTCCTTGTATATTTGGAAATGTCTTAGATGGGATGTTTTGCCTGGACCCTAAACACTGACCAAATTCCTGTCAATAAAAATAATTACGGGAAAACAGATCTCTGCAACTGCAGTGGAGAAGGGGCAAGACCTGATTGTGGGAAACTGGTCTCATGCATAGCTAAGGAATGCTGTCAGTAAACTACGACCTATTAATGGAGACCAGGTTTTACACATAGCTAGGGAGTGTAATCAGTAAAACTCCAAATGCATGGGAGAAATTTGTTCCCAGCAAAAGATCAGATGGTGCTAAACTGTATGAAGCAAATCCTAAGTTACAGAAAGGAATAAGTTACATGAAAAATCTATAGTAAGAAGCAGCCAGTTCATTCATGAGATTATAATGCCAAGCACAGCTTTTGAACTGCTTTCATCCATTGGGAGAATCCTTAATTCTTCTGAGTTACCTTGTGATAACTCAGTATAATTCCTGCGTGATCTTGTGGCTTGTAGCAAATGATAACATAAAAGATGTAGCATAACATTTGGAAATATGAAGTTGTAAAACCCCAATAGCATAGTCTTAAAGCAGTCAAATAGTATAAATTGTACAATGACTATATTAAGTCATTTGATTTGTGATATATATGTATATAAAACACAAACAAACTTAATGTTTTATCTAAATATTATTGAATTAATGTATTCTTGATTTTTTCTAGTGATTTCTACTTCAATAAATTATGTATTCCATAAATTATTGGTTTAGTATCCGACAGTGAGGTTCTTGATTTTCTGCATGTATTTATTTATCGAATATGTATGTAATGTGATTCATTTTACTAATATAATGAATTTTGTAAGGTTCAAATCATGAATATTTTCATAGTATAATGTAATTAAATAAAAATAAAGTTGTATGTTTAGAGTAATGTTTACAGAATTTTTTACACTTTTTAATGCCTATCCTAGTAGAAATATAGCTCTTAAATATAAGACATGTTTACGTATGATATTAGTTTAGAAGATGGAATTAATTGTAGATTAACATACTACTACAGAGAAGGATGTAAAGTGATAGAAAGAGAAAAATTAATGAAACAAAACTGATTATTTGAAATAATAATACAATGATAAAAATAGAATCTTCTTACTATGTTCAAGTAAAAGAAAGCTTAATCCACTAACATAAAAGGATATGAGGGGCCAGTGGGATCATTTGACTGCTCAGTGGATAATGGCAATTTCTGGAAATCCTGATACCCTTCGTTCAACATTTGTGTAAAAGAGCAACCATAAATACCACAAGTTTGTCTCTGACCTACACAGATGTTACAGTATGAGAGCTTCTACATGTACACACACAGACACACACACACACACACACACACACACACACACACAGAGAGAGAGAGAAAGAGAGAGAGAGAGAGAGAGAGAGGGAGAGAGAGAGAGAGAGAAATGCAATTTCACAGTATAAATGGGAAAAAAGCAAATTCCTTAAAACTTCAAGTATTAAAAAGTTACTATGAAAAATTTATATAAATAAATTTGACAACCTAAATATTATAGAAAATTAAGAGATTAAAATTACAAACAGTAACCTTCATATGAATACTAAAAATCTATTTCAAATAAAGTCATTTTCACTTAAAAGTAACCCATCTCTTTCTGGCTTAATTGGCTTGTTAATCCAATCAAATATTAAGACAAAAACCAATCTTAGAAGAGTCTTTAAGTAAAAGAGAAACAACAAATGCTTCTCAACTCATTTTCTGAAGCCAGCATTGATCTTTTTTCCAATTATGAAGCAATATTCCCAATCAGACAACCTAATATCACAAGTTAAATCTTTCATCACATTCCAGTATTCACTTGTAGGGAGAGACACTGATTACAGGTACTGAAGACTACCAATTATTAATGAATATAAATGGAGTTGATAGGTTAATAACCGGTAATTTATTAGGGGATATATTCACACAAGGGAACCAGTGACCAGGGTGGCACTCTGAGCAGGTAGGATGCAGAATGCTTCCCAGTGATGGCTCAGCCTAGAGAGAGACTGAGTGATGACCCCCCTTGCTCTTATATACTCTGCTATGTACCTGTGAGCACGCCCAACTGGGCATGTTCAGCAGTACCTGTAATCAGGGTCTCTCCATACATTCACTCACTGAGGAATTTGTAAATTAAAGCAGATTCATTATTCATTCAGTAACCATGAATAAAAAAAATATGACATTCCCGTACTGTTACTGTGAATTTAAATCAAAATATAAATACATAGAAATGGATGCTCAAGCAATATTATAAGAAATGAAAAAATAACACAAATGACAATATGTCACTAATTGCCTAATGATATGGAAATCTTTAGGAAAATATACAGCTCAATAACTTTGTCATTGTCAGAACATGATCATTTCTTACACAAGTTTTGATACTACAAGTCAAACAACAAGTCTTCTTGTTGTAATCTAGTGAGACACTAAGTCTTGCATTCATGAGCATACTGTGGGCATTGCACAGCCTACTTCCCTACAGTAAATGTATTTTAAAATTAATAATCTCTAAAACAGTGAAAGAAAGAAAGTACGGTGTTGTTTGTCAATTCACAAACCAGTAATGGTCATAAACTAACCTTTCAGATATGCTTTGCCAAGTTGCACTTTCCTATAAGTTACATTAGGCACAGCAGCTATGTGTATCAGCATTGAAAAATACATAAATATGCCTTGAGCTACCTCACAATAACATTTTCTTAACCAAGAAATATGAGTGTTCACCTCCATAACAATTAAGTGTATGGACTCAATGGTATAAATCTGTAGTCTGTATTGACTAAAACCTTATTATGCAAAATATGTGTATTGAGACCAAGTTAGAAAATTCATAATTGAAATAAAATCAATGGTTTCTTAGGGTCAAGAAGGATATAAAATATGAAATGGAAAAATAAACATGCTTTTTATGGGGTAAAAGTTGTATGTCTTGAACAAGATATGTTATATTATTATATGAAATTATGAATATCAACCAATCTACTTAAAACAGAATTTTATTATGTGAATAATATCTATGAGAAGACAAAGTAATAGCTTATTAAAGAATGAACATATATAAGGAAACTAAATTCCAGAATGTTTTTCTTTCTATTTTTATACTTTATCCACTAAGCTATACTTCATCACAAATAAAGAACAGTTTTTGAAGTGTTTTTCCTCCTTGTAATGTTATTTGCAAGATGTAAAAAAATGAAACAACTGTTAATGAATCCCATCCCACAAACTAATATCAATGCCTATAATGCCATCCAGAGTTCTTCCATAACATAAAATTATCACAATTAATTTTTATTTGAAAATAACTATATTAATATGACAACACATCTGCCTCAAAACTAAAAGAAATCTTTACAAGAGTCTGTCTTCTTATAGAATTAGTGTTAAAATGAATATACTTAGCACATTGATAAAGTAGTAACTTTTAAATGGGTGTTTTATAAAATCATAAATTCTTAATAAGACAATGTAGGAAATGTCAGGAGGGACAGAGAATACAGCATCTGGTAATGATCCTCTCACAGAAAAAATATAAACATACAGACACAAACCAAACAACCAGCAAAGAAATGTTTGAAATCAGGTAAAATGCCACAGTGAATTGTGTTTCTCATACTAGAACATAATTACAAAATGTAACTTTGAAGAAGGCAGGAAGGAAACTATTATGGAGTTGAAGGTAAGAGAATTAAGAGGAGGGATTTAATGTGAACTTCCTACCTGTATGACGATGCTGTAAATGTGTGTTCCTAACAAGTCAGTGTTTACAGACAGGGCTCTCGGATTTCCACGGTATTAGGCAGAAAATCTGGCCTCAAAATTGAAAACTTCTCCTTTCAGCCAAAGCAAAGTCAGCTGAAGCCAGCTGTATCATGAAGTAGTACAAATATGATACTGAACAAAGGATACTGAAGGTTTATTTTCACTATGTCAAACATAAGTTAGTCTCATGAGACTCAAAAATGGGAAAGCCATAAGTGTTATTATTAGCAGGATTGTTTCTGAACACAGTCTCTAAATGTCTGCAGCACTAGAGGAAGGCAAACAGTCCTCTTCATAGGACTTCTATTAAACCGACCCAAGCCTAAATATGGATATATGCAGGCTTGGACTGGACATTCAACACAGTATCAAAAAGTCTTATTATTTATATGCAAGAAAATACATTAATATAATCTGTTCCATCTGTTTAGTGGTACTCAGATGTGTATTATTTCATTATTTAATCACTCGGTATTAGATGCCAAATTATACAAATGACCCAGGGTAATCGATTGCTGCATTCTTATTTCCTTACTGAATTATTTTCCTTCTCATTGGCATGCCTGTGGGAAATGAAGGCTCTCATGAAGTCTTTATTTTAATCATAACATACTTTCAAGTAGTGATATGACAGCAAGACACACTTTCAAAGCCTAAACTGACAGTATTGCCCTTAAAATAATAATAACTGTATTATTAAATAATTGTGTTTTGTTTTCATATATTACTAGTCACACTTACTTTGATGCAATGCAAAAATGTTTCATCACAAAATGGGAAATTTTTAATGATTTAAAGTTTTAATAAATTTAGAACAATAGTTACATTGAGAAAAGCATTATACTGTATAGTGAAAAATTGCTACTGAAAAATGCAATAATAGCAAAAGAATGATTAGATTTAGTTAACATACACTGGGAGGTTGTAAATTTTATTGTGACCAACTTGAGTCTCAGTGGTGGCTTAAAAGGAGATTATGCTTACAACTCAAAATGTTATAACTCCTTCCTGGAATTTATTTAGAAAATCAATATTTATGGGCTGCACATTAGTACGTGGATGTTTAAACATTATCTTAAATTTAATGGTCAATAAAATTAAACAGTCTCTTCCCATTATTCAGAAAATAACACTTTACCATTTATTCTTTATTTCCAGGGTAACTCTATGACTTTGAGAGTGACACCAATCATTTTTTAGAGTGAGTATGCAAACCACTAATACCAAGGATATAGTTACCTTCTCCATCTCAGAAAATTTCAACCCCTTCTATCCATTTCCAAACATCCTGATCTGTAGACAGCAGTCAGAGTGGGATGGGGATGGGGCCTGGCCTGGGTTGTTGAAATCTCAAAACCCAACTTGTGTAATACACTTCCTTCCACAATGTGACATTTCCTAATCCTTCCCAAAGAGTTCTATTAACAGATGACCAAGATTCATACAACCACATTTGGAAATTCTAAATCACTTATAATGAAAGACTGATCATATTTGAAGAATGTTATTTAAGTAAACATCTGAGAAGAATTCTTTTGAGGCCAGAGGATTGCTCTATAAAAATTATTATATACAGATCAAAATTACTTATAGAGACTTAAATTTTAATGTGTCTTTATTTTATTGAGATAAGAGAAAGGAAAATTGAATATACACCATCACATAAAATAAAAATGTTCATGGGCATATACAGGTGCATGTTTTCAAATTGAAACAGAAAAGAATGTTGTGGATCAATTCTGCAAAAGATGACAATACAAATTACTGTATACTTCCATTTCAGCGTATGAAACAAGCAATGGACATGCAGCATCTTTTTCTCAGGTGTTTATTTTTAACTGCCAGCTCAAGGAAGTCATTAACTACGGAAACATTATAATTACTTGAGTTTAAGCAGAAGATATGCAGTAAATGTGCCTTTATGGTGGCAATAAATTGCTAGAATTTTTACTTTAAAATACATGTATGCTATTTTTTGCTATAAACTAAACAGATATAAATATTTTACTATAAAAATAAATTCTTAGTGAAGTCTTAATATCAGACATATCAAAATTTAATTAAAACAGAGCTTTGACAGCCTTGCTATACTAAATTATGAGCATAAACACAGTCACTATTTTTTCCATTATTGAAAATAGAACTTTTTCTCATATTCAAGATATTTATTAGAGTTTCCATTCTCTCTACTACTCCCAGTTCCTCACCACCTTCCCTCCTATCCAGAACCTTTTCTGTCTCTTATGAGAAAACAAACAAGCTAAAGGGTATGATAAAATATAAGAAAAAAATAACATATCAGAATTGGGCAAAACAAACAACAGAAGAAAAAGGGCACAAGAAAAGGCACAAGAATCAGTAAACAACTCACTAGCACATTCAAGAATTTCATAAAAGATAATAAACTGGAAGTTATAATATATATGCAAAGGACCTAATGCAGCCCTGTGAAGGCCCTGTACATGTCACTTCAGTCTCTTTGAGCTCCTATGTTCTTTGTTCATGTGGATTCAGGGAAAAATTTTGTCTCAC
This sequence comes from Cricetulus griseus, assembly GCF_003668045.3. Taxonomy (NCBI): domain Eukaryota; kingdom Metazoa; phylum Chordata; class Mammalia; order Rodentia; family Cricetidae; genus Cricetulus; species Cricetulus griseus. The sequence goes on from NC_048604.1 coordinate 54,569,139, forward strand.
CAATACACTCTGGTTTCACATTTTAAAGCTTCTGCAGTAGGAAAATTCTGATGATAGCTGAGCAAAGTAGTGATCTATGAGTATATCAGAATGTCATTCGGAGTTCTTTTATTGCTACATTTTTTTTGAAAAACAGTAGAATTTGGTTTTCCTTAAGTCCCCAGGGATATCTAGTCTCTGGTTCTTGGTCACTCCATCGATTTCAGACATGGGTTCCATCTCATGGAGCATGTGACAAGTCAAATCAGACAATGGCTGGTTACTCCCACAAGATATATGTTATTACTAGATTAGCATAAGTTGTAGGGAAGATAACTTTGTTTGATTCAAGCTTTTGTAGCTTCTTAGTACCTATGTTTTGTTTAGGTGGTATGCTGAGTAGTGTTTTGAAACAACGATGTTAGAATATAGGAGAAAACGGCTCTAGGCAAGGACTCTCTAGATTTCTCCATATTCGATAAAATTTCAAGTTATGTATTCAGCAATGGTTTCCATGTCATCAGTTTGTTGAGACCCCCACAACAGCCTGAGTTTGGGAGGAGGTTTTCATGGGACTTCCTTGGCCAACAAATCAACTGTATATAACCCAGTCCTAATAATGGAAGCTCTTCTTGGTGACAAGTGATATCAGTTGGGACTGTCTTCCATATTACTTGGCAATTTCAATTAGGTCACCGGTGTATATGGATATATTTTGAAAATCTTCTATTGTATTAAGCTTCAATGCTACCCATTAAATGTCCATTAAGTTCAGTCCTTTCAGTATTCCGTCACTCTTCTCATTCATCCTTCCCCTCCCCACTTGACCCTCCAAATGCAGCACCTCTATTCCTCCATAACTATCTATTTCCTTTCCCTTATTAATGAGATTTATCTCCCATTCTATTCCATAACTTAATATTTAACTCCTTGTTTTTAGTAATTGTAGCTTGGTTATCATTGACTTAACAGTTAATATCCATAGGTAAGCAAATACATATCATATTTCTCTTTTTGGATCCCAGATACCTCAATAAGGAACACTTTGAATGTTTTCCAATCCTCTCTATTTCACTACAAATTTCAAGATTGCATTTTTAAATGACTAAGTATTACTGCATGTTGTAGACCCACCTCATGTTTTGATCCTTTATTCAGTTAAGGGATAACTAGTGTTTTGGCTTTTGTTGTTGTTGTTGTTAATTGAAGATTTTTTTGTTTTATTTTCACCTTTAAAACCAAAGTGGACGTTTGTCTCAAATTTCCAGAAAAGAGCTAAAGATGTTTTTATTTTAGGTAAATTGCCTTATAACATGGAAATATTTGATGAAAATAAACTATTGCAATCTATGGTTACTTTAAGGTAAAGAAGCAAATGGGATTTATCCCTAGTGCATGAACGGGTTTTTGGAGCCCATTTCCTACGTAGGGATACTCTCTCAGCCTGGATACAGGAGAAGGGCCTTGGTTCTGCTCTAAATAACTTTGAAGATCCCCCATTGGAATGTTCATGCTCTCTGAGGAGTGGATGGGGATTGGGATGGAGAAATGGTGTGGGGAATGGGAGATCATGAGGGAGAGGGAACTGGGATTGCTATTATTTTAATAAAAATATTAATAAAATTATATGTAACCAAAAATTTTGTAGAAAATGTTTTAATAATGACATTCATCATATGCAAGTTGACAAGTCCTCTTAATCAATTCCATATGATACTTAAGACTTTCATAATATTAAGTTTATGTGCAAATTTATTTAATATACATTTTTTTTTGTTTTTTGAGACAGGGTTTCTCTTTGTAGCTTTGGAGCCTATCCTGGCACTCGCTCTGTAGACCGGGCTGGCCTGGAACTCACAGAGATCCACCTGCCTCTGCCTCCTGAGTGCTGGGATTAAAGGCATGCACCACCAAAGCCCGGCTAATTTACATTTTTTCCACAGAACAGTCTTTATTATTGATTTTATTTAAAAATTATTTTCCAAGTAAATTAGATATTGAATTATAAATGAGTATTATACATGAACCCCCATCGGAAGGCAATTCCTTGTCACACTATAGAACATCTAATTACATTGCAAAAAGTATCCTTTTTCCTATTGGTGAAGAACTGTTAATGGTATTACAGCAAGTATCAGGAAAGCTTTAAAAAAAAAGTTTTTTTTTTTTTTTTTTTACTCCAAGTGCTTTCCATGCAGAGTAAAGCACCTGCCTTACTGAACTGAGTGAGCTACTGGAGAATGTCCTGAGTCAAAGAAATGCCCTCGAGTTGTTAGACTCAGCTTTACAAATCACAGACTCGAAGGAATCATGCAACCCTCTGACTACTGGGAGACCCTCATGTCACTTACCAATTCTGTCTTTCTAGAATGCCAACTGGGACATTTAAATAGAAAATGAGAAGACACAGACTGCCAGGTGACACTGCTTTCAATAATGTCTTGGGGTGGGAAGCACCTTTAGAAAGCCTATGCGGCAAGAGATACGCATCTAAAGATTCAAAATGAATCAACAGTATTGGATAACAATATCATTCTCAACTCAGGCTAATATGCATTTTTAAATAAACATCATTTAATTGGATCTATGAGGCTTATCCTCACACGAATATCTGTATCCTTAAAACTAGTGTTTGAATCCTATGATATTACTTAGTTCACACTTTAAATCACAAAATATTATCTTATTTCAATGCAATTTAAATATAACTGTTATCATTATCTCATTAATATATCTTCATCATTCCTGGACTTTCATCGATGTTGGCAGTAAAGTCATAGACAAAAACCAGTTATTAAGTCTCTTCACTTCTTACTCAATGTGATAAAGAAAAGGAGAAAGAATTAGGACAAGAAAGAAAGTTAAAAGTACATTTTAGGGAGAAAATATATCTTTTAGACATGAGATTTTATAGCTGTTATTCATGTACTAATTTACCTAGTTCATATGGATATAGATTTGCCTTTAAGTCTCATTCCCACAGGTAATATAGATTTCTAAACAGTTCTCATTTTCCTACTGATGATAGTCAATAAATTGTGCATATGAACTTTATGACTACTAATGAAATCTACTACTGTTCTTTCTGCTCTGAATGATCTACAGGTGTTTTTATTCCAAGTTAAAAATTATTTTCTTTCACTTAATGTTGATTTTAATTTCTACGATATTTTATTCTCATTGTGACCAATATAATAGCATCAAAACCCAAATCAAGTGGTTATGGTAGACAAGACACCAAGAGTGTCTGTAATGTCAAAGAATCTGATTATGTTTTGTAGAGGAAACCTCGGCCAGCCTATGCCAGCCGCAGTCACCCTGTCCCAGATACTTAGGCCAGCCGGCATGCACATGCACATGCGCAGCATGCACTTCCTCCCTGAACAAAGACTCCAAGACTGCCTCATAGCCCAGAGACTCTGATGGAGAGACCCCTGACCCAAAGACACCAATGAGGAAAGGACAATGCAGCAGAGCCAGCCGCCTGAGCCAATAGGACCTTGGGAAGGGGCATAGAGGCAGGTCTAAGTTCTTTAATAAACGAATGTTAAAACAAGTGTACAGCATGCTTTGCCACTCTGTCTCCCAGTGCCTAAGTCATTGTTGTGGCTTATTTTCACCCCATCCCCCACGGAGTGTCCATGTAGGGTAGCCAGCAATAATATTTTATGTTTGGAAACTTACTCAGCTCTTGGTTGAAATCCTTACTTTGTCTTACAAGATGTAATGAAAATTCTTATTAAAATTTCATTATATATATGTATATATATGTGTGTGTGTGTGTGTGTGTGTGTGTGTGTGTGTACTCAATTGTATTTTAACTCATTATTTGGATTGTAAATCAGTTATAGTGGAAAATTCATTCATTGAATTTAAAATGGCGTAAAAATTCCTTGAAATATTTCTAAAAATCAACATTTTATATCCTCAGTTCATAGTAATTCCATCTGTTTGCAATTTCTTCCTAGAAACTTGGGAATAGACATTTTTAACAGTTGTTCTATGTCATATTCTAATATGAGAATTAATGAAACAACTTTCCTAACCATCAATTTGATATTCAGATTTTAGAACCAAAGAATTTCAACATACTTTAAGAAATGCAATCATCAATAACTTATTGGTAAATAAGCAGTATAATGACAATATCTTGTGCAATAATGGGGAAAATATATTTCTACATTTTGTCTTTGAATATAATCAAGTGTCAATATACGGATTTTAAATTCAATGTACCTTGTATGTTCCTGGAGATAAGACACACTAAGGGGAAATTAACAATACTGGATATAAAAAGAAATTAAATATTTCTTATAAGTTCCTGAATTGAATATTATGTATAAAACACATTGCTCTGAATTTCATGTATTCTGCTAGAATGAGAAAAAGCTACTCATTTCAAGAATGTTTAGACTTAGGATCGTGATTTATTCACAGCTGTTAATCATTTTGAAAAACAAGAACAAAGGAGTTATTTGCAACTAATACCTAGGTTGAAGAATCATATTTTGAACAATGGAGCTCAAATTCAAGGTCTTGAAATACAAGCTACAGATTTAGGCATGACACATGATTTTTCCACATTTATTAAAGAAGAGATACATCTGGTGATCTATGGCATTCAAAAACTGCTTCTGTTCAGTATTCCATTTACACAACCAAGTTATGGAATCAAGCTATTCAACGAGACAGGAGTGAATAATGAATATGAGGTTCTTTATTCATCTACATGATAGAAGATGGGTAGAGAAGTAGGAGTGAAAAGTCTAAACAGGAAAGGGAACTGGAAGATGGAATAAATTAGGGAATAAAGGATTGGGTAACTAAAACCAAGAATATAATAGGAAGCCTTTTGAAAATCTATGAGTTTGCTAGCTTTATAAAAATAGTTCTTTCTTTGTTTTACACCCTGACAGCACCTTCCCCTCCCTCTCCTCCGAGTCCTTTCCAACCTTCGGCTGATGCTGTCGTTCATTTCTCTTTAGGAAAAGGCAGGCTTCCCATTGTAATAAACTAAGCATGAACTATCGAAAGCAGTAAGACTAGGCACCTCCTCTTGTATTATGACTGGACACTCACTCTCCTTTTCAATGGATAGATTTGCAATTCTAGAATGTGATGAAGTTCATACTGCTGGCCAAAATTAACCATTTCTGGTTTGCTGTTTGTTTTTGTTAAGAAGATTTGAGATTGTGTTCATCTGGAGTTACTTGAATTTAGGATGAGCCTATAGATTCTTAGCATTTCACCAGTTTTTTTCATCATTTAAAACCAAGTGAAAAAGCTTGCTTCACTGTGGCTTCTCTTGGAAACACCGAGAGAATTTTTCCTGTGCTGATCTTTCTTCCTGTAGAATCGATTCTGACGAGTGTACACCTAGTGGAGTCTCCATGGCATTCCTTAGCCAGAAGACAAATGGCTTAACTGGGATAAGGGAAATTTTAGAAGATGAGTCACAGTCCCATGGGACTTAATTAATTTTAAAGTGAAAGATGCAAAATACTATTCCTTTTAATCTTTCTGGTCAGGAACACTAAAATGGAGGTCTAATTCCTTATGTCTTACTAAATGAGAACTGTTGCCTAGGGGCTGCACATATGGGTGGGAACAACAACAAAAAAAGACACGACACACATAATCTCTTCCAATAACAGTTTTGGAACTGAATGTGTTGATTTTCATGATAAATCTGTGCCACATCTATTCCACAATTTTAGCCCAATAATTAAATGATTTATAGTTGGCTATTTAGATGGAGAACACAGAAGCAATGAAGGGCCAATAGGTGAAAACTAATTCTTTCTGGACAAATGGATGGAATGTCTTGCTTGCAGGGAATCCCAACATTCCAAGCTACCCTAAACACAAAGGTGTTAAGAGAGCTAGGCCAGTCAATCATCTAGCTAAGGAGGGCAACATTCATAAACACACACCACAGCAAGGAAGGCAGGCTCACTTTATGCTATACTTAAGAAATAAGTGGAAGGATTATCCTTTAATGATAGACTATATTCTGCTTCTCAGAATTACTACTACATAAACACAGTTTTTATAACAGGGCATGAGGGTCTTTGGGGTATGCCCAACTTTCTGCATTCAACATTTTTTATTTGCTTTTTTTTCCTTAGCATACTGAGCAGAACTGAAATAGGTTTTCTCTGGTACTTTTCTGGAGTTTTATTTTTTCTTTAAAATTGTTTAACTAATTTAGATACTAACCACAGTTCACCTTCCCTCCTCCTGCTTCCTGCAATGTCCACTCACCCCCATCCACTCCTCAGAGAGGGTAAGGCCTAATATGGGGTATCAAGTAAGTCTGGTACATTTAAGTTGAGGCATGATCAAACCCCACTTGTCCCCCACATCAAAACTGAGCAAGGTATCCCACCATAGGTAACGAGCTCCAAAAAGCCAGTTCATGCACCAGGGAAAAATCCTAGTCCCACTGCCATGGTCCCACAACCAGACACACACTGTCCACAACTGTCACACACATTCACATGTCCTAGTTCAATAAAGTGCAGGCTATCCGTTCAGAGTCCATGAGGTCCAACTAGCTGGAGGACTGCCCAGTCCATAAATTTCAGAACACTCTATAGCCCCAAGCTTATTTAGACCCTGCTTATACACATACCAGAGGTAAAGTAGAACAAAGGGCAGCATAGTCAATTACCTGGCTCCCGGCACTGTCCTTGAATTGAGAAGCAGCCAGCATCTCTATCTATCACGTGAGTCCTGCTAGCAACAAGCAGCTTCATTCCCTATCTCTATGTTCCTTTTGGCTGGCATCAGAAGCTTGTTAGTTAGTTAGGTAATATGCCTTTTCCATGGGCTTGATCAGAACTTTCTCATGGCTCTCAAGGAGACTGAAACAAGCAAGCTTGAACTCTAATATCTTATAAGTCAGCATAGACTCCAGATGGAAACTGTGTCACTTGTGAGCTTCCCCAATGACCATGCACAAAACTCAAGCCCAATAGGATCAAAGACCAAAACATAAATCCAGTTACATTGAACCTGACAGAAGAGAAAGTGAGAAATAGCCTTGAATACTTTGTCACAGGAAACCACTTCCTACATATAACAGCAGTAGCACAGACACTGAGAGCAACATTTAATAAATAAATTTCTGTCTCTTTTTCTTTTATCAATACTCATGTCCCTACTCAAGTAACCCAGCTGAATCTTGGAGCAGGCTCCATCAGGAGATAGATATGAATCTGTTTGCATTCCCCAACGTGTAGATATACAGTTTTGCTAGCAAAATTTGTTGAACATGCTTTCTTTTTTTCCACCGTATAATGCTTTTGGCAAGATTGCCATTTTTGCTATGTTGATCCTACCTATCCAAGAGCATGAGAGATCTTTCCATTTCTGGTATCTTCTATCTTTAAAGACTCAAAGTTCTTGTCATACAGGACTTTCATTTGTTTGGTTAGGGTTACCACAAGATAATTTATGTTGTTTGTGGCTATTGTAAAGGGTGATGTTTCTCTGATTTCCTTCTCAGCCAATTCATCTTCTGTATATAGTAGGGCTACTGATTTTTTTTGGGTTAATCTTGTATGTATTCTTACACAGCATTTGTCCATCTTAGTTGGGTAAGTATAGGTATAGGAGTTGATTTTTCCTCCAACCAGTACAGGTGGAACCTGTGTTTCTGGGACATATGCTTATTGACTGCTTGTGCTCCCTTTGAGTTTTTTTCTTATTTGTGTAAATACCCTAACTCAATGATGCTACTTTTCTATTGTGTGTATGACTACCATGCCTGTTAACAGCATGGCATTTTACTTTTTCTTCCTGATTCTTCTTCTCTAGGACTGTTTTGAGTTTTGAAGCTCATCTGCCTTGGGATTATACAGTTAATCCTAATGAAATTGTGCTCTTTGGATTGTCATTGGCTTTGTCTGACTATTTAAAAACACCAAAAATAAAGATGATTGAGATATATGACCCTGGCAATATCATATATAAATATCTATAATTAAACAACTCACCTGAATTACTTCAAATGGATCTCTACATAATTTATGTTCATCCTTCACTAGCTATACATGTTGGAATGTAATACAAAGTTTCCACATATGCTTTAGGATTATCATTTTTTACATATTTTCTATGTAAATTACATAGTGGCTGAGTCCATTGCTCTGGAAACAGGCATCTAGTTTACATCTCTTGTCTCCTCTCTATCTCTGTGACTACATCATTTTAATTTCAAGAATATTATAAATAAAATAATGAAAATAGTTCTTTTCTCTTAGGGCCATTAAAAATTTGCAATAACACTCTACATCTGTTAAAATCGTGTTCAATATATCATAGTGCTTAAGTAAAGAAATATAAAGCGACAAGATAAGTTATCAATGAGTAAGTAGGGGTATATACTTGATTGGACATGGAAGGATGTATCTTCACCCTTTAAGTAAGATCAATAGTTATGCAGATAATAAAGCAGAAAATGGGGTATAATTATCAACTTTTAATCGGGTCAACTTTAAAATGGCATTGATAAAACAAAGGAGACTATTTTATTACAGTTCTCTCTGTCATTTAAAGGACAGGCAATAAACTTACTTTGCCCTGAATGTTTGGAGTTTTTACAAACACAATACTATATATATATATATATATATATATATATATATATATATGTGTGTGTGTGTGTGTGTGTGTGTGTGTGTGTGTGTGTGTGTGTATGTGTGTATGTATGGATGCATGCATATAAGTATGTATATGTACTGGGAATAATCGCCAGTAATCTACTAAGTGGTCTTAGTGGACACATTTAAGTTAAAGATACAGAATATACTTAAACATTCTCACAGTACTAGGACCAATAATATGCCTTAGTCTACTGGTCATCAACTTCAATCCCGAATCAATTAGTCTTTGAAGCATCAAGTTTCTAAATTACTTTTAATAAAACCTGGAGGAGAAATTACTGTATTACTTACTTCAGTACTCTAGTCTCCATCCTTCCCCACAGGGGAAGAATTTGAATAGCAAGGGTACATGTCTCAATACTGTCTTAAATCCAGGAATTGGGCAACAAAGTGTACCTGAATTCAGCTATCTAGATCCATTATTTCTTCTATGCACTCATGTTGGGAAGCATTATGGCTTCCTGGTACTGTTTCTTGCAACTAGCAATCACATTTTTCTAATTATATCCATATCATTATCTAAAGATTGGGACTATCTTACTCTAACATTGTCACTCATAATCATGTGTTTTGTTACCTATTATTTCAGAATCTTCCATTTCAGTTGTTGTCATTATCTTCAGGTGTATAAGAGCATTGAATTCTACAGCCATGTCTCACAGAAGATGGCTATTTTTGACCATCTCCATGATAATCTTCAGTAGTGATAGATACTTGTTCAACAATATTCCCATCAACTAGTTATGTTTCTTGTAGTAAAAGCAAGACACAAGCAACCATAAGTCACCCATGAACACAGAAGTTATCTCTTAATTGACAACTTTCCCAAGGGAGTCTGTGTATGTAAACCACACATAAGTAAGGTCCCATTCCTAGCAGTAAATGACCAATATGTTATTTTTAGAAGGTATTTTTTGTTGGTGGTGCTTTTTTCTCCCCTGTTTTTTCATAAAATTCCTTTGATCATAAATTAATGTTTATGATTTTGTATTTTATGTGATTTTTGTATGTACGCGTGTGTGAGCCTCTTTGCTGTAATACTAGTGCTTTTACTTTGGATTTATTTTCCGTTTACTTGGTACTATTCTGCTTAGTATTTGTTTTAGGTGCCAGTTTTTTTTTCCTAATAAAAGAGAGAGTAATAAAGGTTGTTGATTTGTGTGGGTGAGGAGGAGGGGTGATCTGGAAGAGCTGTGGAAGAAGAATCCTCACTCAGAATGCCTTGTAGGAAATAACTATATTTTCAATTAAAATGGAAATGAAAGACTGAAATATGTAAATTAACACAAATCAAGGCTTTAAAAATCTTTTTCTATACATTATATATTTAAAGTTGTTGACTATATTTTAAAATCTATAAGATATTTGCATTATTTTTGAAGGTTTATTTTCAAGCTATGTATATGTGTTTTTGAGAATGTGCAATTGTAAGTGCAGGTAAATCCAGAGTCCAGAGTAGAGGATTATACCACCTGCAGATGGAATAACAGGTAGTTGTTACTTCTCGAAGTGGGTAAAAAAAAAAAAAGGATAATGTGCTATTATTTGGCAAATTATCACTTTATACCAAATATTTATTTTAAATGCTAAATAATATTTTTATTCATTTTGCATATCAACCACAGATCCTGCATCCTCCCCTCCTCCTGCTCCTCCTCACCTACTCCATCCCACAGAGCATTCACTCCTCATAAAGGGTAAGAATACTCATGGGGAGTCAACAAAGCCAGATATATTAAGTTGAGGCTTACCCAAGTACTGTTATTTTCCTTCTCAGATCTTTAATGACTTTGAAATCTAGATAGTCACAGATAATATCCTCTCTTATCTTAGCTAGAGAATATTAGGTTCAAGACTTAGAATTTGCAAGATAGTTCAACTATTGGAGTACTGTCTGTAATATGCAATTTACCCTGTGCCTAGACAATAGTATAAGTTTCTTGCTTAAGGTTTCTCTTGCTGTTTACAGGTCTAAATTTTTGTATGATTTTACTTTGTTTCTCCTGGACTATATGTGATAACTTTTATCATGGTTTATATTTTTTGTATCATGTTTAATTCACTGTTTTTTAGACAAAAGGGAGAAGTACAGTGGCATTTTGTTAAGCCAAAAGATGTGAGGTACTGGCCTTAGGGTGTGGTCTCAGTGTGTGGATTTAATCCACTATAAAAAAAGGAGGAATCTGATTTTCTCTTTCTTGGGTGAGGGTCCGAGTATCCTGCATCACAGCATCCTGTGCCTCCGGAGGCAGAAGTCTATGACGGATATTTACCTTCATTGTGTGTATGCTGGCAAAATTAATAGATTTTATTCTATTTGGGCATTAATGGACTTCCTTAGCCCACCTTCAATAATCAGAACATTAAACATACAGAATAAAAAAGAGTATTAAGATTTGCAAAGGAAAAAGGTGAAGTAATATATAAAGCAGACATGTCAGAATAACAAGTGACTTCTCAATGGAAACTGAAAGACAGAAGGTACTGGACAGAGGTTTTACAGACACTAAGAATCCATGGATGCCAGGCACATGTGAGCTGTTTACTACCAGACACATGTAAAAATCAGTAGACAATTTGCTGAAATCAGTTTGCTCCTTCCTCTTTGTTTTATTTCCCTTCATCTTTGTTAACCTGGAAATTGACCTTGATGGTGATGTTTATCAGCATGTACTTTTATCCTCTGAGATAGCTCATCATTCCATTGTTGGCAATTTTTAATTAAGTATTGATTGGTTCTTTTCATTACAGATTAAAACGTGTTCATTTTTATGTGTTTAGGTGTTCTTTTATGAACACATTTTACAAATATTTTTAAAATGCTGTAGATTTTCCTTTTGCAAACTTGAGGTTTGAATCAGAAATATATAAAATTTTGGATCAAATCTAACTGATCGAAAATTCCATTGGTTTATGAATTAAGGAGATGTGAATGAACACATTTCAAAATTAAAGATCATGCAGATGTAATTAAGGTTGAATTATCTTAGCACTCCTTTCAGAGTGGACAGATTTATAATAGTTAACTAAATGCTTCACAGAACATTGAGGGCAGTTAGAGCTCTAAGGATTTAAGAAAAACATTGAGGTTGCTTCGACATCCATGTATTTTACTCTACCTTATTTCCATTTCCATTTACCCAATGAAGTCATAAGATATAAACAAAATGCTGCATTTCATAGATTGTGGAAGAAGCAAAACTAGAGTTCAAGGATAGCAATTAGTATGGAGATACAGATTAAAATATTTCAGTTAAAAAGAGATTTCAGAAAATAAACACTTATTTGTATAAGAAATTATTTTTGGAGCTAGTCTATTATCCATAAACTTAGAAAAAATAAGTAATGGATAAATTTGTTTTCAGAGGCAAAACATATTGTAAACATTAGTAGAAATGTGTTCTTATGGAAATAATAACCAGAATTCAGGTTTATTTTCACTTGTTATAAGAAGGATTCAGTCACAGGTTTGAAGTAAATTTTTTATGCAAATTGCATGAGGCTTTATTGTAGTTTAATGAGCTAACCCCATGCTAGCTTGGGTCTTTGATCCACCCACCATGTTGGATGGCTAGGAAAGATAGTTCGAAGCCGCTGCATACAGATCTTTATAGGGCAGTGTAAAGGGAGTGTCTAGGGGTATGCACAGGCTCAGGATTGGTGTGCTTCCAGGCTTGGAGGGTTTACCCTGTGTTGATTGGTCAACTGGTTGTTATGGCCCATAGGCCCTCGAGGGTGGTTGCTATGCTCTGTGCGTCATTGCTGTGCGCTTGTCCGTAAAGCACACCCAGAGCCATAAAGCATAGCACCACCAGCTAACTTCTGATTGGTTCCTTGCCACAAGGCAGGCATCTGACCTCTAAGTGACCAAGGCAAGGTTATGGCAAGCACGTATTTAGCTGTTATGGCTGCCAAAATGGGGAGCTGGCCCCTTCATTCCCTCATTTTCTTTTTTGGAAATTCCAATCATGGAATTTCTGTCTCTCTAGCGCCCCCATCAGGGAGTGAGAGATATTGGCATCCCCATGTAAGGGAGTCCCTTTTGACTTAGCATTTTAACCAGGGAAAATGGATGATGTATTCATCTTCATTCTACTTCCTGCTGACTTAGGGACCCCCAAAAGGCTGAAATGCTATTCAAAAGCAAAAAGGGAATTTAGGCAATGGGGATTCCATCAGAAGCTTCTGGTTGGCAGATTAAATTGCAGAGACAAGGGGTGTCCATATCAGCTGGACAGGTTCATATCCACAGCAAGTACAGGGCTCGCAGTCTACTTAGAACAGCCTGTAGTCAGCAACTGATATTCAGATGTCTACCAGAAGCAGAAACCTGTTTAAGACATGTTTAAACTAGGGACAGAAGTTAAAACTTGTTTACTGAAGCCCACAGTGCAGAAAAAGCAGATATCTGGATATTTGTTCAAACAGCAGGAACATATTTATAACTTTGAGTCCTAGCAATAACAACAGACAGATTTGGGCTAGAAGAATGTCCACTTTTCTTCTGTCCAGAGAGCCAGGTATGGATTGGACAGAGGTGCCTTTGGCCTGATGAAAAGCCCTTTAAGTTTATATTCAGATGACAACCAAAATAAACCTAAAAACCTTGAACTTGTACCTGAACAATAGATAGTCCTTACTTTATCAGCTAATATACTGACTAGTCTATAACGGATCTGACTGCCTGATGCTGTCAAGCTGACAACCATTAATATTTCAGAGATCTGAGAAGGGTATATTTTATCCGAATCTACTAAAAAGTGACAGAAGCCAGTTAGAAGCCAGTCCATATACAGTTAGCCATACCCAAGTTTCTCCATTACTGCTGGAGGCAGATGTCTCAAAGAATAGCAATCTTCGCCAGGCCTATAAGGTGAGAGGTTTTTTTTCCTCTCTGTGGAAAAGTGACATGGAAAAGACTGACCTTGTTTTGTCTAGGCAAAGGGGTACAATCAATTTTCCAGTGTTTAGAAGCTTTGTCCATAGTCTCAGCCAGGTCATGACAGGCAACAAGTATCACATCTGAGCATCTCCCTCACTGGTCAGTATCACCATCATCCAGGTGCAGGAACTGTGGTGCCTCATAATCTTCTTTGGAGACTTTGGGTCACTGTCAGGATCTGGCAGTCTTTCTGATATTATAAACTTTTAAAATAACAATTTAAATGCCATATTCTGCAGGTCTCTGAAGCATTAGAGGTCTGTTTGTCTGTTTTAGTTACTTTCCTTAAGCAATCATCTTTAGTCAAGATGGCGATTTAAGTATCTTTTTTCAACTTCAGCAAAATGGCTACCAGTCAACCATGTAACAAAACTTTGGTTATGCCAGGCAACATAACATTTTAAAACAAGTATACATTATAAATTATTAATAATTCGGTATTAGATATTGTTTGAATTTCTGGAAGAATTCTGCAGTGAAGCCATCTGGCCCTGAGCTTTTTTTGGTTGGGAGGGTTTTGATGACTGCTTCTATTTCATTTGGGGTTATATGTCGATTTAAACTGATTATCTGTTCTTGGTTTAATTTTCTTAAGTGATATCTATCCAGAAAATTGTCCATTTCCTTTAGATTTTCAAATTTTTTGGAGTACAGGTTTTCAAAGTATGACCTGATGATTCTCTGGATTTCCTCAGTATATGTTGCTATATCCCCCATTTAGTTTCTGATTTTGTTAATTAGCATGCTCTCTCTCTCTCTCCATCCCTGCCTGCCTCTCTCTCTCTCTCTCTCTCTCTCTCTCTCTCTCTCTCTCTCTCTCTCTCTCTCTGCCTTTTGGTTAGTTTGGATAGAGGTTTGTCTATCTTGCTGATCCTCTCAAAGAACCAACTCTTTGTTTCATTGGTTCTTTGTGATGTTTTCCTAGTTTCTTCTTTATTGATTTCAGAACTCAGTTTGATTATTTCCTGGTGTCTACTCCTCTGTGGTGAGTTTGCTTCCTTTTGTTCTAAAGCATCCAGTTGTTCTGTCAATTCTCTAGTATGATTTTTCTCCAGTTTCTTCATGTATGCACTTAGTTCTACAAAGTTACCTCTTTCCACTGCTTTCAGAGTGTCACATAAGTTTGGGTATATTGTGTCTACATTCTCATTAAATTCTAGGAAGACTTTAATTTCCTTTTTTATTTCTTCCTCAACCCTGGTATGCTGCAATCTGGTGTTATTCAGTTTCCATGACTTTGTACTTATTCTGAAATTTGTATTGCTGTTGAATTCTAGCTTCAAAGCATAGTGATCTGATAAGATACAGGGGGTTATTTTAGTTCTTTTGTATCTGTGGAGGTTTGCTTTGTTGCCAACTATGTGGTCAATTATAGAGAAGGTGTCATGCATTGCTGAGAAGAAGGAGTATTCTTTTGTGTTTGGCTAGAATGTTCTATAGATATGTCTTAAAACAAGTGGTGTCATAACTTCTGTTAGATCCTTTTTTTCTTTGTTAAGTTTATGTCTTGTGGTCCTGTCCAGTGGTGAAAGCTGGATGTTGAAATCTCCTACTATAAGTGTGTGTGGTTTTATGTGTGGTTTGAGCTTTAGTAATGTTTCTTTTACAAATGTGGGTGCCTTCATATTTGGGGCATAGATGTTCAGGATTGAGACTTCATCTTGATGGACTTTTCCTGTGATGAGTATGAAATGCCCTTCTTCATCTCTTTTGATTGATTTTAGTTTGAAGTCTAATTTGTTAGATATTAGGATTGCTACTACAGCTTGTTTTCTTGGGCCCATTTGATTGGAAAATCTATTCCCATCCCCTAATTCTGAGGTAACTCCTGTCTTTGAAGTTGAGGTGTGTCTTTGTATACAGCAGAAGAATGAATTCTGTCTTTGTATCCATTCTGTTAGCCTGTATATTTTAATGGGCAGTTAAAGACCACTCACATTGAGGGATATTAATGTCCATTGTCCATTGGATGTTGGTTCTTTTTTTTGTTGTTTGTTTGTTTGTTTGTTTGTTTGTTTTTCGAGACAGGGTGTTTCTGTGTAGCTTTGGAGCCTATCCTGGCACTCACTCTGCAGACCAGTCTAGCCTCGAACTCACAGAATTCTACCTGACTCTCCCTCCTGATTGCTGGGATTACAGGTATCTGCCACCAACACCCAGCCATTTGTTGCTTCTTGTTTCTTTTGGATTTATTGTCTGAATCAAGTATAGATTCAGAGACACTTGACCTCAAACTTAGAGATCCCATAAAACCACTAACCTGGAAGTCATAATATGTATGAAAAGGACCTGTCAGGTAAATAAAACTAATTAATTAAACATAAAAAGAAAAAAGCCTTTCAGGACACTAGGTGAAAAGGGAACTCTGAACATGCCTAGGGGCTTGTCTTCTTTTGATCATCTACCACTGATAGTTTGTGTACACAATCTTGTCGCGTCTATCTTGACCAGCAAGAGAAACACGACCACGACTCTTCTTCAAGCAGTTTATTCAGGAATCTTGTACATTAGTTTCTCTCCTCTCCCAGCCCCCGAAATCCCTTAAGTCGATGCTCAGTGCCCAATCAGCTCATGCCATCTGGCAATCCCGGATAGGCCACAGAAGGAGGAAGCGCACCAGATGTCTCAAGCACTTCCAAATAAGGCTTGTTTACAGCTAAGCTAGGACTACCTGGTATCCAGCCAGGCGCCATCTTAGGGCTATGGCTCTCCACACGCAATGAGACTATCATGAAGAATGCTTAATTACACAGTTTTCATTTGCAATCATTAATCATTTGGAGATTACTTCTACATTAGGGATAGTGGCATGTGTCTATGCCTCCTTTAAAATCTAGGGCCCCATCTGTTATAGACATGTATATGCCCTGTGAATATTGTCTCAGTCTTTGTGAGTTATTTGCAATGGTACTGCTGTGTTTAAAAGGCTTTTTTCTTGGTATTTTCCAAACCCCTGACTCTTAGACTTTACCTACCTTCTCTTCCACAGGGTTTTCTGAGCCCTGAATGGAGGGATTTTATGGGGAAATAATATTTAGGAATATATTTCCAAGATTTCAAACTCTCTGTATATTGTTTGACTAGGGTTTTCTGTGTTTGTTCCCATGTGCTCCAGAAGGAAGTTTCTACAATGATGGTTGAACAAGGCACTCATCTATGAATATGTCCATATGTCATTAGGAATAATTTTATTGAAGGGTTTGTAGCAGAGCTGATGATTCCCTTTTTTCTTTGGTGGTATGACCAGCACCTTTGGTAACAAAACCACTGGCACATAGGTATGAAAATTTTAGGCAAGCAGCAGCTCAATTTCCCTGTGTTCAGAGATGTGTTGGTGTTGTATTCAGCAATGGAACTTGGGATCAGTTTGTGGGAAGCAACCAATAGCCTTGCCAACAGCCCATGTTGTTTGGGATTCCTATGAGACTTCTAAGAAAAATAATTAGAATAATCCTAATTTGATACTAGTAGCTTCATTTGGAAAAAAAGTGTTCAGATGGAGTTCTTTCTGTTCACACTGTGGTGATTTCTTTTAGAACAACTTCTCATATGTGTATATTATAAGAAATTTCTACTCTGTTAGATTTCCTTAATACCACTCAAAATGATCTTATCATCCCTCCCCTTCCCTCCCACTTCCTGCCTGATTCTTCCATCTACCCTCACTATCCCCCACCTCATCAATGTGAAACTATATGGTCTGTGTCGTCTTCCTAAGGATATTCATCTGTGCACTTTAATACCTATCAAAACCTATCATAATCTCTGTGCCTCTATGAACTGTAGCTTGTTTATCATCCACTTAATAGCTAGTATTCACATATAAGTGAATATATACATATCGTTTTTCTAGGTCTAGTTTTCCTCACTTGGGACGAATTTTCCTAGTTCCTTCCAATGAGCTGCAAATTACATTAATTTTAGTTCTAATATTTTTATCTTACCTTCTGGCCAGAGTTTCCTCTCCCTATTCTCCTCCTTATCCCTGTACACCTTTATGTTCCCATCCCTCAATCTACTCCTCCTCCATTTCTATCTAGGAAATATACCATGAAAATTAACAAAGAATAGCATACAAAGTTGCAGTAACACTAAACATCTCCCCATGTATTAAGGCTGTGGAAGTCAACCAAGTATGAGGAGTAAGGTCATAAAAAACAGTAAAAGATTCATAGACAGACCCTATTCCCATTGTTTGGTGTCCCCAAAAAGGACCAAGCTACACAACTGTAACATATATGAAGAGTATCTAGGTCAATCAAATACAGGCTCCCTGGTTGTTCCTTCAGTCTCTGTGAGCTCCTATGAGCCCAGGTTAGATGATTCTGTGAGATTCCTTGTTTTGTCCATGATGCTTCTTTCTCTTTCAATCCTTGCTCCAATTCTGCAGGATTCCTGAAGCTCCACCTAATGTTTGAATGTCGATCTGCATCTGTTTCCATCAGTTGCTGGATGAAGCCTCTCTAATGACCTCTTAGTATTACTCCACTGTGTAAATGTATCATATTTTCTATGTCAGTTCTTCAATTGAGGGGGTCTAGGTTGTTTTCAGTGTCTAGCTATCATGAAAAATGCTGCTAGCAACATAGTTGAGCAAGTGTCTTTGTTGTGTGAATATACATCCTTTAGGGATATACCCAAGAGTAGTATTGCTGGGTCTTGAGGTAGATTGATTCCTAATTACCTTAAAAACCACCATACAGATTTCCAGAGAGGCTGTGCATATTTAGCTTCTGTTATGAATTATAATAGAAATATTTTTAGAAATAGAGGTTTTCTTTTTTACATTTCTTCTGTTTTTTAATTTATTTTTCATTAAATTATTAACAAGTTTGCTTCACATGTCAATTCCAGCTCCCTCCCCCTCCTCTCCTCCCCTGCTACCCACCAACTCACCCAAGCCCCCAACCCATTCCCCCTCTGCTGCCCAGGGAGGGTAAGACTCTCCATTGCATTCTCCAAATTCTGCCATATCATCCCAGGAAGGAATAGGGTCATGACACACAGGTTGAGAAACAGAATTAAGCATCTCTTCATCTATGGTTATTCAAAGTTTTTATGAATATAATTTGTAGTCTTGACTGGTATCTGTGGTCTCTTAGAGTCTTCAGAACATGTTTAAGCCCTATGGCTTTTAGAATCTCTAATGAGAAGTCAGGCTTAGTTCTAATATGGTGGCCTTTATATGTTACTTGGTCAATTTTCCTTGAAGCTTTTAATAATTTTTGTTTGTTCCATGTGCTTTGTGTTTTGATTATTACATTGAAATAAGACTTTTTTCTGGTCCAATCTATTTGCTGTGCTGTATGCTTCTTAGATTTTTATTTTTATTTTTCTTCTCCAATAGTATTATATATGAACTGCTGTGTTCCCTACATTCTCTCCTCCCAGTCCCTATCGCTACTTCCCCTCTCTCATCTACTCTTCCATTTTCCATCAGAAAAGGACAGGAATCACAGGCATATCAATTTGTATTTTATACCTCCATAAGCATCATTTTCTTTATACTCAAAAATTCTCTCCTATGAATTTGTTGAAAATATTTTCTTAGGCTTTGGGCTGGGATTCTTCTCCTTCCTCTATTCCAATCATTCATAGGTTTGGTCTTTTCATAGTGTTTATATTATCTCTATTACTTCTTTATCCATTTTAACTCTCAAACAGGTTTAGTCATTCCCTAAAACTGTTTGATTCTTCTTGGCTTTCATTATGTGATTTATTCATTTTCTCATTATTTGTATGCATTTACAGTAGAGGAATCTAAAATGGCTGAAAGACACTTAAGAAAGTGCTCAACATCCTTAGCTCTCAGGGAAATGCAAATCAAAACAATTCGGAGATATAATCTTACTTCTGTCAGAATGTCTAAAAAAAAAAAAAACAATGACAGTTTATGCTGGAGAGGATGTGGGAAAAGTGGAACACTTCTCCATTGCTTGTGGGAGTGCAAACTTGTACAGCCACTTTGGAAATCAGTATGGCGGTTTCTTTGGAAAATGAGAACCAGTGTACCTCAAGATCCAGAAATTCCATTCTTAGCATATACCCACACGATTCACATTCATACAACAAGGACATCTGTTCAACTATGTTCACAGCAGAATTATTTGTCCGAGCCAGAACCTGGAAGCAACTTACATGCCCCTCAGCTGAAGAATGGATACAGAAAATATGGTACATTTACACAATGGATACTACTCAGTGGAAAAAATGGAATCTAAAAATTTACAGGCAAATGGATAGAACTAGAAGAAAGCATCTTAAGTGAGGTAACCCAGTCACAGAAAGAAAAACATGTTATGGACTCACTAATATATGGATATTAGACATAGAGAACAGGATTATCAGCCTGCAGTCTACAACTCCAGAGAAGCTAGTAAACAAGGAGGATTGTAAGAGTGACATACATTGTCCCCTAGTGAAGCATAAAGGGACAAGAGCCCCTGAAAAATTGGGAGCATGGGGGAAGAAGGGAGGGATATAGGAGAAAGAGGAGGGAAGAAGAGGATGGGAGCAGAATATGAGGGATCAGGAATATAGAATTAGTAGAGGAATAGAGGAGAGCAAGAAAAGAGAGACATCAATAGAGGGAGCCGCTATAGGTCTAAAGAGAAATCTGGCACTAGGTTATTATACAGAGATCCACAAGGGTGACCCCAACTAGGAACCTAAGCAATAGTGGAGATACTACCTTAAATGCCCTTCCCCTATAATGAGAATGATGACTGCCTTAAAAGCCATCCTAGAGCCTTCATCCAGTAGCTGATGGAAGCAAAATTAGATATTCACAACTACGCACTGAGTCAAACCTCTGGAATCCAGTTTCAGAGATGGAGGAGTGACCAACAATGGGGTCAAGACAACACAGGAAAACCTGAAGAAACAGCTGACCTGAGCAAGTGGGCACTCATGGAAACCAGTCTGACAGCTGTGGAACAAATATAGGACCAAACCAGATCCCCTAAATGTAGGTGTCAGCTAGGAGCTCTGGGCAGTCTATGGGGCCTCTGGCATTGGAACCAGTATGTATCCCTAGTGCATGAACAGACTTTGGGAGCCCATATCCCATGGAATGATACTCTCAGCCTAGATAGCTAGGGCAGGTCCTAGGCCCTGTCCCAAATGACTTGACAGATTTTTATGATCCCTCACGGAAGGCCTCACCTTCCTAGGGTAGTGGATGGAGGATGGGATTGTGGGGGTTGTGGGGGAGGGAGCTGGATCTTGGAATCTTATTTAAAATAAGATTGTTTCTGACATAAATAAAATTTCTTTGTTTTCCAACTTTTTATTTGAATTAGAAACAGGATTGTTTTATATGACAATCCCAGTTCCCTTCTCCCACCCATCCTCCCCTACCTCCCCCAACTAAAACCTTATCTGTGACATATATTTTCTGCTCCCCTGGATGGTGAGGTCTTCCATAGGGTGTCATCAGTGTCTATCATATCCTTTGGGATAGGGCCTAGGGCCACCATGTGTCTTGGCTCAGGGAGTATTACTCTATATGGAATGGATCACAAAGTCCACACCTATGCTAGGGATAAATGCTGGGCTTCTACAGGAGGTCCCATAGATTTCTGAGGTTTCCTCATAGAAACCCATGTTTCTCTGGTCTGGATCAATCCCATGCTGGTATTCCAGCTATCAGACTGGTGAGCAAGAGTTCCTGGATGTTCAAGTCAGCTGTTTCTGTGGGTTTCACCAGCCTGGTCTGGACCTCTGCTCTTCATTGGTCCTTCTCTGCATCTGGGTTCCAGTTCAGTTTGGTGATTAGTTATGGGTGCCTGCTTCTACTTCCACCAGCTGCTGGATGAAGTCGTATATGTCAGTCATCAATCTCATAATCATGGGAGGGCATTTAAGGAGGCCTCGCCTCTGTTGCTGAGATAATTTCTTTTAAAAATAGAAATGTTTGAACAAGAGAAGTAACCCTCTTAATGAATAGCATACCAATTATTTGCCTTTTGCCATTCAGCCTTGAAAACTTAAATCAATGTAGCATTATATAGACAGAATAGGTTTTATTTATAAATGTTTGTATATGTGCGTTTTTACATATATTTGTGCTACATGAATGAATGAAAAATAAGGACCATGGATGGAGAGTGGGGAGGGGTTTATGTGAGTGTCTAGACCGATATAGGAGTAGGAGGAAATGTAATTAAATTGCAATAACAACAAAGAAAACCCTTGACCCAATTATGTATGTGGTATATCAACATACTACAAAATACTTACACATCAATTATTCCTTCATAACTCATTATCAATAGCTAAAAATCATGGAGTCATCATATACATCCTCCAACATATGGATAGCAATGAAGATATATATATATATATATATATATATATGATCATAAACATAATATATATAATTAAATTGTATTTTATTCATCTTGAAGAAAATCATGCTACTTACATGAAAAATAGGGGAAAGAGATTGTTATGCAAATTAAAATAAGGCAGCCATAACAACCATCATATTTCTCTCTGAGAATTTTTATTTAAGTTTATGTACATGTAAGTTTATATACATTCATACGTTTTAGTACTTGAAATTAAATCCTGGACTATGTGACAGGAGCAACATGATTTAAGAAGGCAAGAGGGATTAAAAATCTAAGTGTAATGGAAAACATTTGACTTTCAAGTAGAAGGGGAAGATAATTACCAAGAGGAAAAACAGAAGGGGAATTAGAAATGGAAGTATACCAACAGTGATTCAACAGTAACAGAGTATGAAGAAATATATATTATAATTTGACAATTAAATCCATTAATTTATTTGCTACCATCAATTTAATAAAAATAAAAGAAACATCATATAATACATAAAGTATGTCCTGATTATTCTTCTTTTTCTCCTATTTATTCTCTCTTCATGCCAGCCCCACTTATCTTTCTCTTGCCTTGCTATTGGCTGTTCAGCGGTTTTGGTTTGTTTGATTTTCGAGACAGGGTTTCTCTGTCTTGTTTTGGAGCCTGCGCTGGAACTCGCTCTGTAGATCAGGCTGGCCTTGAACTTACAGATATCTGCCTGCCTCTACCTCCTGAGTGCTGGTATTAAAGGTTTTAGCCACCAATGCCAGGCAGTTGTTCAGCTTTTTATTAGACTAATCAGGTGCCTGTAGACCAACATGTAGAGCTCTTAAGTAATGTGGGAAATTACCAATACGGATCCAGGTAAAAATATAAGGGAATTTAATAGGGAGAAGCCTTAATTACAGAGCTACCTAGCCAGCCGGCAGGGCAGCAGTCAGTAAGAAAGCCGAAGACGAAAGCAAAAGCTGTGCCGCCACATAAGCATCCCTCATTCTTCAACTTTCCCTATGTCACCCTGACCATGCCCTGGCAGGCATGGTCAGGCACACCTGTAGCCAGCCCCTAAGCAGGAGTGGCTGCAGCATACCCTCCAATTCCACTTTTAGTCTGAAAGAGGTTTAAAACTTAACAGTGTAAAGTATCCAAAATTAACAATCATAAAGGTGAAATATAAGAATATACAATAATATGCTTATGTCACATCTAACTATGTCTATTTTAACTAAACCCTAAAGTCATCTGAAAGAGGTGTCCAAGCCTGAATACCTCCTTCCAATCCCAACCATAAACAATAGGAAGCTATTCCTAACTAAGTATATACACTATCCTAAGTGACAACAATGGGGGAAAGGGGACATAGCATCCTCCAAGTTACTTCATGCTGAAATGGGATGACAACAGATTTGTGGGTTCCTGTAGGGAAGAAAATGCTAGTATAGTGAAAGTCTTGAATGGATTGTATCCAGTCCATGTTAGATGGGATTCGCTTGATTGAAGATCTCGCTTGAAATCCTCAACTTGATTGAAGTCAGTACCTGAACCTCTGGCCGGAATATCCATTGAAATGGAGGAAGTTGGATCCAGTGCAGTCGAGGAGGAGTGGCATATTTTCTTTCCAGGGAATCCAGGGATTGCTGTTACACAGGTCTTCATTGGCTGTGTGTGACTCAAACATAAATGTTAGCAGACAAATGTTTGCTTGTGTAAGTATGTATACTAGAAAAAGGCAACCATGGGAGCATAACGATTATGAGAGGGTGTACACCTTGAAAGAAAGAGGCAAAAAAAGACAAAGACAGTCCTGAAATTCTTCTCTTATTCTGTATTACATCAACTGGCTTCTTGATACAATACAGAAACTAAAGTTTAGTTAAGCAACGTGCTTGGATTTTAGAGGAGGAAAGCCAAATCCACCTCTAAATCCAGCATTGGTTCAATTGAATAGTGACTAGGAAATAAAGAGAAATAGAGTTTTCTGAGAGACAGCAGTAAAGTTTACCTTATGTCATGCTCTTTTTGTTTGATGGTTATAGCTACCTTCCCTTCTTAAGTATCTACTGCACTGTGAAGATAAAAGCAAAACACTTCCTTTCCTTAGGGTGGTTTCTATTTAGTTCATGAGATATACCTTAATAGAATACCTGTCATTTGTCCTCGTTGAGAGGTTTTTCCTTTTCAACACAAATCTTGATCAACTTTGATGATATCCAAAGTTTTTCTTCCCCTGTGGAAACCAATGCAAAACACCTACCCCATCATAACACATGTCCTGGTTTCCATACAGAGGTTAGTCCATCTTTGAAGTATACCAGCTGATTGAGTTCAGCAGTTTTTTCCATAGTCCAGTGTGTTTCCACAGCTGTTTGTCTTTTTCATTGGCATTAAGAAAGTTTAGTGTTAATAAAGCATTATGCAACCTTTGTTTGGTGGATTTAGTCTTCCAAGCCTGTTTATGGAGCATCTCCTTAAGTGCTCTATTAGATCTCTCAACCACTGCTTGTCCCATAGGATTGTGTGGTGTACCAGTAACATGCTTTATGTTATAATATTTGAAAATCTGTTCTAATTTTGTGGAGACATATGCTGGAGCATTGTCAGTTTTATTTATGTAGGTATACCCATAACTGCCATCACCTCTAGCAGGTGTGTAATAACCAAATCAGCGTTTTCAGAGTTAAGAGCAGTAGCCCATTGGAACCCTGAGAATGTGTCTATAGTATAATGCACATATTTCAAATTTCCAATTTCTGCCATGTGAAAGGGCAAACCTCATTTCTCTGAATGCCCTTAGGATTACAGCCTGCTGATAATGGAGTTTGATTATAAAAAGAACAAGTAGGACAGTTTCTCACTATCTCCTTGGCTTGTTGCCAAGTGATGGAGAAGTCCTTCTTTTAAACCTTTGCTAATTACATGATGTTTCTTATGAAATTCTGAGGCTTCTAGCACAATACCAATTAATAAATGATCAGTCTCATCATTGCCTTGTGCTAATGGGCCTGAAAGACCCGTATGGGATCTGATATGTGTAATGTATATAGGATTACTTCTGTTTCTGATTGTTTCCTACAATTGTATAAACAGTAAAATTAATTCTGTATTATCAGGAATAAATTCTGCATTCTCAATGTGTAACACTATTCTCTCTGCATACAGTAACTATATTAAGAGGGGTTCAGTTATTACCAGTAGCAATATATAATTTTGAAAAGAATATTTGAGTAGAGATATAATGGAGACAAAACTGTGAACTATATACAATGTCTAATCTTTCTACTATTAAATTACTATTCTTCAAATATTTTTATTTTCTGTTTTCTAAAATTTCTCCAATCTGCAAGACCATAGAGTAATTATACAGCCATCTATCACGAGATAACTCAGAAGAATTAATGATTATCCTGATGCCTGAAACCAGTACAAAGCTGTACCTGGCATTATAATCTCTTTAATAAATTGTCTGTTTCTTCTGTAGATTCTTCCTGTAGCTTATTCCTTTCTTTAACAAACTTGAGATTAACTTCCCATAGTTTAGCAACATCTGATCATTTACTGGGAACAAATTTCTCCCATGCATTTGGAATTTTACTGATTACACTGCTTAGCTATGTGTAAAACCTGTTCTGCATTAACAGGTCCTAGTTTACTGACTATATTCCTTAGCTATGTGTGAGCCCCGTTTCCCACTTTTACATCCTTGATCCGCTTTCCATTGCAATTGCAGAAATCTGCCTTCCTGAATCATCTTTATTGACAGGCTTTGGCCAGTGTTTAGGGCCCAGGGAAAATCACCTTATTTAAGATATTCATTAGCTGCCTAAATGGATAGAAAAAATAAGCATGTCCTAGCTTTACCTCACTGGCAGATAGAGAAAACAATAACCTTAACTAACCCCTAACAGATTCTCAAACTTCTTGTTTTATTAACTCAGGATTTTAGCTCAGAGATTTACTTCTCCCTCTTGCTTCCCCTGAGAAAATAAAGACAAAGTTAATCAGCTCATGTGCTGATCCTCAAGGAAAAGAAAACTTTCCTAAAGGCACATGCTGCCACTATGTCTAGTGCACTGGAAGGAGCCAGGTTTTGTTTCTCATTTCTCATGCAAATTAAACTTACACCCTTTCTTTTACCTAAAACCCTAAGTAATTGATTCTAAACTTTTCTTCTAGAAGTTTTAGTTTATTGCCCTCTGTGTAAATATTATCTGTCTTGCTGACCCTGAGAAACTGAAGCCACACGGTGTATTGTAAAAAAAAGAATTACTGTTACACACACACACACCACACACACACACACACACACACACACACATATATATATATATATATATATATATATATATATATATATATATATATCACAAGAATTGGGAGAGAAAATTTAAAAAAGAGAGATAGAGTGACAGAAACAGAGAAACAGAGTAGCAAGAAAGACAGAGAAAACAAGAATAAAAGAACATGCAGAGGAGCAATTGTGTGTGAGTCAATTACTTTTCCTCTAAGATTTTTCTTATTTCGTTTATTTGGAGTTCCTTTTTTAAAACCCTGAGCAAAATTTATAGAAGTTGGAATGCTAAAGTTTCCAATATAAAATAAGCAACACACATACACACACACACACACACACACACACACACACACACACACACACACACACACGGAGAGATGAGAGAGAGAGAGAGAGAGAGAGAGAGAGAGAGAGAGAGAGAGAGAGAGACTAAGAGGAAAGCAACATGAATTTTGTAGATCATTGGAAATTGTGCTTTATTATTTCCTGGAACTATTTTAGTATTCTTCAAATCACTGCAAACAGACTAGAAAATTCCTCAGGCACAAATCTGAAATCTGTTCAATAGAAGACATCAACAGTACTCCACTAAAATTTAGAAACTTTTATTGTAACTAATGTGACATAGGATAGTTTTCAAATGGGGATTTTTTGGTAGATCTAGTATCTGGCTTTCTCATCAAAAATATCTTGCAAGATCCATCACAGAGATTAAAGCAAAGAATTTGAATTGCAGCAGTGTCTCTAAACACAGTTATTATCTTGAACCATGTTAAAATTTGAACTTAAAAATGATTCTTAAAAACCAGTATACGTAATGAATGTCTTATTAGACAACATTTTATTCTCCACTTCTCAGCATGTTCAACTCTGAAAATATATGCAAATTATTCCCTTTCAACCTTGAAATCAGAATGAGAGGAACATCTTGAATTACCAT
This sequence comes from Cricetulus griseus, assembly GCF_003668045.3. Taxonomy (NCBI): domain Eukaryota; kingdom Metazoa; phylum Chordata; class Mammalia; order Rodentia; family Cricetidae; genus Cricetulus; species Cricetulus griseus. The sequence continues at coordinate 54,596,285 of NC_048604.1, forward strand.
AGGAGACTAACAAATTACAGTGGTGTTCACTTAAATGAATACCTGTTAAAGAGATAAGACACTTTAGTGGAATGCTTATTCTATGAGTCAAACTAAACACCCACAAAAAATACACATATATACATTTTTAAATGACTATTGAAATAATGCAAATTGATTAGCAATACACACAAATTCACATGAAAAGTTAAAAGACACATGTGACTTGATAACAAAAAAATACCCTGTATATAACATGTACTTAAACTTATCTTCATCTTTTATTCTTGAACTGCTAAACACTTTTCATAAAAGGTTTGAAAATCGTTTAAGAATTTCTTTCAAGTCATTGTGCCAAAATATTGGAAAAGCAGATCTGTGAGTGACCTATCCAAAGTTGATGAAATTAGAAGGCCAAGTCAATTTTCCACATGTTTGCTATAATACTTACTGAGACATTATATTTATATATTTTTCTGGATCATGTGTTATAATAAAGAGTGAGGATAACTTTGGCCTATTCCATGGCAGGCAAGGGTGACCAAGGCTGAGGGGCAAACATGCAAAGCAGACAGAGATTAAGTGAGATGTTTTATTCAAAAGGGAAGGGAGGAAGGAAAGAAAAAATAAGTATAGAGACATAGAGACACAGAGAGAGGAGAGAAGTGAAGAGGGAGACAGGAAATCTCCTGTCTTCCCCAGGGGAACAGCAGGCAAGAGAGCATAAGTGGGCAGGGGTTTTTCCTTTAAAGACAGCCTTTGCACCTGTGCACAGACTTGTAGTCATGGAAACTTGGGCTGAACATGTTATTGCCTGACTGTATTCTGCCAGGTGATAGTCAGACCAGTATAGTGCCTGAATCATTACACTATGTAGCAATACTGAAAACATTTTATGAAAGCTTATAAAAAGAATATAGAGCTGTTTGCTATTTGTTCTCAAAGGTACTTTACGACAATTATATGTATTTTCTCAATGAGAAAGGAAAATGTATTTGTTATTTTAAAATTGTGTGATTAGTGTGTAATAATTTCTAGAATAGCAATAATTAATGATTTTCTCTGTTGAAACGAGAAAACGAAATATGAAAATGTACTACATTTAACATAGTATTTCAATCTGAATATTAGTTGAAATATTATTTTGAGCATGAAGCTAAAACTTTTTGACCAAATCTATGCAAATATCACATCAGTAGTTATTAATCATCACACTATGACATATTCTTTGTTTCTCTAAGATTTATCACAAAATAATGGCAAATCATAATATGTTAGACTAAGAGACATTTTATATATATAATCTATAGGATTACTCATTTCAACTAGAGATAGCTTGATTTAGTGTTAATTTCATATAATCTGAAGAATATATCAGAAATTAAGGAAAGGAAGCTTATATTAAGAACATGGCAAGCCTGTGCATTATGATTCCTGTTTTAAGTAGCTGTATGTTTCTTTTATTCTCCTCCTAAAAGCCTTTTTATTCTTTCATATTTGGCCTGATATAGACAACATTGGCCATTTGTCCTTTCAAACTCCAAACCAAAATTTAACAGGCACAACAGAGTCAAAAATTTCAAATGATGGATTTTGAGAATTCTTAATCTCCATGACTATATGAGCAAAATTTTATAATTATGTTAATTTATTCTCATTTACTTATATTATTTACTGACTGCTTCTCTGGAAGACTTTGTTTAATACAACACAAAAATAAGACAATATTCATGTATACTTAGAAGACATGGATTCTGTAAAATATCTAAAGCCAGGCAGTGGTGGCACATGCCTTTAATACCAGCACTTGGAAGGGAGAGGCAGGTGGATCTATGTAAGTTTTAGGCCAGCCTTGTCTACACAGAGAGTGCCAGGACAGGCTCCAAATCTACACAGAGAAACCCTGTCTCGACAAAGAAACAAACAAACAAACAAAAAAATACTTGCTTTGCAATGTGATAAAATAACAAATAGAAATAACTTAATGGGAAAGATTTACTTCGGCCCACAGTTTCAGAGTAGTTCAGTCCTTGGTCATGAAGAAGTTACAATAATAGGCATAAGAACAAGTTTGTGTTGGCAGCCTAGCTCTGTCATGTCTCAACACGATACAATCCTAAAACGTCTGCCCTTAGCAACCCACTCTGTCATGTAGCCCACATGATCTAATGATGTCTAAACCTCACAAAGATTTCAAAATCAAACCTCTCAGACCCATCCTAACTTCTGATTACCAAGCAACCAAAGTAGAAGCCTGTAAAACAGATTAAAGTTCCCAGCCATATCACTCTTTCTGTGGCCCCCAGAGGCTCACTAAAATTTCAGCAAAATAAATCAAACCCATTGCAAATTCAGAATTTCCTGTAATTTTGAAATGGACCCCCATACCTAAAAACACCTGATTTTCAGACAAAGAAGCTAAAATTATACAATGGAAAAAGGAAACGATCTTCAATAATTGGTGCTGGCATAACTGGATAATGGCATTTGGAAGACTGCAGATAGATACATATCAATCACCATGCACAAAACTTATGTCTAACTGTATCAGCTACACTGAAACTTTTAGAAGAGAAATAGGTGGTATTCTCAAATGAACTGGTACAGGAGACCACTTCCTGCACATAACACCAGTTACTGTTTTTATTATTTAGGCATATCCCTTGTATCCCTGATTTCTCCATGTCTTTTGTAATGAAGGGGTATTGGATTTTGTCATGGGATTTTTCTGCATCTAGCTTAATGATCCTGTGGTTTTGTTCTTTTAATTCATTTATATGGTGGATTACATTGACAGATACTCATATCTTTAACAATCTGTGCATCACTGGGAGGAAGCCTACTTGGTCATGTTGGACGAACTTTTTACTATGAAAAAAGAAAATATTTAAGAGCAAAGTTTGTGTATCCAGCATAAATAGGCTGACAAAAAGGAGAAATATTTGGAGCATGGTAAGTTATTAGCTGAAAGTGAGTAAGTATGAAGCTCTTGAAAAAGAATTGGAAGATACAAGAAAGTGAAGCAAAGCCTCTAAGGTGTCATTTTAAAAAAATATTGATGTAATTTACTTTCTTATTTCATATTAAGTGATTTTCTTTGTGTAATTAACTTTGGATGAAAGGAAAATCCTGTCGATGACACATGTACATGCCTCATAAAAGAGGCCACTTTCATTGGGTGGATGGTTTGATTTTAGAAGTGAAAAGGAACCCTTTGAGGTTGATGAATGAATTTTGCTCATACTCCTTCTCTCAATATTTCCAAAAGATTGCAGCAGATATTGTTTCAGATACATGTGGGGCTTGTGGCATCATTCACCAGTTGCTTATAATTAAAATGTATAGAACTTTGTAGCAAACAACACCATATTAAATACACCTATCAAGTGTGCATAAAATATTTATGAAGGTATCTTCATAACTTTTAATCTTTTGAGGGACATCACACAATGGAGTACTACTCAATGGAAAATAAAACCAATGGAATCTAGAAATTGGCAGACAAATGGATGGCACAAAAGAAACCATCCTGAGTGAGGTAACCCAGTCACAAAAAGACAAACATGGTATGGACCCACTCATGTGTGAATTTTAGATATGGAGCAGGGGGGATTGACAGCCTATAATCCACCATCAGAGAGTCTTGGAAACAGGGAGGACCTTAAGAGAGAGATGCATGGTACCCTTGGGAAGGGGAATGTTACAGGATCTCCTGAGCAAATTGGGAGCATGGTGGGAGGGAAGAAGATGATGGGGGAAAGAGAGGGGGAAAAGAGGAGGAGAGAGGAAGGCATGGGGGAACAGGAAGGTTGAGTCAGGGGAAGAATAGAGGAGTAAGAAAAGAGCTTCCTTAATTGAGGGAGCCATTAAGGTTTAAAGAGAAATCTGGCACTAAGGAAATGTCTGGAGATATACAAGTTGACCCCAACCAACAATCTAAGCAATAGTCAAGAAGCTACATTAAATGCCCTTTGCCAATAATCAGATTGATGACTACCTTAAATGCTATCATAGAGCCTTCCTCCATTAGCTGATGGAAGCAGAGCCAGACACCCACAGCTAAACACTGAACTGAAATCCTGGAATCTAGTTGCAGAGAGGGAGGAGTGATGAGCAATATGGTCAAGACTGGGCTGGTGAAACCCACAGAAACACCTGACCTGAACAAGAGGCAGCTCAGAGATGCCAGACTGATGACTGAGAGTATTCCAGACTCCCTGAATGTTTGGGTCAGTGAGGAGGCCATGGCAATCTATGGTTCCTTGGGTAGTAGACCCGTATTTATCCCTGGCACACAAATGGGCTTTGGGATCCCATTCCTCATGGAAGGATGCTCTCTCAGTCTGGACACATGGCTGAGGGACTAGGCCCTGCCTGGGATGATATGACAGACTTAGCAGATCCCCCATGGAGGACTTCACCCTCCCTGGCTAGCAGAGGGCGAATGGGGTGGGGACTGGGGTCGTTGGTGGGGGCCTGGGGAGTAGGGGAGTTAGAGGGAGCTGGACTGATATATGAAGCAAGCTTGTTACTAATTTAAAAAATAATAAAAAATTTAAAAAGTAGATATTATGTTTTAGAACAAAGTATAATTAAACTCAGAGTAATCTTGAAATTACACAAGCATTGCAAATTTTAAAATGTCTAAATAACCCCTGAATCCACAGTCTTAAGACAATTCTAAAAGATAAAATTTAAAAAGTGTATTGATACATATGAGTGTTTTTTCAATTTGGTTAAATTAGTACCTGAGCAAAATTTATAGGTTGTTCAAATGACTATATTAGCCTATTGAAACAGAAATCAATGCCCTAAACTTGTAGGCTTTTAAATGAGATAATACATTAAATTTAAATCAAATATAAAAATAGTCCCCTTCCTACTGTCTTTCTGACTTCTCTTCTTCCCCTCCCTCTCTCTCTATGGTATATGAGAAAACATAATCACATCTAATAGTATGTTGTCTTTATTTTCAGCAGTACATGAGTTGGAATAACCTTTGCTCTGTTCACCCTATACTACCAGATATAAATCAGTTACTAGGGAAATGTCTGGAGATCTACAAAGATGACACGAGCTAACAATCTAAGCAACAAAAGAGAGGCTACCTTAAATGTCCTCCCCTGATAATGAGAGATTGAGACTTATATGCCACCCAACAGCCCTCATCCAGCTGCTGGTGGAAGTAGATGCAGACACCCACAACTAATCACCAAACTGAACTGGAATCTGATGCAGAGAAGGACAAGTGAAGAACAAAGGGGTCCAGACCAGGCTGGTGAAGCCCACAGAAACAGCTGACCTAAATATCGGGGAACTCTTGCTCCCCAGACTGATAGCTGGAATACAAGCATGGAACTGATCTAGACCCCAGGAATGTGGGTTTCAGTGAGCAAACCTCGGAAATCTATGGGACCTCCTGTAGTAGTTCAATACTTATCCTTAGCATAGATGTGGACTTTGGGAGCCCATTCCACACAGAAGAATACTCCCTGAGCCAAGACACACAGGGATGGGCCTAAGACCTATCCCAAAGGAAACGAAAGAATCTAATGACACCCTATGGAAGGCATCACCATCCAGGGGGAGCAGAAAGGATATGGGATAGGTAGGGTTTTAGTTGGGGGGGGGCTGTTGGGGAGGACGGATGGGAGAAGAGATCTGTGATTGTTATGTAAAACAATCTTGTTTCTAATTCAAATAAAAATCTGAAAAAATTTATAAAGAGGAAAAAAAGAAGTCACAGAAGAGTTCTGAGACCACTGATCCAGTGCTCACCTTACTGGCTATGCAAGTTGTCAGTTTGGACTGAAAAAGTCTACGATCTCCTCTCATCTAGCTGCTGCAAGGGCAAGAGGCCACATTATGCAAGCCTTTTCCCCTTCCTTAGCTTAACTTCTTGGATCTGAACTCTGAATGTGGTTTTTGTTTCTTTCATTTTGCTTTGCTTCTCGTTGTTGTTAGCAGTACATGGAAATACAACACAGAGAGCACAGAAAGGCATTGTGTTGGAGAAAGATGAGAGGTGGGAAAACAATGTCTCTTTGTGAAGGGGTGTGGTCTGGAAGCACAGGTTTGGAATCTTAGGAGGGAGAGTCAACAGGAACAAGTAGAAGACCTTGAATGAGTCCCCAATCATGCATTTATGCTTCATTTTGTGTGTGTGTTCTTGGTGCTTCATTCATCAACCGTACTAGAGGCTTGTTATTTTGTGACCATTTTTGCAATTAAGCACTTAACTGCATTCTCTCCAGGTCTCTCTATTCATAACTTCTCTGCAAGATGTCTCATTCCTCAAACAATTTTCTAAGCAAGCTAATACCCTATCCAGTCCTACCCTATGGAGTGGAACTTTAAAATCCCCAACCACAATACTAACTTACACTTGTAAATGGGAAAGTCAAGGTGCCCTGGTTGGAGAAAGTGGCATTAAGTTCCCCCTCTTAAAGAACGTCCCAAAATAACCCACTCCACGTACCAATTCTGGTGTTTCATATGGTAGGGAAAAAGAAGGTGAGCCTCTATCCACACTTCACAGAGAGACAATTGATTGCTGAATTCAGGTCCACCAGTCATCCTCATTAACATAGTATGTGCATATATCACTTGTGATCCATCCACTATATTGTGGCTGTATTTGCAGTGATAGAAATCTTTCTGCTTCCCGTCTGACATTTTCTCAGTTTCTTTCTTTCCTTTTCTTTTTATTAAAGCAGGGAACAACATTTCCATGCTTTCCCCCAGTGTTCAGAGATATTTCTTTGGTTTTTAAGTTTGAATCTTAAAGCACAGACTTTAGACTGTCAGATGTCACTGAACAGATTTTCTATCACTCTCTCTTTCTTCCAATCTGAAGGGTCTCCTTATCTCAGTTGGTACATCAGGAAGTCCTGGTTCAATAGAGTAAAGATAATACACAAATTCTTGAGCCAAAAGCTAAAGGAGATGTCTTCATGTAAGGAAGATATGACCTAAGACTGATACACAGGACTGTAGGAATGGCTGCCATTGTTTAGCTTTGTCCTGAGATCCTGTTCAGTGTTACACTTTGTACAAAATAAGCCTTCCAACTGGAAAGGAATAAAAAATGCATTTCTTTACCAAAAAATAAGTTGGTATATACACAAAATGTTTCAACTAAAAAATTCTGTATAGAAATTTTATGGAATACAGCATATACTCGTACTACTATCATGGCTATAAGTAATTTGAAGTGGAAATGAAACAGAAAATTTTAAAATACACTTAGGAAAACATGATTAAGAAGAGGAAATTTTCAAAATATATTGATCTGCACCATAGGAAATGGCAAAGCACCATAGTGATTTATCAGTGAACATTTAAACTTGGAATGAAACACTGTTTATTACTCAGAAGACTTGGAGATATTATACAGATTTCTTTAAAAATATGATAGAAGTAGTGTAATCTAAGTAAACTTTGAAATGCTTTTGAACATAAAATAGACAACTGATTCAAATTGTCCACATACAAATGCAAAAGGCCCAGAGCAAACAAATGTAACTTAAAAAAGAACAAAGTGTAATTATACCACATTTTAAGGTTTATATAAAAACCATAATACTAATAGTGTGTTCATTCAAGTAATACAATGAAATAAATATCATGTAGGAGTAGAAGTAAATATGTAAGTTTATACAGACTACTAATTATTGATAAAATGCAAATAATGATTAGAGGAGAAAAGGGAACTAAAATAACTGGGTATCCATGTGCACAAAATAATTTTCTTCATATATAATATATATCCATTTTTGTAGTTATAAATGAATTTCTCTGTCTAGAAAGAAGGAAATGAAAAAAGAACAAATTGTATTGAAACTGTTCATATTTGCTGTTTAATTATGTGAAATCTGTAGATCAGTGCAACAAGTAACAAATTCATACTTTTTCTCTTCTGGCCTTCTTTTATTTGTTGTTGATAAAATTGTATATATTTACCACTTTGGTCCAGTGCTATATTTAATTTTTTTCTCATAGTGCTATTATCTGCACTTATTTTATTTCTTTGAAATTAGAATTACAGGAGAAGGCTGTATTTGACATGACACTTAGAGGTGTGCTTCTTTTTTCTGTTCTCTTCCCCCATTCTTTATTCTACCCTTCCCCCATCTTTATCTCATGCATTTCTTTTGTTTGCTTGTTTTTTATTTTATTATTTATTATGTATACAGTCTATACAGTCTTATGCTTGCATGCCAGAAGAGGGCACCAGATCTCATTCAAGGTGGTTGTGAGCCACAACTCACCATGGAATTAAACTCATGACCTCTGGAAGAAGAGTCAGAGCTCTTAACCACTGAGCCATCTCTCTAGACCCATATCATGCATTTCTTTTTTTTTAATTTTTATTTTATTTTATTAGTTCAAATTAGGAACAAGCTTGCTTCAGATGTCAATCCCTTCTCCCTCTCCCTCCCCTCCCCCCAACATCCCACCTGCTCTTAGCCATCCCCCCTCCACTCCCCAGGCAGGGTAAGGCCCTCAAAAGGGGCTCCCCAAAGTCTACCACATCGTCCTGGGCCAGGCCTAGGCCCTTCCCCATGTGTCCAGGTCAAAAGAGCATCCCTTTATATGGGATGGGCTCTAAAAATCCCTTCTTTATTTAAGACCTTACATATTTAATACAGTGTGTTACCCCTGTACAAATGGAAAAAAAATTAAGTTCAACATTTCTAGAACAATATGGCTGTTGATTTTTTGTACTATGACATCTGAACACGCTAAACTGGGATACTTTTTTCCAAAGTTGACAGCACAGCTAAAGTTCATTAAAAACAGCTCTGATGAACACGGTCACTACTATGTATCATAAAGCAGGTCCACATATGAGTGAGTACATATCATGTTTGTCTTTTTGTGATTGGGTTACCTTGCTAACAATGGTTTCTTCGAGTTCCATCCCTTTTCCTGAAAATTTCAAGATTCCATTGTTTTTTTCTGCTGAGTAGTACTCCATTGTGTAAATGTACCACATTTTCTGTATCCATTCTTCAGTTGAGGGGCATCTAGGCAGCTTCCAGTTTCTGGCTATTACAAGTAATGCTGCCATGAACATGGTTGAACAGATGTCCTTGGTATATGAATGTGCTTCTTTTGGGTGTATGCCTATGAGTGGAATTGCTGGATCTTGTGTTAGACTCATTCCCATTATCTTGAGGAGTTGCCATACTGATTTCCAAAGTGGCTGTACAAGTTGGCACTCCCACCCCATGGAGGAGTGTTCCTCTTTCTCCACATCCTCTCCAGCATAAACTGTTATTGGTATTTTTGATTTTAGCCATTCTGACAGGAGTAAGATGGTATCTCAGAGTTGTTCTAATTTGCATTTCCCTGATGGCTAAGGACGTTAAACACTTTCTTATGTGTCTTTCAGCCATTTTAGATTCCTCTATTGAGAATTGTCTATTTAGTTCTGTACCCCATTTTTTAATTGGATTGTTTGGTGTTTTGGAAAATAGCTTCTTGTGTTCTTTGTATATTTTGGAGATGAGAACTCTGTCAAATGTGGGGTTGGTGAATATCTTTTTCCAGTCTGTGGGCTGTCGTTTTGTCTTGCTGTCCTTTGCCTTACAGAAGCTTCTCAGTTTCAGGAGAACCCATTTATTAACTGTTGATCTCAGTGTCTGTACTACTGGTGTTATTTTCAGGAAGCAGTCTCCTTTACTGCTTAATTCAAGTGTATTTCCCACTTTATCTTCTAGTAGGTTCAGTGTGACTGGATTTATGTTGAGGTCTTTGATCCATTTTGACTTAAGTCTTGTGTGGGGCGAAAGGCTTCAGTCTCTCTGTAGTCTTCTACATGTTTGCATCCGGTTATGCCAGCACCATTTGTTGAAGATATTCTCTTTGTTCCACCAAATATATTTGGATTGTTTGTCAAAAATCAGGTGTTCATAGGTGTGTGGGTTAATTTCAGGGTTTACAACTCTATTCCATTGGTCTACCTGTCTATTTTTTGTGCCAATACCAAGCTGTTTTCAGGACTATAGCTCTGTAATAGAGCTTAAAGTTAGGGATGGTGATGCCTCCAGAAGTTCCTCTATTTTACAGGGTTGTTTTGCCTATACTGGCTCTTTTGTTTCTGAATATAAAGTTGAGAATTGTTCTTTCAAGGTCAGTGAAGAAATGTTTTGGAATTTTGTTGGGGATTGCATTGAATCTGTAGATTGCTTTCTGCAAGATTGCCATTTTTACTATGTTGATCCTGCCTAGTCAAAAACATGGGAGATCTTTTCATTTTTGGGTATCTTCTTTAATTTCTTTCTTTAGAGACTCAAAATTCTTACGGTACAGGTCTTTCACTTTTTTGGTTAGTGTTACTCCATGGTACTTTATGTTGTTTGTGGCAATTGTAAAGGGCGATGCTTCTCTGATTTCTTTCTCCACCAATGTATCATCCGTATATAGTAGGGATACAGATTTGTTTGAGTTAATCTTGTATCCTGTCACTTTCCTGAAGGTGTTTATCAGTTGTAGGAGTTCCCTGATTGAGTTTTTCGGGTCACTTATGTAGACTATCATATCATCTGCAAATAGTGAGAGTTTGACTTCTTCCTTTCCAATTTGTATCCCCTTGATCTCCTTTTGTTGTCTTATTGCTCTAGCTAGAACTTCAAGGACAATATTGAAGAGGCATGGAGAGAGTAGACAGCCTTGTCTTATTCCTGATTTTAGAGGAATTGCATTGAGTTTCACTCCATTTAATTTGATGTTGGCTGTTGGCTTGCTGTACATTGCTTTTATTATGTTGAGGTATGTTACTCTTATCCCTGAATTCTCCAAGACCTTTATCATGAAGGGATGTTGCATTTTGTCAAAGTCTTTTTCAGCATCTAGTGAGATGATCATGTGATTTTTTTCCTCAGTATGTTTATATGGTGGATTACATTGATGGATTTTCATATGTTGAACCATCCTTGCATCCCTGAGTGAAGCTTACTTGATCAGGATGAATGATTTCTCTGATGTGTTCTTGGATTCGATTTGCCAATATTTTATTGAGAATTTTTGTATCAATGTTCATGAGGGATATTGGTCTGTAGTGCTCTTTCTTAGTTGTGTCTTTGTGTAGCTTGGTTTCAAGGTTATTGTGGCCTCATAAAAAGAGTTTGGTAATGACCCTTCTGCTTCTATTGTGTGCAATACTTTGAAGAGAATTGGTATTAGCTGTACTTTGAATTTCTGGTAGATTTCTGCCTGAACTTTTTTTGGTTGGGAGACTTCTAATGACTGCTTCATTTTCATTAGAGGTTATAAGTCTATTTAAGTTGCTTATCTGTTCTTGATTTAATTTTGGAAATTGAAATCTGTCCAGAAAATTGTCCATTTCCTTTAGATTTTCAATTTTTGAGGAATATAGGTTTTCAAAGTTTGACCTGATGATTCTCTGGATTTCCTCTGTGTCTGTTGTTATGACCCCCTTTTAATTCCTGATTTTATTAATTTGCATGTTCAGTTTTTGTTGTTTGGTAAGCTTGGATAAAAGTTTGTCTATCTTGTTGATTTTCTTGAAGCAACAACTTTTTGTTATATTGATTCTTTATATTGTTCTCCTAGTTTCAATTGTATTGATTTCAGCCCTCAATTTGATTATTTCTGGCATCTGCTCCTCCGGAGTGTATTCGCTTCTTTGTTTTCTAAACCTTTCAGTTGTGCTGTTAATTCTCTAGTGTGATTGATTATTCTCCTGTTTCTTCATGTTGGCATTTAGTGCTATGAACGTTCCTCTTAGCACTGCTTTCAGAGTATCCCATAGGTTTGGATATGCTGTGTCTGCATTCTCATTGTATTCTAGGAAATCTTTAATTTCTTCTTTTATTTCTTCCTAGACCCATGAATTTTGCAATTGGGTGTTACTTAATTTCCATGACTTTGTAGGTTTTCTGTAGTTCTTGTTGTTGTTGAATTCTAATTTTAAAGCATGGTGGTCTGATAAGACACAGGGGGTAATTTCAATTTGTTTGTACTTGTTGAGGTTTGCTATGTTTCCAAGTATGTGGTCAATTTTAGAGAAGTTTCCATGTGGCACTGAGAAGAAGGTAATTGTTTTGTATTTGGTTGGAATGTTCTGTTAAGTCCAATTGCGCCATAACTTCTATTAGTTCTTTTGTGTCTTTGTTAAGTTTCTGAATGGTGTTCCTGTCCAGTGGTGAGAGTGGGGTGTTGAAATCTCCCACTATATGTGTGTGCGGTTTTATGTGTGATTTGAGTTTTAGTAAAGTTTCTTTTAAAAACCTGAATGCCTTTGTATTTGGGGCATAAATGTTTAGAATTGAGATTTCATCCTGATGGATTTCTCCTGTGATGAGTAGGAAATGACTTTCTTCATCTCTTTTGACTGATTTTAGTTTAAAGTCCAATTTGTTGGATATTAGAATTGCTACCCCTGCTTGTTTCTTGGGTCCATTTGATCGGAAGATCTTTCCCCAACCTTTACTTCTTAGGTACCATCTGTCTTTGAGGTTGAGGTGAGTTTCTTGTAAGCATCAGAAAGAAGGATTCTGTCTTCTTATCCATTCTGCTAATCTGTGTCTTTTTATAAGGAATTTAAGACAATTAATGTTGATGGGTATTAACTACCATTGATTAATATTCATTCTTGTTTGTTTTTGATTGTGGTGATGGTGGCAAGATTATGTGTGGGATTCTATCCCTTTTTTCTTTTGACTGTTGGTAAGTTGGGATTATCTATTGCCTATATTTTTCTGGTTGTAGTTAATTTCCTGGGTTGCAGTTTACATTCCAGTACTTTCTGTAGGGCTGGATTGGTGGATATGTATTGTTTGAATCTGGTTTTGTCATGGAATATCTTGTTTTCTTTATCTATAATGATTGAAAGCTTTGCTGGGTATAGTAGTCTGGGCTGGCATCCATGGTCTCTTAGTGTAGGTAGAATATCGATCTTCTGGCTTTCAGAGTTTCCAAGGAAATGTCAGGTGTGATTCTGATAGGTTTGCCTTTATAGGTTACTTGAAATTTTTCCTTTGCTGCTCTTAATATTTTCTCTTTATTGTGTATGCTTGTTGTTTTGATTATTATGTGGTGAGGTGACCTTTTTTTGGTTCAGCCTATTTGGTGTTCTGTTGGCTTCTTGTATTTTCATTGGCATGTCTTTCTTTAGGCTGGGGAAGTTTTCTTCTACGATTTTGTTGAATATGTTTTCTGCCTCTTTGAGTTGGATTTCTTCACCTTCTTCTATACCTACTATTCTTAGGTTTGGTCTTTTCATGGTATCCCATATTTCCTGGATATTTTGTGTTAGGGATTTGTTGGACTTAAGGTTTTCTTTGGGTGAGGGGGAGGGAGAAGGGACTTACATGTGAAACAAGCTTGTTTCCTAACCGGAACCAATCAATAAATTAAAAAAAAAAAACCTAGCACTGGAAATTCCAGAAGATCTTAAGATATGAGGATAATCATGTCTGGTTTGATCTTCTGCTTTCTAGACTCACTTTCAATAATCCTTCCTTGCAGACAAAAAAAAAAAAGATTTTCTTTGTTTGATGAATCTATTTCCGATAGTGTGTCTTCAACTCCTGAGATTCTCTCTTCCATCACTTGTATTCTGTTGGTTATGCTTACATCTGTAGTTCCTGATTATTTACCCAGCTTTTCTATTTCCATCATTCCCTCAGATTGTGCTTTTTTATTGTCTCTATTTCAGTTTTTAGGTCTTGAACTGTTTGTTATATTTTTTGGTTTGTTTTGTCTTCAATTTCCTTAAGGGATTTTCTCATGTCCTCTTTGAGGTCCTCTATCATTTTCCTGAAGATGGAGGCCAGACTGCCTCTGGGTGTTCAGTGTTCGGAACCCGCAGCAGCCGAACTTGGTCTCTAATAAAACTCTTAAAGTGGGTTTTGTTGTATATCTTGTGGTCCGTTCTCACACACAGCAATTAACACTATGCCCCTTTCCTCGCCTTTGGAATGGTAATGTATATTTCATGTCATCATATGTTGGAAGTATGCACTTTTTTTTGGTTTTACAGAGGATCACAGTTAAGAGTATGCTATGAATTTTAGACATAGAGTAAAGGATTACCAGCCTACAATTCACACTGCCATATTATCTCATAAACAAGGAGGACTCTAAGAGAGAAACACATGGTCCCCTGGAGAAGGGGAAAGGGTCAAGATCTCCTGAGGAAATTGGGACAACGGGAAGATGGGCGAGGAACCTAGGAGAAAGAGAAGGGGAGAAGAGGAGGAGTGAGGAGGACATGAGGGAGCAGAAAGATTGAGTCAGGGGAAGAATAGAAGAAAACAAGAAAGGAGATACCATAATAGAGGGAGACATTTTACGTTTACAGAAAATTTGGGTACTAGGGAAATGTCTGGAGATCTGCAAAAATGTCAACAACTAACAATCTATGCAACAGAGGAAAGGCTACCTTAAATGCCCTCCCTTGATAATAGATTGATGACTGACTTATATGCCACCTTATAGTCCTCATCCAGCAGCTGGTGGAAGTAGAAGCAGACACCCACAGCTAAACACTAATCTGAACTGGAATCCAATTGCAGAGAATGATGAGTGGTGAGCAAAGTGGTCCAGACCAGGCTGTTGAAACCCACTAACACAGCTGACCTGAACAAGGGGGAGCTCTTGGTCCCCAGACTGATAGCTGGGAAACCAGCATGGGACTTATCCAGACCCAAGAACGTGGGTTTCAGTGAGGAGACCTTGGAAATCTACCGGACCTCCTGTAGTAATTCAGTACTTATCCCTAGCAAAGGTGTGGACCTTGGGAGCCCAATCCACATAGAGGGATACGCCCTGAGCCAAGACACACACACAGGGGTGGGCCTAGGCCCTATCCCAAAGGATATGATAGACTCTGATGACCCACTATGGAAGGTCTCACCTCCCTGGGGAGCAGAAAGGATATGTGATAGGTAGGGTTTTAGTTGGGATGGGGGTGGTAGGGGAGGAGAGGAGGGAGAAGCAACTGGGATTGACATATAAAACAATCTTGTTTATAATTCAAATTTTAAAAAGTTCAACAACAACAACAAAAAGAGTATGCCTTGAATCTGAGAAGAGACTTTGAACTTTAAACTCTCTTAAGACTAAGAGGGTTTTGTGGTGAAAGGGTATATGAGAGACCACATTATATTTTAAGTTTTAATTACTATGCCTAAGAGACCCATGAAACAAAATTGCCTCTGATCTCAAAGCCTCTTGCTCAAGGACAGATAGCTCCTGAAATGCTGGAGGCTATTGTTTATGGGAGATAACAAGCCACATGTTTTCATTCCCCTAAACATATTTGTTTGACCCATCTGCACAGGGGGTGCTTGATCATATGTGGACAGGAGGTTTACAGACAGGAAATACGTCAGGATGCATGCTTGCCCCTGAATGGATGTAGGCTGGAGGTACATCAGGATGTATGCTTGACCTTGTTTGGACCTGATGGGAAATGCAATGAATTATGGACTTTCCTTCTTAAGCTGCTGCAAACCATTATTTGCGGCCATTTCCTTGGAACCCGGGTAGGGACCTGTCCTGAGACCATCCATGTGGCCAGTATTTAATTAAAGCTGGCATCAAATTTGGCTTTTAATTGTGATAGGGGTCTTATTCCCAATAGGTAGGATTAATAGGTATCCTGAGGATTGGAGGGCAACAAAATGCCACAAAACTCACACCAAATAACAGACCTCATATGAGAGATTTGTGTGAGCTAGGGTGTGTGTGTGTGTTTGTGTGTGTGTGTGTGTGTGTGTGTGTGTGTGTGTGTATGTGTGTGTGTGTGTGTGTGTGAGAGAGAGAGAGAGAGAGAGAGAGAGAGAGAAGGGACATGATATCTTGGGCTTTTATGGGGGTACCGTATAGAGCATGTCCAGAGGGAAAAATGCATAACACTGGTGAATTGTGAAAATTTGTCACATTGGCCTTTAGTGACGGTGATGGATTGAAGGTATGGTGAAGGATGGAGGAGCACCTGGTTGTAGAATGTGGGGGTTCTAAGAAAAAGATCATGGACATTTTGGGAGTTGGACTGATTGCCTTTTGCATTAAGATGTAGTTAAAGCCCATGATAACCAAGTAGTATAATAGGGTGGTTTGACTGAAAATGGCCACCAGAAGCTCATATGTTTAAAGGCTTTGCCCCAGTTAGTGGAATTGTTTGGGAAGATTAGGACGTGTGGGCTTGTTGGAGGAGATGTATTACAAGGGGTGTGCTTGAGGTTTCAAAAGCCCACGCCAGGTTTAGTCTTTCTGTCTCTGTCTCTCTCTTTCTGTGTCTCTCCCTCTGACTCTCTGTCTTTCTCTCTGCCTGCTGTCTGAAGAAAAGGATATAAAGTTCTCAGCTACTGCTCCAGCACCATGCATGTCTGCTTCCCACCATGATCATAATGGACTAACCCTCTGAAACTGAAAGGTAAGTGACCCAATCTCACCGTCTGCCACCACCAGTTAAATGTTTTACTAAGAGTTGCCTTGGTCATTGCCTTGGTCACGGTGTCCCTTCACAGCAGTATAAGAGTGACTAAAAGAGGGGGCATTCTCATCCAAACCACCACAAAACCTCTCTGCCACAAATAGGAGGGTCTACTTGTGTGAGTTAATTTTTAGATCTTATACTCAATTACATTGACTTGATATATATATATATATATATATATATATATATATATATATATGTTTGTGAGCCAGTGCCATGCTGTTTTTGTAACTATGGCATTATCATGTAATTTAAGGTCAGGTATTGTACTACCTCAAGCATTAACTTTTTCTTAGGAGGGCACATCTGTGCACCAATGTAAATTTTAGGATTATTATTTTTTTCTAGTTCTGTAAAAAATGTTATGAGAATTTTGATGGGTATTTCATTGAATATATTCATTTTCTGATGCTGTGATTGAGGAACCAAAAATTAGAAATAATAAAAGTTTAAAAACTTAGGCCCTGAAAAGAGAACTTGTAATGATAAAGGAAAATTTAACTCCTTAAATCAGGAGTGTCATGACTGGCGCCCGATCCCCTGCTCTCAGAGAAGGGGAGGTAATTGAACACTCGGTAGGTAGCTGAACATTCGGGTCCTATTGGGTGTTATATCATTCCAATGAATGGATACTTTATCTTGGAAGATCTGTGCGCTGGGCTGGCAGGCATCAGATCATTGACTACATGGCTTGTCTGCATGCTTTTTTGTTTGTTTTTCAGACAGGACTTCTCTGTGAAGTCTTGGCTGTCCTGGAACTGAAAGACTTAAAAATTAGCAAAGAAATATAGCCCAGATAAGGAAACTCTCCAAACTGAATGTAGGGGAGCCTAACCCAGAAGCTAAGGCCACTACTATGGCTTAGGGCCTGGAATTTACCAGCTTACAAGGCCGTAAGATAACTGGGTACCAAGAATTCCCAGATGGCCACCCTCCCCGAGGGGCTCATGGAGGAAACAGATTGCCCCACTGGACAATGTGTCAATAATTAACAATTAAGTGTCCCTATGAATCAAAGAGATAGCTACCATTTGCTCAAGCAAGATAAGCATATCCTGAGGTCTGCAGGTTTTACAACTGGTGGGTCAGGAGACATCTGATTCCCAGCCCTCTCCTCAAGACAAAGGTCCTCCTAGGAACCCATGACTCTGGTCACACCCCTCCCTAAACTTGTGGTTTTTGCCTTTAAAAATGCCTGTGCCTGAGGGTCGGGGCTGCTCTCTAGCCTGCATGCTGGGAGAGCCCGTTTGTACAAATGTCCACCTTTCATTAAAGCCTCTTGCTGTTTGCATCAAGTTTCTGCTTCCTCGTGGTGATTGGGGTGGTCGAGGTCCTGGGAAAAGATTTTGGAGGCCTGAGCTTTCAGGGGTTCTTACATTTGGGGGCTCGTCCTGGATTTGTGACCACCCTTCACCTGAGTGGAGTTGATCTTGGAGGTAAGGTAGAGCACGCATAATGTGTCTTGTTATGTCTCTTGCTGTTTTGTTGGTTTGGTGCCATGACTTGGATTTGATCTGTGCCTGCACAGGCCTTGTATTTGGTAATTTGTACCACAGGGGGAGACAGACGTGTCCTGAGACCCTGGATCACACCCTCGATGAAAGTATGAGGGTTGCTTGATTTGGACCATAGGGAAAGCAGACGTGCCTCAGAGGCAGATGTGTCCTGAGACTCCCTTGGTCCCACCCTGGACGAAAGTCCAAGGGTTGTTTGTAATTTTGGTTTGGTGCCATGTCTATAATTTGGTCTGCAGCGTGGTTTGTCCTGTCTGTTGTATCTGCCCTGTTGTTCTTGTCATTTGTGTCAATCTCTGTTCTCCCACTGGGGCTAGCCATCTGACCCTAGTCTGTGTTACTGTGCTGTCTGCCCAAGTTTCACATTTGTGCTTTGTGTTTGTTCTTCTTTGTCTCAGCGCTGTGTTTGTAGTTTGTTTGTTTGTCTGTTTGTCTTGTCTTGACAGACAATGACTCTGGACAGAATCTAACATGACAGACCACTTCCCTTTGAAAAACAGAGACTTTGCTGCCGAAGTGGCTCCAGGCTGGAAGTTACAGCTTGGCAGAGGATAGTACCTTCTGGCTCTTTGCAGCCGAGACACACTTTGCCTGAGACCAGCCTGCACTGCCAGCCTCCAGGTGGCCTAGGAGTGGTCACCGTGGCTTCTCAGGAGAGGCAAAAGCCTGCAAATGGCAGGCATTCAGAGCGGGCCAATGGGGGGGCTTGATGCAGGAGCTGCCTGGAGTGGGACTTGCCTCGCTCCTCCCTCCCTTCAGGAGGACAATGGCCTGCTGGCATGAGGCATCCTTCACAGAGGCATCTGTCTATGGTGGGTGCAGGGGTAAGAATCCTCTGGAGAAATGTGTGGCATTCACCAGGCTGACCAAATGGTGAGTGCCTCCAAGTCTAAGTGTGCCCAGCTAGCCATCCATTCCTGGGAAGATGAGGCCCCAGCAGGTCTAGCAGCAGGCAGGGCCCAAGTGAGCTCAGAGGGTCTATGACTGCTGGAGGGAGGGGTGCCATCAGTGTTGCTGATCCACCCAGGGAATGTTGCCTAGTGTTTCCCCTGCACTATTGCCCAGTGGAGTGCAGAGAGCAAGACTGCCTCAGGGGTGGCACTTTTCAGCTAGTGGGACCTAAAGGGCACATGTGAAACTTTACAAACCTTGCTGCTCTTAGGAAAGCCATGGTCCCCCAAAGTTGACACTCACTGGCTCAATTGCCCATCAAGGCTCCCTCCCATGCTAGCAGATGGGATTCCTGCACCCTGACTTGAAAGTTGCCCACTCTTAGCCAAACAGGCTAGGCTTTGTGATGTAAAGTTACAGCCTATGGATGCTAGGGTCCTATTATGACAATGTAGCCAGACTTCCCTCTACCAGGGCTTCTCTGGTCATTCAGATTCAAGGGTTGGTTACAAATTATTATTGGTTAGGGTAATTAAAAAATTGTTTTTCAAAACACTGGCATCCAAGGACACTTTGTGCCTACCAGCACTGCCTCCCTTTCTTCCTAAGTAAAATTATGTTAAATTATGCCATTTTGTATACTTTGGAAAGCTTTGATGTTAAAATAAAAGTCAAAGATTCATTAAAAAAATGATGCTTTGGCTTTCACAGGAAAAAATACATATAGGTTTTTGTCATCTTTTTTAAAAAAATTGGTACATATTATTAATTAAGAGAAAAGGTGAGCTGGCAGGCCAAAATAAATAGTAAACGGAACAAGCAGTTAAGAGGGTGTAGACAGGCTCAGGGAAAGGTACACTCAGGATCTAGAAAAACAATAAAAAGATAAGACATTCACTTCAGCCAGGCACCCCTGAGTGAGAGTCACTGATAAGAGGGGAAAAGAAAGAGACAAAGAGAAAAAGAGAGTTTTGTCTAAGATGGGATGTCTGAGGGAATCAGAGAAAAAGAGTAAGGTAATAAAAATTTAAAGAGGATCAAAGAAAGTCATAAAAATGTGAGAGAAGAATGTAAACTGTTTGCTATGGACTCTCATATCTACAAATACTAAATTTAGAATAGTAATATACCAGGTTAATTCTGTTTAAAGTTTTGTTTATGTCCCCCCAAAATTATATATACTTGTTAAAAGGTTTTATCTGTGTTTTCTGGTATAAAAGTAAATTTCGTTACAAGCATAAAGCTAAAACAAAAGTGGTTTAAATATTTTTGCTGTCTAATGCTAGCAGCAGCCAATCATTAATGGACATAGCTCAGAATTTATCCCTGAGCTCTATTCATTAAACTTGGGTTAACAGGAATTCAGATATCTTTCTAGTAAAGATGGTATTAAAACTGTTTTATGGTTAAATCTGTCAAAAATTAAAACTAATTAAAAAGTTAAAACTAGTAACACTGGGAACTGACAACATAAATTTAATAATCACTCAGGTATTAATGGTTTTAAACACATCAAGGGTGCTTTATTTTTGATATTATTACAAAAAGACATTAAAAGATTTTTAATTGTTCAAATTTATAAGGTTATATTTATGCTTATGTTTTATTGCTAATGTTTGTGCTTAAATCAAAGAGCTAAAATTTAAGATCACAGCCATAAGTTCCATATGCTAACAAAAAAAAAAAAAACTGAGCTGTTTATTTCTTATGGTATAGTAAGGCAATGACCTAAGTTTAACAAAGGGCTTAAAATAACTTCTAAGCCCATGGGTCTCAATTCTTTGGAGGTTTTAAAACAAAACTCCTTTATATGGGTAGCCTAGAACCACCTGTGTGTCAGATGTTTACATTGATAACAACAAAAATTTTGTAATAGAAATTAAAACATAAAATTTTTTAAAGATACACCTGACAATATAAAGTCTTAGTTTTATAAAAGCTACTAACCTGTTGTAAGATGTTAAGAAACACAAGTTACTAGCCATCCTTATAAATAAAAATGTTCGTTGGTTATGGTCAAGCTAAGTACTAATGATTAATGACTGGGATAAACGTGACTCAGTCCCCTGTATATATTTTCAAAGGTTAAGCTTAATACAAGTAACTGAAAACAGAGTTGTCAGATTTACCTAGGCAGACTTCTAATACTACAGAGGTCTGCAGAATATGGCATTTAAAGTGCTAGCTAAAAAGCTTATAATATCAGACAGAGAATTCCAGATCCTGACAGTGACCCAAGGTCTCTAAAGAAGATTATGGGGCTCATGGATTGTGACAACGCTGACCAGTGAGCATGATGCTCAGATGCTACACCTGCTGCCAGACAGGATCGGGCTCAGACTGTGGACAGGCTACAGGACACTGGAGAATTGATTGCACCACTTTTGCCTAGACAAAATAAGGTCAGTCTTTTCCATGTCCCTCTTCCACAGAGAGAAAAATCTCTCACTTTATGGACCTGGCAAACATTTACTTCTTCCCCCAACACTGTTGAGACTTGGGTATGGCTAACTTTATATGGAGTGGACCCTGTCATTTTTTAATAGATTCAAAAGTTACACAGAATTTATCCTACTCAGATCTCTGATAGTATTAATGATTAGACTAGCTATAACTTTGTCAGCTTGGCAACATCAGTCAGCCTTGATATAGTTCCTAAATATGGATCTGAAAAAGACAAAGACATATAAGTCTTAATGCTATAAAAATAATTTAAAAATATAAAAGTACAGAGCTTAATATTTAATAAAAGTTTGATAAGCTGATAGAGCGGGGGCTACCAACTGTTCAGTCACAAGCTCAAGGTTTTAAGATTTATTTTGGTTGCCATCTAAGTATAAACCCAAAGGGCTTTTCATCAGGCCTAAGGCACCCCTGTTCAGTCTCTACCTGGATCTCCCAGGACAGAAGAAAAATGTACAAGCTTCTAACCCAAATCTGTAGTTGTTTTTCTATAACTCAAAGGTATATGTATATTCCTGCTGTTTTACAGATACCCAATATCTGCTTTTCTGTAATGTGGATTTCAATACAGAATGTTAATGAGAAAATGTCTAGAACTTTTATGTCCTATTATATAATAAAGTTCATATAAGCTTCAGAGGATCAAAAGTCATAAAGCTTGTATCCACTTCTCACAGGTAAAAAGGACTCCAGATAAGTACAACTTTTGTTATCCCATCTATTTGTTCCTGAGGATGGGATTTTCTCCCTTGTCTTGGAACTCCTATCCTTCTTGATCACTAAAAATACAGGTCTAAGAGTTCCAATCAGATATATAAGTTTTAACTTCTGTTCCCAGCTTAAACATGTCTCAACTAATTTCCACTCCTGGCAGACGAATATCAGTTGCTGACTACAGCCTGCCCCTAAAG
Source organism: Cricetulus griseus (assembly GCF_003668045.3). NCBI lineage: Eukaryota > Metazoa > Chordata > Mammalia > Rodentia > Cricetidae > Cricetulus > Cricetulus griseus. The sequence continues at coordinate 54,618,517 of NC_048604.1, forward strand.
ACTGCAAGCCCTAGACTTGCTGTGGATGTGAACCAATCCAGCTGATGTGGACACCCCCTATCTCTGCAACAGAGTCTGCCAACCAGAAGTTCCTGATAGATTCCCCATTGCATAAATTCATTTTTGTTTTTGCTTTTGACTAGCATTTCAGCCTTCTTGGGTCCCTAACTTCGTCCCAAAGTCAGCAGGAAGTAGCATGGAAAATGATACATTGCCCATTTTCCCTGGTTAAAATGCTAAGTCAAAAGGAACTCCCTTACATTGGGAAATGCCAATATCTCTCACTCCCTGATGGGGACGCTGGAGAGACAGGAACCACCCTAGATTCCACTCAAATAGGGACCCTGTTCATACTCCTCCTGCTCCTGACATTAGGCCCCTGTCTCCTCAACAGGCTCTTACAGTTCATATGTGAGACTATCCATCACTCAGGCCCTCGTCCTTACTCAACAGTATCAAGCCATACTGAACATTGAGGTCCCCTGAGGTTTTAAGATTAAAACCTTGCAAAAGAAAAAGGAGGGAATGAAAGACTTTAAAATTAGCAAAGAAATATAGCCTAGATAAGGAAACTATCCAAACAGAATGTAGGGCAGCCTAACCCAGAAACTAAGGCCACTACTATGACTTAGGGCCTGGAATTTACCAGCTTACAAGGCCATAAGATAACTGGGTTCCAAGAATTTCCAGATGGCCACCCTCCCCGAGGGGCTCATGGAGGAAACAGATTGCCCCACTGGCCTGTGCAAGACAAAGGGCCTCCTAGAAACCCATGACTCTGGTCACACCCCTCCCTAAACTTGTGGTTTTTGCCTTTAAAAACGCCTGTGCCTGGGGGACAGGGTGCTCTCTAGCCTGCATGTTGGGAGAGCCTGTTTGTACAAACATTCACCTTTCATTAAAGCCTCTTGCTATTTGCATCAAGTTCTGCTTCCTCATGGTGATTGGGGTGGTCAAGGTCCTGGGAAAAGATTCTGGAGGCCCGAGCTTCCAGGGGTTCTTACAGAACTTACTCTGTAGACAGGCCTCGAACTGAGAGATCTACCGGTCTCTGGTTCCCAAGTGCTGGGATTAAAAAGCATGCACCACCACCACCCAGCTGTCGGCATGCTTTTTGGCTTCTTCCAAGATCTCCTGATTTATTCAACATATCATTTTTCCCAATATGGATCCTATATAAAGGTGGCCTTAAGACAAGAGGCCTGAGCCTTTGCCTTTGCCAGCCTGCCTGTGTGTTTGTTGGCAGGCCTCCATTCATACCACCAAGTGTTCCATGGACCAACCACCCATGTGGTTCCCATGTGTGTTGGCCTTGTGCAGGCATGCATGGATGCCTGCCACTGACTGCCTGCTTAGTAGCCTTTGTCTTTAAGTGACTAAAGTGTGTCTTATTTTCCTATGTCTCCTCTCAACTTCTTCAACCTCCCAGTGTCCCATAACCCTGCTGCTTTCCCATCATGGGGGCCTGGATCTCACAACATGCCTGAGGATAGCAACAGGAGGCTCAGAAGCACTGTTCTGAGTATCAACTTCCTCTAGGTTTACCTTTTCCCTGGATGCTGTTTGAAATATTTGTTCACTTACTCTCTCTCTCTCTCTCTCTCTCTCTCTCTCTCTCTCTCCTCTCTTTCTCCCTATTGGAGTTAAATTTGGAAATGTGAGAGAGATACCCACGCCTGCTATGAGAATCTCTCAGGTAATTCTTTCACCTTGTGGAATTTCTCCTAAGATTCTCTAATAGATACAAATTAAGGGAAAGTTATCCCTAAAGTATTTGCTCATAAGTTTCAGAGAATTAACTTGCTTGAATGAAAAGCATCACTTTTTTATTGTTGATGATGATGTTTTCTGTTTGTTTTAAAGTCATCCTCCACCTTATGGTAGTGCTGGGTTAGCATTCTCCACTCTTATCCTGAAAGGGAAAAATTAATAAAAGTCTAAAACTTGGACTCCAAAGCCCAAATACAAAAACTCTTAGGCTTCTCTGAGTTCCCAAAAGGCAGCCCAACAGATAAGTTTAAACAAAGGTCCACATGACTCAAGTGCTTAGACCAAATATCACACCCTTGAGCTGTGTTGACATTCCTCTAGTCCAAAGAGGATCAGATAATCCCCAGCCCAGGACATAATTAACAAACTCATTTCCTCTGCAGCATCCTGCTTATTTGAGCCTTGCCTGAAGCTTACAATCATTGTCCCTTCCTGTGTAACCAAAGTTGGGAGCGATTTCCAGGGGTTCCAGGAACCAGGAACTCTGGTCTGCATTGAATATAGGATGCTAACTGATTTGCTATTGAATGACATAACCTCGGTGGGGAATGTCTCCTAGTTTGCATGTCTATGGGCCTAAGCATCTGGATAGGCTTGCACCTGGGCAGAGGTGCTAGGTGTGTAAGTAACAAGTGAGGACAGAAGGTGAGGTGCCAGCTAGCAGAGAGGAGAACAAGGACAGAAACGGTTTCTTCGTGGTAATGGAAGCATGTTTAAGAAACAGCCTAAAAGATGGTAAATAAAGAAAAGACTCTAGTTTTACAACATGGAACTGAGAGCTCTCTAAAGATGACAAGATGCCTGTGTTTGGTCTTTATCGCTGCTGGGTTGCTAGGAGTTTCCAGGTCCACACACCCACACTCAGGCAGAACCTCACGGCTGTCATGGCTTGGAGTTGAGACATGCCTGGTCACGACAAACCACGGAAGTTTTGTAATCTTGGGGCTTCCAGCCTACAATTTTCCCTTATAAAAACAGCCCTCAGTCGAAAGTGGGCACTCCATTTGTTTCGAAACAAATGAATAGGGTCCTTGCTGCAACTCATATCCTCGAGTCAATAAAGAAACCTTTGTCCTTGCATTCGGTGAGTCGTCTCCTTGTTGGCGGGTTCTTTTGGGGTTCTATGATCTGGGCACAACAATACAGTCCAGACTCACCTGCCTAGGGAATGGGGTCACCCACAGTATGCTCACCTCAGCTACCATAATCTAGAAAACTGCCCACACATAGGGAGATGCCCAGAGATCCAACTATCAGATAATTCTAACTTCTGCCAAATTAACAACAGGTATCACTGTTCCCTTCTCTCACATCATGCCACTTCTACTTTTATTATGAGTGTGCATGGGGGGGGTTGTATACCCTCACTCCCATGCACACACATGCCCATGCTCATGGATGGTGTCACACGTGATAGTGGGCGATCGTGTATACACATCTTCTGTTCTCTATATGGGTGGAAAGCATGCAAGGTCATTGCTATTATGTAGAGGATTGCATTCCTCGTCCTCCTCATCCAGTTATCACCAATGGGCCCTGTGACTCTTCCTTCTGTAGTACTACCTCATGCTGTCTTACATATCCACTGTTGCTACCCTACACCAGACACTCATCATTCCTTGCCAGTGCTACTAGACCTTTATCAGAGGCCACTCTTCTCTAATCCATCTCTTGACGTCTGCAATGTTGACTTCTAAATAAAGTGTATGCCTTCTCTCTCTCCCAAATGGGCCAGAAGCTGCCCCTTTGTTTAAATATCCAGATACCCACCCCATTTCTCCAGCCTTGTGAAAGTTTCCTTTGCTACATTCTTCATTTCTTCTCACCCTTGAGATTCACAGGTCTCTCTGAAGGACCTGACCAGGTGTCCATGCTTTCTTATGCTTGTCCTCTCCTGGACAACCCCAATCCCACTTTTTTTCCTAATGAAATACTTTCTTAGGGGGAGATATTCTTCTGACAACTTGGTAGATATCAAGCTCTGTTTTCACCTAAGAAGACTGTGAAATCTTCCTGTTGCTTTCTTTTTTCATATTTCAATTTATTTGTTTTAATTAGAAAAAATATTATTTTACATGTTAATCCCAGGTCCCTCTCCCTCCCATCCTCCCTTGCCCCCCAACTAATACCCTACCTATTCCATACCCTTTCTGCTCCCCAGGGAGGGTGACGTCTTCCATAAGGGGTCTTCAGAGTCGGCCATATCTTTTGGGATAGGGCCTAGGCCAGCCTCCTTGTGTCTAGGCTCAGGGAGTATCCTTCCCTGTGGGATGGGCTCCCAGAGTTCATTCCTATGCTAGCGATAAATACTGATTTACTACAAGGGGCCCCATAGATTTCCAAGGTCTCCTCACTGATATCCACATTCAGGGGGTCTGGATCAGTCCAGTGCTGATTTCCCAGCTATCAGTCTGGGGACCAAGAGCCCTCCCTTGTTCAGGTCAGCTTCTTCTGTGGGTCTCAGCTCTTTGCTCATCTGTCTTCCTTCTCTGCAACTGGATTTCATTTCCGTTCAAGATTTAGCTGTGGGTGTCTGCTTCTACTTCTATCTGCTGCTGGATGAAGGTTATACAATTTCATATGAATTAGTCATCAATCTCATTATCAGGAGAGGGCATTTAAGGTAGCCTCCCCACTGTTGCTTAGATTGTTAGTAGCTCTGTAGACATTTCCCTAGTGCCTGATTTCTCTTTAAACCTATAATGTCTCTGTCTATTCTTTCTCTTTTCTGTTGTTTTCTAAAGGTGGAGGCCCCCCAAGTGCCAGTTAGGAGGTGAGGGAATAAGTAAACTGACCTGTGCATATAGGGAAGTGTAGGGGGAAAGGGCCAGCCAAAAAAACACTTTGGCCCTGCAAGCAGAACCAAAGAAATGCCCCCTGACTCCGAAACCAGTGTCAAAGGAAGACACTTTGTCCCTGGAATCAAAGCCAGTGAAAGAAATACACCCTGGCCCTGAAATTAGAGCCAAAAGGCTAAAAAGAAACAGCGAAAGAAACACACTTTGGCCGTGAAACCAGAGACAAATCTGCCCCTGACCCTGAGCAGAAAACCAGCCAATCCCTGAGCAAGAGATCTCATCAATCTGAGCTCCAGGACTGAAATCTGACCAGTCCTCACCATGGAAATCTCCTCCCTGGAAAAAGCTCCGCCCCTGAGAATGCCCATATAAACCCTGTGCCTGTCCAGTTTGCAGCTGTCTTCTTCCATCCAGGCAGAGGCAACCATTCCCCTGGATTCTTCTCTCCCAATAAATCTCTTGAATGATGTTTGGGTGATGAGCTTCCTTCGGCCAGAGCAAAGATGGAGCAAGGCTGTGACACTTTCACTGGGGAAACCTTCCCCTAGTGAAGCAGAGTTGTTACACTGTGGGGGACTGAAACTGAACTGTAGCAACTTTGTTGCTGAAGCCCTTTGCTGCCTGCCAGAGCAGAGCTGTTACCCTGGAGCCTGCCTGCCTTCTGCTGCTGGAGCAGAGCTGTTACACTGGGGAAACCTTTCCCTGGAGCAGGGCTAGCTGCCAAGCTTACTGTGACCTGTGGTACTCTGTGGCTCCCGGGTGCCAGAATACTTTCCCATCCGAGGCATAACACTTAGTATTCTGTGGCTCCAGGGTGCTAGAATACTCTGCCATCCAAGCTGTAACAGTTAGTATTCTGTGGCTGCCGGGTGCCAGAATAGTTTGCCATCGGGGCTGCAGCACTTAGAGAAAGGATTGGAGGAGCACTGGTTCAAGCCGCTGTATAGGTGAGGTGAGACACAAGGAACCTGTGTACCGTGCGCGAGGCATCATGAATCCAGGGTGCTAAGTGACACAGACAGACACGGGTACACTCAAGAGGCCACAGTTAGCCGAATGAGTCCACCTACAGGAGATGTTCAACTCAGACCTCAGCTGATGTGGCAAAAAGCAGAGTAATGGCTAAGGGGCCCCAGGGACAGGGAAAGCTGTAGCTCTGGATTTGCTCGGGATGCCTGGGACTCTGAGTTTGAGTCTCCAGAACTGAGAAGGGAAAAACTCTCAGGTGTACAGTGGTGCCTGGGGTGCTGGGGGCGGAAGGACAAGGAGCTCGTGCTCAATGGGTAGGTGAGGCGAAACTACCTCAGAAGCCGAGGGTTGTGAAAGTCTTGGTTGTTGATGGCACCACTAAGTTGCACCTCCTCAAAACTTTTGTCTTTCCTAGAAGGCCCCTTCTAGAAGCCAGGGTGTGAAGGTGACCACAACGCTCCTAGCGAGGGCTGGTTGGTAGCCATCACACATCACACGTCATCAGTGACGGGAGCAGGAGTGCGGAAGACTGGGCTGCGACCTTGAGGGGTCGCGAGGACACGCTTGGAGACACAGAGTAGACAGTTGGGATCAGCTTGAGGAGCCCAGAACCCAGCAAGCCAGCAGAGAGCAGCCAGGTGGAGCCTAGGCAACCTGTGAGGTTGCACTCTGAGGCCAGTATGCCCAGGACCAGGCAGAGCAGCCGTCGAGGGTCGTCGTCTCGCCGCTCCCGCACCGACAGAGCTGAGCTAACCTTCTCTGTGAGCCTGGTGGAGCACCATCTTCGTGAGAGCGGCCATGCCCGGAGGCTGAGCGAAACAGTGCCCATCTTGGTGACCGCCATCCTGGAGTTCCTGACACGCAGGCTGCTGGAGCTGGCAAGCAACGAGGCCCAACGCCTAGGCGCCCAGAGGCTCATCACCCCTGAAATCCTAGACTTGACCATCTACAACAACGCCCTTCTGAGCGAAATGTTCCAGTTCACCACCATCTCTCAGACGGCCCCAGCTGGACCTCGTCGTCGTCGACGTCAAATCTAGGTACTACCTGATGCTGCCTCTGCTGGCTCTGGGTTGCTGAGTGGCCCATTCACCCCATCTATCTATGCATTGCGCATAAGTCCCATCACCCCCAAACCTTCCCACAGGCCGCCCTGCTTAGCAGGCCAACCTCGTCCCTTCCTTCTCTCCCAGTTGTGTTGTTAATAAACCTTGAGTTCAAAAAACCAACAGGTTTGTTTCCCTGGCTTTTCATTGGGGAATGGGATGCAGGTGGGTTTGGGGTTCGGTGGGGGCAGAGGCTGAGCTCAGCCTAGTGGGAGGAGCATAGTGGGTGGGACTGGTACTGGGGTGCGTGTGACCCACATCTTGCTTTCTCAAGGTATTCCTTTGGTCGTGGGGTGTGGGTAGGTGTGGAATGGAGGAGTGTGTCTGATGTGGGCCTTTTTGGAGGAACACATGGGGTGGGACGGGTACTGGGGTGCGGGTGACCCACAGGCCGCATTCCCAAGCTTTTGTTTTGTCCATGGGGTATGGGGTAGGTGTGGAATGGAGGAGTGTCTGAGGTGGCCCAGGTTGGAAGAACACAGTGGTTGGGACTGGTGCTGGGTCCAGGTTACCCACAGGCTGCTTTTCCAAGCTGTTCCTTTAGTCATTGGGTGGGGGAGGTTTTGGAATGGAGGTCCTTCGGGGCTCACCCTAGTTGGAGGAACACAGGGAGTGGGACTGCTACTGGGGTGCGGGTGACCCACAGGCTGCTTTCCCAAGCTTTTCATTTACCATGGGTTGGGGGTAAGTGTGGAATGGAGGACTGTCGGAGGTGGGCTTAGTTGAAGGAACACAGGGAGTGGGACTGGTACTAGGGTGCGGGTGACCCACAGGCTGCTTTCCCAAGCTTTTCCTTTGGCCATGGGGTGGGTGTAGGTGTGAAATGGAGGAGTGGCTTAGGTGGGCCCATTTGGAGGAACACAGGGGCTGGGACAGGTACTGGGGTGCGGGTGACCCACAGGCTGCTTTCCCAAGCTTTTCCTTTGACCATGGGGTGGGGTTAGATGTGGAATGGCGGAGTGTCTGAGTTGGGATTAGTTGGAGGAACACAGGGGGTGGGACTTGTACTGGGGTGCAAGTGAACCACAGGCTGCTTTCACTCTTCCTTTGGCTATGGGATGGCGGTAGGTGTGGAATATAGGAGTGGTTGAGGTGGGCCCATTTCGAGGAACAGGGGGGTGGGACAGGTACTGGGATGCCAATGACCCACGGCCTGCTTTCCCAAGCTTTTCCCATGGATTTGGGTGGGTGTAGGTGTGGAATGGAGGAGAGTTTGTGGTGGCCCTAGTTGGAGGAACACAGGGGGTTGGCCTGGTACTGGGGTGCTGGTGACCCACAGGCTGCCTTCCCAAGTTTTTCCTTTGGCCATGGTGTGGGGGTAGGTGCAGAACAGAGGAATGTGTGAGGTGGGAGTAGTTGGAGGGAGACAGGGGGTGGGACTGCTACTGGGGTGCGGGTGACTCACAGGCTATTCTCCTAAGCTTTTCCTTTGGCCGTGGGGTGGGGGTAGGTGTCAATGTTGGAGTGTCTGAGGTGGGCCTAGTCGGAGGAAACTAGGGGGTGAAACTAGTACTGGCGTTCTGTGAACCACAGGCAGCTTCCCCAAGCTTTTTCTTTGTCCATGGGGTGGGGATAGTTGTGGTATGGAGGAGTTTCTGAGGCGGCCGTAGTTGGAGGTACACAGTTGGTGGGACAGATACTGGGGTCCGGGTAACCCACAGGCAGCTTTCCCAAGTTTTTCCTTTGGCATGGGGTTGGGGTAGGGGTGGAATGCAGGACTGTCTGAGGAGGCCTTAGTTGGAGGAACAAAGGGTTTTGGGACTGCTACTGGGGTGCCTGTGAACCACAGGCTGCATTCCTAAGCTTTTCCATTTGCCATGGGGGGGGTAGGTGTGGAATGGAGGAATGTCTTAGGTGGGCTTATTTGGAGGAACACAGAAGTTGGGACAGGTACTGGGGTGCGGTTGACCTACAAGCTGCTTTCACAGACTTTTCCTTTGGCCATGGGACGGGGGTAGGTGAGGAATGTAGGAGAGGCTGAGGTGGGCTCATTTCAATGCATAATACCCAGAAACAGAGAGCTATCCAGATGAATGTCAAATGATGTATGGATAACGAAAATGTGTCAATTCACACAATAGAATATTGTTCATCTGTTAGGTAAAACGAAATTATGAAATTCACAGGTAAATGGATAGAGGTAGATAAATTCATCCTGAATGAAGTAACAAAGACCCCAAAATAGAATATTGCTTTTTGTTAATATGTGCATATTATCTTCTATGTCTTTGGTATGTGTACTAAAATCTGAATAACCATAATAGTTAGAACTTAATAAGGTACCAGGGAGAAGGAGAGGATCTTCCATGGAAGAGGAAATAGAATATGGTTTTATTGAGGGATAAAGAAGGAACTAGAATATTAGGATTAAATAGGGACAGGGAAGAGAGTGCAGGGAAAGGAAGAGACACTAAAGATCATTGGAAAAAAAAACGTGGAAATGTATTACTCTAGAAGTTTCCTATATTAGAAGAATATATGAAAGTAATCCAAATAGAGTCACTAGACATTAAGGATGAGAGTGCTCCAAGTATACAATTATGCAATCAAAGAAAATTTTCAGTACCAGGGATACATAACATATTGCTGAGTTGTTGGCCAAAAGAGTCCCATAGTCTTGCCTAGACATCACAGGCTGCTGTATTCCACAACCTTATGGTAAGGGCTTATGGCTGAAGAAAACACTAAAATTTCATTGATCCCAGAGAAATTAACTTGGAACCTAGCTAGAAGGTTCACTTTTACTGACTTTAAGGTGTTTACTCCTTTTTCATACTATGAAACACCTTGGTCTTATGTTACATATTTCACAATTCAACTCTTAAAATCAGTGTTTAATTTAAGAATGCTTAGATACTATAATTGCTTTGGTGGATTTTGACTGCTAGAATTGATATTTGTAGGCTCTCTTGGTTTACTTGAATCACATATTTTCCTGAGTATCTCAGGCAGTAATGAACAATTGAAAACATGTGATTCAAGTCAAGATTTAAATACTATGAGTGTCTAGGATCTATTATATAATTCTTTCCTTTCTATTTTCACAACACACACACACACACACACACACACACACACATATGTAGAGACAGAGAGAGTGTGTGTAAACAAGCACAGAGAACATAATCTAGCTTCACAATAAATTGAAAAGTAAAAGATTTAGGCCTAAAATGACACTAAAAATTTTACAGGGGGCTGGACAATGGGTGAGTGGTTACTAACACTGACTGTTCTTCCAGAGGACCCAGGTTTGATTCCCAGAACATGCAGGTAGCTCATAACTGCCTGTAATTCCTGGGCAAGGGGATCTGATTGCCTGTTTTCAACACCATGGACACAGCACACATCTGGCACACAGACATACTGGCAAAAGATATATACAGTTTTCAAATTTTAAAATAGTGAAATAATATCGACCTTTATGGTTGCTTTTTATCTTAAATTTACAGCACTCATTTGACATGTTATATCACTGAGCTTCTTTATTTAGGGCCAGGTGTATATTTCCTTTACATGTAAGATGGTTCACAAACACAGTACCATGGCTTCGGCACTGTGGGAGATGGGAACATCACTGGCCTCTGAGAGCAAGAGGGTGTTGGCCTAAGTGTACACTGAGAAGGAAAAGGAAGGTGATTTTAGTCTCCTTGTGAGGCATGAAGGGACAGAGTCAGGTCCCCTTCTTCTGCTTCCCCAGCCAGGAAGCCACTTTGGTGAAATAGGTGACATTATTTCATTCATTGTATGTGGTAAAGGGATTGGCCTGGTCCCAACCATTATAGCTAGGTGTAAAAGGTATAGGAAGGTACAGTGTGGATTAGCAAACAAGATGGGGCAGGTGACATCAGAAGCATGTGACTGTTGGGAGCAGTTCCTAAGATTCTAAGCACACTAGTCCTGGCCTAACGGGGGTAGGTGAGATACTGGTGTTTAATGTTTGGCATTGATGATGTCTACAAACTCAGGCTTGACCCACAAGGAAGCCATCCACATCAGGCTGGCTTGCCAGCTCTTTGCAGGTTGCCCCAGACAAAGAACCTCCATAAATGATTCGGGTGCTTTGAGCCACTGCATCAGAGACATTGGATTTCAGCCATCCCCACAGCTTCTCTGTGCTTCCTGGGCTTGCTGATGTGTCTTGCCAGTACCAATGGCCCATACAGGTTCATAGGCCAGGACAACTTTGTTCCAGTCCTTCACATTATCTGCGATGACCTTGGTTTGCTCAAAAACAACCTTCTAGGTGATACCAGCTCCCCTTTCATCTAGCTTCTCCCCAATGCAGGCAATCACTCCAAGGCCCTTGGCTAGGGCATGGGCCACTTTCTGTCCAATCAACTCATTGGACTCCCCAAAGAGGTGCCTTCTCTCCGATTGTGCCCCATCACTGCCCATGAGGCTCCTAAGTTTTTGAACATGCCAGGGCTGATCTCCCCACTGAAGGCCCCATTGGTCACTTTGTAGCAGTTTTGTGCATCACTGAGCTCTTTTTTAAGTTTCAAAAATATAGAGATGTAAACTTTCTACAAGTTTTTACTGTGTTCACTCAAAGTTCAAGATATTGAGTCATGGTAATTGTTCCCATGTCATTGTACCTAAGTGTTATTTTCTGTATACAAAACAATATATAATTCCAAAGCCATAACGTAGAAGGATTAAAAAATGTATCCACTTCATTTTCACATTTTGAAAAATGTGTTATATGCAAAAATTAGTATTCTGGGTATGGAAAGTGTAATGTTGTGTGTGTGTGTATTTGTGTGCAAAAAGAGCCTTTATATTATATTTAATGTTTTAAATACAAAATAAACAGCAGATTTTAAGGAGATAATGAACATATGCTTATTTAAAATTGTGGAGATAATGAGCATATGCTTATTTAAAATTGTATTACAGAATAAAATTATATCGTGACTTCATGAATTTTCAAAAGGATTTTCTTCCAAACCACACTTCATTAATTACTTTTGTTTTATTTTTTAATATTCATGGTAATACCACCAAAGGCAGTGTGGATTCTGGTGTTCTGTGTAACACCTGTGGCCATGTTGATGTCCAAATTTCATCCTGCCACCAAGGCCATATAGATCAAGGTAACTGTCCTGCCACCAGGGTCCATTGTGATATCAAGATCCAAGTTTTTGCTTTTAGCCATTTCTGGGTCCATAGTCCTTCTAAAGCTACTGTCTGTGTGGATGTTCATTACCCATGTTACCACAGGAATTATGTTTTGAACCATTTGTTGAAGTGTGAAAACCATGCTGTGCTGGCCCCATACCTCATTGACCCAAGGAGGGCCAATTCCTGCCTTACCAGAGAGCTAACTCCATTGTTGCCTGGCCCTCAAATAGCAGACCTCGTGACAGGTGTCACAAGAGTGCTGGCTCTTCCCCTTGGGAAAGCTGGTTCCACTCCTCATTATGGACATGGAAGAACTGGATCCACCCCTCACCTAGCAGAGATCCCAGAACTCCAACTAGCTAACTCAGCTACCACCAAGGCACAGCATTCAGTGATTGGAATTGGTTCTCCCCAACATCTACCAAATCTATGATCTGTTGGAGTGTGTGTAGAGACTTATCCTGCAGATCCATAATCATAAGAATTCCACGAGTTGGCCAAAATCAGGGTATCTGAGAAGAGTTTCATGGAAGGTCCAGTATTGATAGTGTAACCAGAAGCTATAGGCCTTGAATACTTTATAGAACAAAAACATATTAGAGAATGAACCTTCACAAATAAGGCTGTCTGGAAAAAAAGGGTATACTGCACTGCATGATACACACAGCTAACAATGCCATTAAGAGAAATGAAGAAATCATGGCTAGGCTGAAAAGATGGAAAAGCACAGTTATTTTTCATTTACTTTTTTGAGAATATTTGTGGGTTAAAATTATTATATGCTTTATCTTGTTTTGAAGCCTCTTAGACTGACTTTATTTCTTTTTTGTAAATTTTTCTATTAGTTCAAATTGGAACAAGCTTGATTCACATGTCAATCACTTCTCCATCTCCCTCCCCTCCCCACACTCCTCCCCTAACCCCATCCACCCTCCACTCCCCAGGCAGAGTAGGGCCCTCGACAGGGGCTCCCCAAAGTCCACCACATCATCCTGGGGTAGTCCTAGGCCCTCCACCATGTGTCCAGGCCAAGAGTGAATCCCTTCATGTGGGATGGGCTCTCAAAGTCCCTTCTTACACCAGGGAAAAATACTAATCCACTACCAGGGGCCCCCTATTATAGTTGAGAAGCCTCCTAATTGACATCCACATTCAGGGGTCTGGATCAGTCCTGTACTGGCATCCCAGACAGCAGTCTGGGGTCCATGTGCTCCCTCTTGTACATGCCAGCTGTTTCTGTGGGTTTCAACTGCCTGGTGCCGACCCATTCGATATTCATTCCACTCTCTCTGCAACGAAGTTCCAGAGTTCACTTCAGTATATATCTGTTGGTGGCTGCCTATGCTTCCATCAGCCACTTGTTGAGGGCTCTAGGATGGCATAAAAAGTAGTCATCAGTCTCATTATAGGGGAAGGGCATTTAGGTTATCCTCTCCACCATTGCCTAGATTGACAATTCGTGTCATCCTTGTAGGTGTCTGGAAATCTCCCTAGTGCCGGATCTCTCCTTGGTCCTATGATGGCTCCCTCTGATATGGTATCACTCATTCTGCTCTCCTCTATTCTTTCCCCAACACAATATTTCTGCTCCTCCATTTCCTCCTCTCCTCTCCTCTTCTCCTCCTCTCATTCTGGAAGCTTCCTCCCCCTACCCTCATGCTCCCAGTTAGCTCAGGAGATCCTGCCCCTTCCCATTTCTGGGGTCCATGCATTTTTCCTTAGAGTCCTTCTTGTTTCCTAGTTTCTTTGGTGAAGAGGATTGTACGCTGGTAATCCTTTACTCTATGTCTAAAATTCATATATGAGTGAGTACATACCATGTTTGCATTTTTGTGACTGGGATACCTCACTCAGAATGGTCTTCTACTTCCATCCATTTGCCTGAAAATTTAAAGAGTCCATTGATTTATCTGCTGAGTAGTACTCCATTGTATAAATGTACCAAATTCTCTCTATCCATTCTTCAATTGACGGGCATCAAGGTTGCTTCCATGTTCTGGCTATTACAAACAGTGCTGCTATGAACATAGTTGAACATATGTCCATGTTGTATGGAATCCAGTTATGCCAGCACCATTTGTTGAAGAAGCTGTCTTCCTTCCACTGTATCGATTTAGCATTTTTGTCAAAAATAAGGTGTTCATAGATGTGTGGGTTAATATCAGGGTTTTCAATTTGTTTCCATTGGTCGATCTGTCTATTTTTGTGCCAATACCAGGCTGTTTTCAGAACTGTTGCTCTATAATAGAGCTTGATGTCAGGGATGGTGATGCCTCCAGAAGATCCTTTATTATACAGACTTGTTTTGGCTATCCTTGGTTTTTGTGTTTTTCCATATAAAGTTGAGTATTGTTCTTTCAATGTCTGTGAAGAACCATGTGAGGATTTTGATGGGGATTGCATTGAATCTGTAGATTACTTTTGGCAAGAATGTCATATTTATTATGTTGATTCTACCTGTCCAAGAGCATGGGAGATCTTTCCATTTTCTGTTATCTTAATTAATTTTTTCTTTAAAGACTCAAAGTTCTTACTGTACAGGTCGTTTACATTTTTGGCTACTGTTACCCCAAGATATTTTAGGTTGCTTGTGGATATTGTGAAGGGTGATGTTTTTCTGATTTTTTTCTCATTGGATTTATCATCTTATATTAGGACTATGGATTTTTTGAGTTAATTTTGTATCCTGTTACTTTGCTGAAGGTGTTTATCAGCTATAGGAGTCCCTGGTAGAGTTCTTTGGGTCACTTATATAGACTATAGTATCATATGCAATTAGTGCAAATTGACTTCTTCCTTTCCAATTAGTATCCATTTGATCTCCTATTCTTGTCTTATTGCTCTAGCTAGAACTTCAAGTACAATATTGAAGAGAAATGGAGAGAGTGGAAAGCCTTGTCTTGATCATGATTTTAGGGGAATCACTTTCAGTTTCTCTCCATTTAGTTTTATGTTAGCTGTTGGTTGGTGTATATTGCTTTTATCATGTTTAGATATGTTCCTGTTATTCCTGATCTCTCCAAGATCTTTATCATGACGGGATGCTGGATTTTGTCAAAGGATTTTCAACATCTAGTGAGATGATCATATGGTTTTTCTTTTTCAATTTGTTTATATGGTGGACTACATTGATGGATTTTCATATGTTGTACCATCCTAACATCCCTGGGATGAAGCCTACTTGATCATAATGGATGATATTTCTGATATGTTCTTGGATTCGATTCACCCATATTTTGTTGAGTATTTTTGCATATGTGTTCATGAGGGATATTGGTCTGTAGTTCTCTTTTTCAGTTGTATCTTTGTGTGGCTTGGCTTGGGTATCAAAGTGATTGTAGCCCCATAAATAAAGTTTGTCAATGTACCTTCTGCTTCTATTGTGTGGAACAATTTGAGGAGTACTAGTATTAGATCTTGTTTGAATTTCTGGTAGAATTCTGCAGTGAAGCCATCTGGCCCTGCCCCCCCCCCTTTTTTTTTCGGTTGGGTGGTTTTTGATGACTTCTTCTATTTCATTAGGGGTTATAGGTCAATTTAACCTGCTTATCTGTTCTTGGTTTAAATTTGGTAAGTGATAACTATCCAGGAAACTGTCCGTTTCCTTTAGATTTTCAAATTTGTGGAGTACAGGTTTTCAACAAATGACCTGATGATTCTCTGGATTTCCTCGGTGTCCATTGTTATATACCCCTTTTCGTTTCTGATTTTATTAATTAGCATGCTCTCTCTCTGCCTTTTAGTTAGTTTGGCTAGAGGTTTGTCTATCTTGTTGATCTTCTCAAAGAACCAACTCTTTGTTTCATTGATTCTTTGTAATGTTTTCCTAGTTTCTACTTTATTGATTTCAGCCCTCAGTTTGATTATTTCCTCGTGTCTACTCCTCTGTAGTGAGATAGCTTCTTTTTTGTCTAAAGCTTTCAGTTGTTCTATCAATTCTCTAGTGTGTCTTTTCTCCAGTTTCTTCATGTGAGCACTTAGTGCTATGAACTTTCCTCTTAGCACTGCTTTCAGAGTGTCCCATGAACTTGGGTATGTTGTGTCTACATTCTCATTAAATTCTAGGAAGTCTTTAATTTCACTTTTTGTTTCTTCCTCAACCCAGCCATGGTACTATTTTGTGTTATTCAATTTCCATGAGTTTGTATGTTTTCTGTGATTTGTATTGCTATTGAATTCTAGCTTTAAAGCATGGTGATCTGATAATATACACGGGGTTATTTCAATTCTTTTGTATCTTGGGAGGTTTGCTTTGTTGCCAACTATGTGGTCAATTTTAGAGAAGCTGTCATGTGAGGCTGAGAAGAAGGAGTATTCTTTTCTGTTTGGATGGAATGTTCTATATATATATTATTATATATATATATATATATATATATATATATATATCTGTTAAAACCTGTTGGGTCATAATTTCTGTCAGATCCTTTGTTTCTTTGTTAAGTTTCTTTCTGGTGGTCCTGTCTAGTGGTGAAAGTGGGGTGTTGAAGTCTCCTACTCTAAGTGTGTGTGGTTTTATGTGTGGTTTGCACTTTAATAATGTTTCTTTCACAAATGTGGGTGCCTTTGTATTTAGGGCATAGATGTTCAGGATTGAGACTTCATCTTGATGGACTTTTCCTATGATGAGTATGAAATGCCCTTCTTTGTGTCTTTTAATTGATTTTAGTTTGAAGTCTAATTTGTTAGATATTAGGATTGCTACTACAGCTTGTTTCTTTGTCCCATTTAATTGGAAAATCTTCCCAACCCTTTAATCTGAGGTAATGCCCGTCTTTGAATTTGAGGTGTGCTTCTTGTATACAGCAGAAGTATGTATTCTGTCTTCATATCCATTCTGTTAGCCTGTATCTTTTTATGGGCAGATAAAGACGATTGACATTGAGGGACATTAATATCCATTGATTGTTGGTTCTTGTTTGTTTTGGATTTGTTGGTGGTGGTGTCATTATGTGTGTGTGTGTGTGTGTGTGTGTGTGTGTGTGTGTGTGTGTGCGTGTGTGTGTTTCACCCTCTTGTTTCTTTCAGTGTTTGGTAAAATTGGATTATCTATTGCTTATGTTTTTGTGAGTGTAGTTATCTTTGTTGGGTTGGAGTTTTCCTTCCGGGACTTTCTGTAGTGCTGGATTTGTGGGTATGTATTGTTTAAGTCTAATTTTGTCATGGTATGTCTTGTTTTCTTGATGTATATTGATTGAAAATTTTGCTGGATCCAGTAGTCTGGGTTGGCATCCATGCTCCTTTAGTGTTTGTAGGATATCTATCTAGGTCCTTTTGTCTTTCAAAGTTTCCATTGAGATGGTGGGTGTGAGGTCTGTCTTTATATATTACTTGTCCTTTTTCCTTTGCAGAACTTAATATTTTCTTTTTATTCTGTTGGTTTTGTGTTTTGAATATAATGTGTCGAGGGAACTTCTTTTTGTGGTCCAGAGTATTTGGTGTTCTGTAAGCTTCTTGTACTTTCATAGGTGTATCCTTCTGTTAGTTGGGGAAATTTTCATCTATGATTTTGTTGAATATGTTTTCTTTACCTATGAGTTGTAATTTATTCACCTACATCTATACCCATTATTCTTAGGTTTGGCCTTTTCACTGTTTCCCATATTTCCTGAATATTTTGTGTTAGGGATTTGTTTGTCTTGAGATTTTTTTTTTTTTTTTTTTGGTCGATGACTGTATTTCCTCTAGCAAGTCTTCAACAACTGAGATTCTCTTTTCCATCTCTTGAATTCTATTGATTATACTCACATCTTTAGTTCTTGATCATTTATCCAGCCTTTCTATTTCCAGTATCCCCTTGTTCTGTGTTTTCTTTATTGTGTCTATTTCAGATTTTATGCCTTGAACTGTTTCGAGTGCTTCTGTTACTTGTTTGGTTGTTTTTTCTTTGTTTTCTTTAGATTCTTTAAGAGATTTGTTTATTTCTTTAATTTTTGCTTTGTCTTTTCCTCCAGTCCATGCAATTTTTGCTTGTTTTTTCTTCTGTTTCTTTAATGGATTTTCTTGTGTCCATTTTCAAGGTCTCTATCATCTTCTTTAGATAATTTTTGAGCGCCATCTGCTCGTCATCCTCTGTGTTGGGCTTTTCAGATCTTGCTGGTGTGTATTCCCTAGATTCTGGTGGTGTCATATTGGTTTTTCTGTTTTTGAGTGTGTTCTTACTCTGACTTCCCATCTCTTCTTCAAGCGAGTGCAGTTGGGGCACTCTCCCTTTCTCTGGTGTCAGTCAGAAGGCTCACCCTCTGGTGGCAGCTAGATGGCAGAGGGTGGTGGGTGGACAAGTGTGAGGTGCGTCTGGACTCAGGGTGGGCCTTCTCAGTCTAGACAGGTCCACTCTTCCCTGGGTGGGCTCAGGCAGAAGCAAGCATGGGTTGCTGGGGGAGCTTGGGGATCAGAGCAGTGCCCTGACTCATCTGAGGCTAGTGACCTGCTGCAGGATAGAAGGCGGAGTATAGACAAGGTTGAGCTGTGTCCAGACTAAGGGTGAGCCTTCAGGTCTGGGCTGGTCTACTCTTGTGGGGACTGTTTCAGGCAGAAGTCTTCAGGGCTTGATGGGCGTGGTTGGGGGCCAGAACAGCGCTCAGACTCACCTGAGGCGCCGGTGCCTGCTGCAGGACAGAGGGAAGTTTGTAGATAGGGGTGAGGTGTGTCCAGACTCAGGGTGGGCATTCTGGTATGGGCAGGTACACTCTTACTCTTGCCTGGGTGGGTTCAGGCAGAAGTGAGCAGGGATCGATGAGGGGTTGGAGAGCAGTGCAGTGCCCAGACTCACCTGAGGCTCGGGCACCTGCCACAGGACCTTCATTTACTTTTGTTTGTTTGTCTTTGTATTTTTTACATTTTGGTTTTCTTTGGATTTTCTTAATAATCTTCTATTTTTATTTTTATTTTATTTTAAAATTTATTCATTTATTTTATATCCCAACTGCAGCTTCTTTTTCCCTCACTCCTCTTTCTCTCTCCTCCCTTCCCTCCATCCTTCTCTTGATCCATCCCTCCTCTGTATTCACTTAGAAAGGGGCTGGCCTCGAACTAGCATCTGCAAAGCGTGGCATACCAAGCAGCCATGAAACCAAGTACATACCCCTGTATTCAGGCTTGACAAGACAATCCAGCATGAGGAATATGTTCCCAAGTGTCAGCCAAAGGACCAGGGACAGCCCTGCTCTCCTTTCCTGGAGTCCCACAGATAGACCAACCTACACAACTGTAATATATTGGCAGAGAGCCTCGGTTGATCACAATCAGGCTCCTTGGTTATTGATTCGTTCTCATATGCCAGGTTCGCCATTTCTGTTGGTTTTCCTGCAATGTCCCTGGCCTCTCTGGGTCTTAGAACCCCTCCTTCCTCTCCTCAGAAGGACTTCCCAAGATAGGTCCAGTTTTTGCCTTGGGACTCTGAATCTGCTCCATTGGTCACTGGGTGAAGCCTCTTGGTTGACAACTGTGATAGTCACCAGTCAGATCATTGTGGATGGCTAGTTCAGGCTATGCATCTACTGCTGTCTGGAGTCTTAGCTGGAATCATTATAGACTCCTAGGAGTTTCCCTTGCATTAGACTTCCACTGTAACCCCCACTTTCTTGCCATCTTTCTCAGAATTCTCCATTTCCACCCATCCTGCAAGCCAATCCCTCAAGTTTCTGTGCTCACCTGCCCCCAATATAAACAGAAGATCTCTATATTCCTTTCTTTGGGAGATCCAAACATCCAACCTTGTTTGGCTTATTTTATTGTACTATTTCTTAAATTTTTCTTTTGGGAGGTGCTACAAGGCTGAAGGGCAGATACAGAGGGACTAAGAAATGAGAGGGATTTGGTTGCATGATGTGAATTTCCCAAAGAATCAGTAAAAGTTAATTTCAAAAAAATATATTCAGGGTAACAAATGATGAAAAAGTATAATGATTTATGTTGATCAGACATCTGTAAATACTGCTTTTTAAAAATTCCATTATTTGCTATGGATGTCTATTATTAGAATACTATTTATTTATTTTAGTTTTAAAATTTTATAAATGTATACAATAAAATGTGATTATATCTAACCACCTTTTCTCCCTCCCGCCATCTTCCCCAAACTTTCTCTGACATCTCGTAAACTCAATTCATCTGTCTCTCTCTGTCTCTGTCTCTCTCTTTCTCTCAGTTTTTTTTTTAAAACAGGATATTAAATACAATTAGTGAAACTCCATGATGTCTCTAAGCCTCCCCTTTTCCTGATTTCTCATTTTTCTCCCCCTTTAGGGCCAATTCTGTTCGACATGATTGGAATCTCTTCATCAATATCCCAGATTTTATTAGATTCTTGGAAGGACAAGAAGAAATGAAGGACAGGGTATATCTTCAGTGGATAACATGACTAGAATAATGGACACATTATATATATTAACTAATATTTCTTTAATAATGGTTGGAGGCTATACTTTGTATCAAAGGGTAGAAGAAAAATAATTAAATGCATATCATTGTGTCCAACTAAAACTGGGATCAAGGAGTGTTGTGATATTATTTGTAAAATTAAGAGTATTGAAATCGTGGTGCTGGAAATAGTGGGAGGGATGATGATGGTGTTTGTGTTTGTATGTGTGTGTTTCCTTTTCTTCTTGGATGATTTATTCCCTGAGTTTTCATGGTTTCACTTAACCTATGTTAGTTTGGAGTGAACACTCTAGGAAATTTCTAGAATCCTATGTTGAACTAGATTTTTCAATAAATATTTTTTTAAATTTGGCTGTTTCAACTTAAGTCTTATTTTTCTTCATCTAGGGTGTTTGATTTTGTTTTTATAATAGTCTAGGCCAGCGTCTGTGGCCTCTTAAAATATGTAGGACATCTGCTCAGGCTATTCTGGCTTTTAGAGTCAAAATAGAGTAGACAAGCATTATTCTAATAGGTCTGTCTTTATATGTTGCTTGATTTTTTTTCTTCCAACTTTTAATATTGTTCCTTGTTCTGTACAGTTAAAGTTTGGATTATTATGTGCCAAAGGGACTTTCTTTTCTGGTCTAGTCTACTTGAGGTTCTTTATGGATTTTGTACCTTGAAAGGCACATCCTTCTTAGGTTATAGAAACTGTCTGAGAAGTTTCTGCAGCTATGTGGATCTGGTTTCACTTCCTAGCAATCAAATGACAGATCACAAACATCTGTATCTCCAGGTTTAAGAGATCCTACAATTTTCTACGGCCTCTGAAGGAAACAGACATGCATGCAATATGTTTATATGTTGGCAAAACACTCAAACACATAAAACAAAAAGAAATCTAATATGTTTTTTAAGGAAACAATGCTCTTTGTTAAATTCATTGAGTTTGTCCTCCTCACCCCTTCTCTTCTCCCCTTCACATTCTCCTATCTCCCTCTCCCCTCCCACATGCTCCCAATTTGCTCAGGAGATCTTGTCCCTTTCCATTTCTCCTGTGGACCATGTAAGTCTTTCTTAGCGAGGGAGCAGGAAGGTTGAGTTGGGGGAAGAATAGAGGAGAGTAGGATAAGAGATACCATAATAGAGGGAGCCATTATAGGTTTAAATAGAAATCAGGCACCAAGGAAATATCTGGAGACCTACAAATATGACACCAACTAACAATCTAAGCAACAGAGGAGAGGCTATTTTAAATGCCCTCCACTGATAATGAGATTGATGACTAACTTATATGCCATCCTATAGCCTTCAACCAGTAGCTGGTGGAAATTGAAGCAGACACCCACAGCTAAACAGAAAACTGAACTATGGAACTCAGTTGCAGAAGAGGAGTGATGAGCAAAGTTGTCAATCTCAGGCTGGTGAAACCCACAGAGACAGCTGACCTAAACAAGGGGAAGCTCTTGGTCTCCAGACTGATAGCTGGGAAACCAGCATGGGACTGATCCAGCCCCCATGATTTTGGGTGTCAGTGAGGAGACCTCAGAAATCTATGGGGCCTCTTTTAATAGATCAGTCCTTATCTCTAACATGTGAATGGACTTTGGGAGCCCATTCCACATAAAGAGATACTCCCTGAGACTAGACACATGGAGGAGGGCCTTGTCCCTATCCCAAAGGATATGACAGTCTCTGAAGACTTCCTATGGAAGGCCTCTCCCTCCCTTGGGAGGATAAGGTATTAGTTGGGGGGAGCAGGGGTTAAAGGGAGAGGAGAGAGCTAGGATTAACATGTAAAACAATCTTGTTTCTAATTCCAATAAAAATGGAGAAAAAATCATTGACTTTGTATAGATGGTGATTCCATCAAATTAACAAAAACACAAAACTAATGAGTATAATATTAAATCAACTTAAAAGATTTGATCACAGAATCACAAAATTATTCAAGTGAATATGTATAAAGAAGATGTTTATTCACATGTTACTTCTTAGTCCCATTGGCATTCTGGTCACATTCCTGGGAAGACAGGGCATTTCCACTGGCATCCAATAAGTCTTATAAAACATATAGATTTATAATAATTAAGACTACACTAGTATATGAGAAATCCTATTCATTGACCAAACAGTATTTGTACCTAATATAAATCTGTGTGTTACTTGGGACCTTAACGTGGTGGTGGGTGGAACTAGGGTGGCCTGGCAGAAAGTGCCCTTATGGTAGCATGTTTTGGGTGGCTTTGGCAGAAAGACTTATTGTTACATGTCACATTGAAATAAAACAAAGAAAATGCATCATTTAAATGATATATGATAAATAGATAATGCAAGCATCAATTTATTGAAAATTATGTTTAATATAAGGATTTTTAGATAAGATAAAGTTTATTTTATTTATTTTTTAAATTTTTTATTAGTTCATGTTAGGGAACAAGCTTGTTTCACATGTAAGTCCCTTCTTGCTCTCCCTCTTCTCACCCCCATCTCTCCTCCCCCAACCCCAAACTACCCCCCACCCCATCCACCCACCACTCCCCAGGCAGGGTAGGGCCCTCTACTGGGCCTCTGCAAAGTCCACCAAATCTTCCTGTGCTAGGCCTGGGCCCTTCCCCATGTTTCCAGGGCCAGAGTGTATCCCTTCATGTGGAATGGGCTCTCAAAGTCCCTTGTTACACCAGGGAAAAAAAAACTAATCCACTACCAGAGGCTCCCTGGGGTGCAGAGGCTTTCTTATTGACATCCATGTTCAGGAGTTTGGATCAGTCTTGTACTGGCCTCCCAGACAGCATCTGGGGTCAATGTGCTCTCCCTTGTTCAGGCCAACTGTTCCTGTGGGTTTCTCCAACATGGTACAGTCCCCTTCGATCTTCATTGCTCCCTCTCTTTAACTAAATTCAGCTCAGTGTATATCTGTGTATGTATGTCTCTGCTTCCATCAGGCACTGGATGACGGCTCTAGGATGGCATAAAGAGTAGTCATCAATCTCATTTTAGGGTAAGGGCTTTTAGATTATCCTCTCCACCACTGCCTGGTTTGTCAGATAGTGTCATCCTTGTAGGTCTGTGGGGATCTCCCTAGATTCCAGATCTCTTCTCAGACCTACAGTGGCTCCCTCTAATATGGTATTTTGCATCCTGCTCTCTTTCCTCTATTCTTCCCCCAACTGATTATTTCTGCTCCTCCATTTAATCTCCTCTACTCCTCTTCTCCTGCTCTTATTGTGGCAGCTCCGTCTCCCCTACCCTCATGTTCCCAATTAGCTCATGAGTTAGTGCCACTTCCCATTCCTGGGGTCCATTTATCCCTTAGAGTCCTTCATGTTTCCTAGTTTCTTTGGTGAAGAGGATTATAGGCTGGTAATCCTTTGCTCTATGTCTAAAGTTCATATATGATTGAGTACATACCATGTTTGTCTTTTTGTGACTGGGTTACCACTCAGGATGGTTTCTTCTAGTTCCATCCATTTACCTGCGAATTTCAAGATTCCATTGCTTTTTTCTGCTAAGTAGTACTCCATTGAATAAATGTACCACATTTTCTGTATCCATTTTTCAATTGACGGGCATCTAGGTTGCTTCCAGGTTCTGGCTATTACAAACAATGCTGTTATGAACATGGTTGAACATATGTCCTTGTTGTACGACATGTGCTATTTGGATATACACCCAAGAAAGGAATGGCTGGATCTTGAGGTAAACTGATTCGCATTTTTCTGAGCAACTGCCATACTGATTTCCAGAGTGGTCTTACAAGTTCGCACTCCCACCAGCAATGGAGGATTATTCTTCTTTCTCCACATCCTCTCCAGCATAGACTGTCATTGGTGTTTTTGATTTTAGCCATTTGACAGGTGTGAGGTAATATGTCAGAGTTGTTTTGAGTTGCATTTCTTTGATGGCCAAGGATTTTGAACACTTTCTTAAGTGTCTTTCAGCCATTTCAGA
Organism: Cricetulus griseus; assembly: GCF_003668045.3. Lineage (NCBI taxonomy): Eukaryota > Metazoa > Chordata > Mammalia > Rodentia > Cricetidae > Cricetulus > Cricetulus griseus. Next base: position 54,642,596 of record NC_048604.1, read on the forward strand.
TACCTCTGTTGAGAATTCTCTATTTAGTTCTGCACACCACTTTTTAATTTCATTGTTTAGTATTTTGGTGGCTAGCATCTAGAGTTCATTTTATATCTTGGAAATCAGCCATATGTCAGATGTGGGACTGGTGAAGATCTTTTCCCATTCTGTGTGTAGTCGTTTTGTCTGACTATGTCCTTTGCCTTGCAGAAGTTTCTCAGTTTCAGGAGGTCCCATTTATTAATTGCAGACCTCAATGACTGTGCTACTGGCATAATGTTCAGGAAGCTGTATCCTGTGCCAATTGGTTCAAGGATAATTCCCACTTTCTCTTCTAGAAGATTCAGTGTGTCTGGATTTATGGTCAGATCTTTGATCCATTTGCACTTAAGTTTTGTGCATGGTGACAGGTATGGATCTATCTGCAATCTTCTGCATGTCCGAATCCAATTGTGCCAGCACCATTTGTTGAATATGCTATCTGTTTTCCATTGTATAGATTTAGCACCTTTGTCAAAAATAAGGTGTGATGGGGTATGTGCTGTCTATGTTTATTTTATTGATTGTTTAATAAAGTTCTGTTTGGCCAATGAAACAGCAAGTTAGGCAGGACTAGGAGTCAAAGAGGATTCTGGTAAATGTAGTAGAGAAGTGGTGATCCAGGCAGGAAGTGACATAGCAAGGAGACTCATATCTAAACCAGGAAACCGGAAGTGTCCCCTTTTTCTCGTTCACATCCTCCAGTGGCAGGATGTGAGCCACCTGCAAGGAGGGACGCCAATAAGGCTTCCGATAAGATAAGTCTTATAAAATATATAGATGTATGATAATTAAGACTGGGATAACAGATGAGAATCCCCGTCATTGGCCAAGCAGCTTGGAACCTAATACAATTTTCTGTATATTCATTTGGGCCCTAACTCAGGGGGGGGGCGGCTGGTGTAAAGCCCAAATGTGGCGGTGGGGCTCAGGCGGCGTCTGGAAGAAAGATTCATCATAAAAAATGTGTTCGTAGGTGCATGGGTTAATATCAGGGTTTTGACTTCGATTCCATTGGTCTATCTATTTTTCTACCAATACAAAGCTGTTTTCAGAAGTATGGCTCTATATTAGAGCTTGAAGTCAGGGATAATGATGCCTCCAGAAGATCCTTTATTGTAAAGAGTTGTTTTGGCGATCCTTGGTTTTTTATTTTTCCATATAAAGTTGAGTAGTGTTCTTTCAATGTCTGTGAAAAACTGTGTTGGGATTTTGATGGGGATTGCATTGAATCTGTAGATTGCTTTTGGCAGGATTGCCAATTTTACTTAATTCTACCTATCCAAGAGCATGGGAGATCTTTCCATTTTCTGGTATCTTCTTTAACTTCTTTCTTTAAAGACTCAGAGTTCTTACTGTACAGGACTTTCACTTTTTGGGCTAGTGTTACCCGAAGATATTTTATGTGGCTTGTGGATATTGTGAAAGATGATGTTTCCCTGATTTCTTTGTCATTGGATTTATCATCTGTATATTGTAGGGCTACTGATTTTTTTGAGTTAATTTTGTATCCTGCTACCTTGCTGAAGGTGTTTATCAGCTGTAGGAGTTCCCTGGTAGAGTTTTTCGGGTCACTAATGCAGACTATCATGTCATCTGCAAATAGTGAAAGTTTGTCTTCTTCCTTTCCAATTTGTATCCCTTTGATCCCCTTTTCTTCTCTTATTGCTCTAGCTAGAACTTCAAGTACAATTTTGCAGATGTATGGAGAGAGTGGACAGCCTTGTCTTTTTCCTGATTTTAGAGGAAACGCTTTGAGTTTCTCTCCATTTAGTTTGATGTTGGCTATTGGTTTGGCGTATTTTGCATTTATCATGTTTAGATATGTTCCTGTTATTCCTGTTCTCTCCAAGATCTTTATCAAGAAGGAATGTTGGATTTTGTCAAAGGCTTTTTCAGCCTCTAGTGAGATGATCATGTGGTTTTTCTTTTTCAGTTTGTTTATATGGTGGATTACATTAATGGATTTTCATATGTTGAACCATCCTTGCATCCCTGGGATGAAGCCTACTTGATCATTTTGGATGATTTTTCTGATATGTTCTTGGATTCGATTCACCAATATTTTATTGAGTATTTTAGTATTGATGTTCAAGAGGGATATAGGTCTGTAGTTCTCTTTCTTAATCATATCTTTCTGTGGCTTGGGTATCAAAGTGATTTTAGCCTCATAGAAAGAGTTTGGCAATATCATATTTGATTCTATTGTGCAGAACAGTTTGAGGAGTACTGGAATTAGCTCTTGTTTGAATTTCTGGTAGAATTCTGCAGTGAAGACATCTGGCCCTGGCCTTTTTTTTTGGTTGGGAGGCTTTTGATGACTTTTTCTATTTCATTAGGGGTTATAGGTCGTTTTAAACTGTTTATCTATTCTTGGTTTAATTTAGGTAAGTGATATTTATCCAGAAAAGTGTCCATTTACTTTAGATTTTCGAATTTTGTGGAGTGCAGGTTTTTAAAGTATGACCTGAAGATTCTCTGGATTTCCTCAGTGTCTGTTGTTATATCCCCCTCATCCTTTCTGATTTTGTTAATTAGCATGCTCTCTCTTTGCCTTTTGGTTAGTTTGGCTAGAGGTTTGTCTATCTTGTTGGTCTTCTCAAAGAACCAACTCTTTGTTTCATTGATTCTTTGTAATATTTTCCTAGTTTCTACTTTATTGATTTTGGCCCTCAGTTTGATTATTTCCTGGCATCTACTCCTCCTTGGTGAGTTTGCTTCTTTTTGCTCTAAAGCTTTCAGTTTTTCTGACATTTCTCTAATGTGACTTTTCTCCGGTTTCTTCATGTGGGCACTTAGTGCTCTTAGCACTGCTTTCAAAGTGTCCCATAGGTTTGGGTATGGTGTGTCTACATTCTCATTAAACTCTACGAAGTCTTTAAATTCTTTTTTTATTTCTTCCTCAACCCAGGAATGGTGCAATTGGTTGTTATATCATTTTCCAGGAGTATGTAGGTTTTATGAAATTCATATTGTTGTTGAATTCTAGCTTTAAGGAATGGTGATGTGATAAGATACAGGGGGTTATTTCAATTCTTTTGTAACTGTGGACGTTTACTTTGCTGCCAACTATGTGGTTAATTTTAGAGAAAGTTCCATATGCTGCTGAGAAAAAGGTATATTCTTCTGTGTTTGGATGGAAAGGTCTACATATATCTGTTAAACACACTTGGGTCATAACTTCTGTCAGATCCTTTGTTTCTTTGTTAAGCTTCTGTCTGGCTGTCCTGTCTAGTGGTGTAATGGGGGTGTTGAAGTCTCCTACTATAATTGTGTGTGGTTTTATGTGTGGTTTGAGTGTTAGTGATGTTTCTTTTACAAATGTGTGTGCCTTCATATTTGGGGCATAGATGTTCAGGATTGAGACTTCATCTTGATGGACTTTTCCTGTGATGAGTATGAAATGCCCTTCTTCATCTCTTTTGATTGATTTTAGTTTAAAGTCTAATTGTTAGATATTAGGATTGCTACACCAGCTTGTTTCTTGAGCCCATTTGATTGGAAAATCTTTTCCCATCCTTTTACTCTGAGATAACACCTGTCTTTGAAGTTGAGGTGTATTTCTTTCAACAGCAGAAGGATGGATTCTGTCTTCGTGTCCATTCTGTTAGCCTATATCTTTTTATGGGTAAGTTAAGACCATTGACATTTAGGGATATTAATGTCCATTGTTCGTTGGTTCTTGTTTGTTTTGGATTTATTGTTGGTGGTGTCATTGTGTGTGGATTTTGCCCTCCTGCTTCTTTTTGTGTTTGGCAAAATTAGATTATCTTTTGCCTGTGTTTTTGTGCATGTAGTTATGTTCCTTGGGTTGGAGTTTTCCTTCCAGAACCTTCTGTCGTGCTGGATTTGTGGATATGTATTGTTTAAATATGTTTTTGTCATGGAATATCTTGTTTTTTCCATCTATAGTGATTGAAAGTTTTGCTGGGTACAGTAGTCTGGGTTGACATCCATGCTCCCTTAGTGCTTGTAGGGTATCTATCCAAGACCTTCTGGCTTTCAGATTTTCTATTGAGAAGTTGGGTGTGATTCTGATTGGTTTGCCTTTATAGGTTACTTGGAGTTTTTCCTTTGCTTTTTAAATATTTTCTGTAGATTTGCTGTTTTGATTATTATGTGTGTGGGGGACTTCTTTTTGTGGTCCAGTCTGTTTGGTGTCCTGTAAGCTTCTTGTACTTTCATAGGCATATCCTTCTGTAGGTTGGGGAAGTTTTCTTCTATGATTTTGTTGAATATGTTTTCTGTACCTTTGTGAAGAATATGTTTCTTCACCTTCTTCTATACCTATTGTTCCTAGGTTTAGTCTTTTCATGGTGTCCCATATTTCCTGGGTATTTTGTGTTAGGGGTTTGTTGGACTTGAGGTTTTCTTTGGTTGATGAATGTATATCCTCTACTGAGTCTTCAATAGCTGAGATTCTCTCATCCCTCTCTTGAATTCTATTAGTTATACTCACATCTTTCGCTCCTGATCATTTATCTAGCATTTCCATTTCCAGCATCGCCTCATTCTGTGTTTTTTTTTATTGTGTCTATTTCAGCTTTCATGCTTTGAACTATTTCAAGAGCTTCCTTCACTTGTTTGGTTGTTTTTATTTTTTTTGGGGGGGGTTCTTTAGAATCTTTAAGAGATTTGTTTATTTCTTTTTTTTTTTTTTGGTTTGTCTTTTCCTCCATTTCGTGTAATTTTTTGCTTGCTTTTTCTTCTATTTCTTTAAGGTATTTTGTTGTTTCCTTTTTAAAGGTCTTTATCATCTTGCCGAGATAACTTTTGAGGTCTACCTCTTCTTCATGCTCTGTGTTGGGCTTTTCAGATCTTGCTGGAGTGGAGTCCCTAGATTCTGGTGGTGTCATATTGTTCTTTCTGTTGTTGAGTGAGTTCTTATTCTGTCTTCTTCCCATATATTCTTCCATTGGGTACAGGTGGGATCTCTCTATTTCCTCTTCTGACCCAGTGGTGTGTGTGGACCAGGAATTCAATGTCCACTGCTCTGGATGGTCTTGCCTCTCCTGGTAGTCTCCTCACTCTGAAGGAGTTAGGCCTCTGTAGGGGTCAGGTCAGGGGAACGGGAATTTAGAGTGGGGTGTTTCCAGACTCAGGGAGTTCCTCCCTGCCTGGGCAGGACTACCTCAAGCTGGCACAGACCCAGGGAGTTCAGGGTGAATGGGGCTTTGGATGGGAGTTGGGTAAGAGCAGAGTATCACTCAACTCTTTGTGGATCAGTTGGAGGAAAGGGACGGAAGAGTGGGGTGTTTCCAGATTCAGGGAGCTCCTCCCTGCCTGGGTGTATCTACCCCAAGCAGGCGCAGGACTGGGGAGATTGGGAAGCAAGTTTATTTTAAATATAAGTTAATACATTTAAATGTTCCAAGTATCTCAAGACTTTGAATGTAGTAATACAATCCATATTAAGGGTATACTAAAAGTATTTGTGTGATATTTTGTGGTGTGGACATGAGTGTAAAGATATGTTTTTCTTTTGCAGAGTTCAAAGAAAAATTCTGGATGTCTTCATCTCATATTTTCAATCATATTCCTTTGAGATGGTGTCTCTCACTTTATCTAAAACTTACAGACTTAGGTGTACTTTTGATAAGTTAGCTCCAAAAAAACACCTGTGTCTGCCCTGGACCACTACAAATAAAGACATCTGGACATTTTTAGCTCTGTTACATATGAGCAAAATCTCAAGCCATTTCATGAACAGTACTCCATAATGTTTCTTCCCTAAGACTGTTCTCACCATCCCTCTACTTATGCTGCAAATCAACAAAATTTTATTAAGGAGTGTTAAGTTTTTTTGGATGGCAATAGGAATGCATAACTAAAATAAATGAACCTTCTTTTGTATAATTTGTTGTCTACCTGCATATAGAAAATTAATAAGTATTAAGAACATGATGAATGTGATGAGGTTGTATATACTAACTTTTGAAAGCCATTTAAGCTGCTTTTCTCTTTCCATCCAGTAGTATCTGGACGTTATAATCATCATCAATGAAATCATCATGTACTCTTGTGACATTCCTGGCTTTCCTCTTAGCATCAGAACCAAGAGTCATTGAAATTTTAGTAAAATTAAAACAGGTTACCTCTGCAAATATCCTCTTGAGTGAGTTTCTTTTTTCATACTTATTGTTGCTGTCTTTACATAATTTTCAAAATTTCTATTAGATGATTTAAATTTATAAAATGAGAACTTATGAAACACAAAAGGCTTCAAGATCAAAATTAAAATCTTTCTGCTTACATCAGCTACTAGATGGAGGGTCTAGGATGGCATATAAGGTAGTCATCAATCTCATTAGCAGAGAAGGGCATTTAAAGTAGCCTCTCTCAACTATTGCTTAGATTGTTAGGTTCAACCTTGTAAATCTCTGGATATTTTCCTAGTGCCAGAATTCTCTTTAAACCTATAATAGCTCCCTCTATTATGGTATATCTTTTCTTGCTCTCCTCTATTCTCCCCCGACTAGATGTTCCTGCTCCCTCATCCTCTCCCCTCCTCTTTCTCCTAACTCCTTCTCCCCTACCCCCATGCTTCCAATGAGCTTAGGAGTTCTTGTCCCTTTCCCCTTCTCTGGGGGACCATGTATGTCTCTGTTAGGATCATCCTTGTTTCCTAGCTTTTCTGGCAGTGTGGATTATAGTATGTTAATCCTTTGCTCCATGTCTAAAATACATAAATGAGTGAGTACTTACCATTTTTTTGTATTTTGTGACTGGGTTACCTCAAACAGAATGGTTTCTTCTAGTTCCATCCATATCCCTGAGAATTTCAATATTCCTTTTTTTTTCCTGCTGAGTAGTACTGCATTGTGTAAATGTACCACATTTTCTCCACCCATTCTTTAGTTGAGGGGCATCTAGGTTGCTTGCAGTTTTGGGCTATTACAAATAATGCTTCTATGGACATGGTTTAATAGATGTCCATGCTGTCTGAATGTGCTTCTTTTGGGTATATGCCTAAGAGTGGAATTGCAGGATCTTGCAGTAGATGCAAAAGCCACACAAAATAATTTAGTAATATTATTCTTCTAAATTTAACAAAAATTCTAATAAATAGACAAGAAATTTATGATTTCTTTTAAATGATCACATGCTAATCAAATTAATAATATCTTCAGTGTTTTAAAATAAAAAATAGATACCACTTAGTGACATTTAGTTTTATAATGGTTAATTTCAATTTTCAACTTGGCAGAATCTAGGTTCTTCTGGAAAGGGCATCTTAAAGAATTTTGCATTTTACATTAGCCTTAGGACACAGCTGTGAGTAATTTTCTTATTTTTTGATAATTAGAGATCTGAAGTGATTTTGCTTTTATTTCCTTCATGTTAAGCCAATCATGAAATTTCACAGTGAGTGATTTCTGGTGTGGGGCAGAAAGGAAGCTTATTTAGAATGGTCAAGTTCACATCCTTGTTAGTCTGAGAAGGTGCAAGCAGAGGAGGACTCACTGTGGAAGCTGGAGCAGAACCTACTGCCCTGCTGTCAGGTAGGTGATGTTCCTGGAGCAGGAGACGTTGTAAGCAATGTCCACAGCAGCTTCTAGCTTGCTGCCTCAATCAGACTTCCACCTGCCTTGGAGTCACCCTCTGCAGTGATGATAGCTGCCTTCTTCTGCTGCTCAGCCTTTTCCAACACAAATCTGGCTCTCTCTGCTTCCTGCTGAGCCACTTGTTTGGCTTCCACTACTTCTGTGAACTCCTTCCCAAAGCTCAGATATATCAGGGAGGAGTTATTCAGGTTGAGCCCAAATGTAGTCCCTGCTCTCTCACTCATCTGCCTGGAGACGAATCTCTGTGGTGATGGACCACAGCACCGACTCATCATATTCCTCACCGATGCTGGTGTAGATACAAGGAAGCTGGCTGTGATGACAGGTACATTCCGTGGTCTTGAGATGGCAGTCAAAGATAATAGGTTTCTGAACCAAAGGGATAAGAAATTGAGTCCCTTCCCAACTAAAATGTCCTGTCCTCAATGGAATCGGTCAAAGACGGCAGCTCTGTGCCCAGCATCTACATTATATGAGGCAGAATTCACCATGCCTCCTGCAACTGCTAAAGTGAGGCTGAGCTTTCCATCAGACTCAAACTCTTTGGCAGCCATAATTATTTCTGTTGCACCCACTCACATCTGCTTTCAAGCTGACCTCCACATGAATTTCCCCATTTTAATTGTTTTAATTCAGGTGGAAATACATACTCTGAAAGTTAGTGGTACAGATTTATGTGTTTGACTCTCAACTGAATGACTAGTGAAGTGAGGTGCACACTAGAGCCACATGTATTAATTCATTGCTCCCTCTTCTTACTATTGGATGAAATACAAGTAGCTACTTCTAATTCCTTCTATCCTGGCTTTACTGCAATAGTGGATTTCAACTTAAAATTGTGAGCATTTTTGTCTTCTTTGAATAAATTATCTCTTCCAAAAGGTAAAACATGTCCTGTTTTCTTATATGCTAATTTCATATTCTATTTTATTGCTATCTGATATTATCTCTATTGTGATACCATAGTTAATCATTATTGCAAGCAACTGACTTTCAATAAACACTTTGCTGACTTTTTAAAATTTGTAGAATACCTACAAACTCTAGCTCTCCTATTTTAGAACTTTGCATGAAGATAATCTTATAATTTATTCTGTTTTGACTCAAACTTCTTTTTTCAGGTGTACTGAATAAAGGTAGTTCATGGGATATTTACCCATTATATTGTTGATTGGGCTTTGCTTTGGGACTCTTTCCAGTGCAAGAATAATCCTCTAAATGCTTCAAAATTTTTATCTTGGTACACATTTGCAACAAATTCTTTGTATGTATGAATAATATGTATAATTGATGACATATTTCAGTGAAACCTGTTCAACTATTTTACCTTTTATACTTGAACTGCTTTTACACACTTAGTTGACTTGTAAGAGTATTTTATGTTAACATGAAACTGTCAATGGAATGTTTGAGAATGGGAATTGAACTTCAGAAAGACTTCTCTTACTTTTGTGCTTTATATTGATATTTTGAGTAAAGACAATAATCACGTTGCAGTGACAATGAGTGCTAAAGCTTGGGATTTATATGGTACTTGAAGAAGTATATTAATAACAAATGTTTACATTGAGAACACTGAATTATTTCAATTTGTTCTTTTCCAAGAAGCAAAAATTGTCTTTCGTTCTTAAGCTCAAGTTTCTTTACTTTTTATCACTCTTGAGGATTTTCTTTGATCCAATATGAATTTGTGATTCCACTACCTTGTTGTGGTTGAATTTCAAACTTGTTTAAATTACTTCACTCTCCAGGACCTATTGAAGACCATATCTTATTGTCAATGACACTCTGATTTGTGTGTATATTGTGCAATCTTAGTTGAATTAAGTCATACTGCATTACCCAATTTTCTCCATGCATTTGGAACAAGTGAAAGCCAGCAGACACATTTATTAGACATGGCCTCACTATGTATCCCTGGGTAGAATTCACCAAGCATACTAAATTGACCTCAAACTCACAAAGATCCACCTGCTTCTGCCTGCTGAATTCTGGGATATAAGTGCATAACTCTATACCCAGACTGACTATAAAAACATTTTTAAAGAAACATTCTCTACAATTTCATTACTTCTAAGCTTAATTAATATGCTGACAAAGTTTATGATAACAGTTTTGTCATAATCCAAGAGGCAAATCTCAAGAAAAGTAAGATGTCAGTCCAAACTTGTGTTAATACCAGTAATCCCACAAATTGGATGTTCAGGGTATAAATACATGACTATGAGGGCTAGACCAGGTTGGACTACCAAGTGATTATGAGATCAGCAGAGACAATATATAAAGACTCTGTTTAAAACAAAACTACATCAAATGCAACCAAAATATATCTTATGATAAAGACAGTGGGGATCTCATTAATGGACTACAGTATATGCCTCATATCATGCATAAATATTGTGTTATGGATAAGGAAAACATTTAGACCTGCTTTTATTGCTAGGGATATTCTTTGAATAGTATAGTGAAATCATTGTAGACTGTTGGTTTTTATCAAATTACCAGAATGATGATCATACAAATGATTTAACTTTGGAAAATAAATTCTGAAGAGTAAATAAAAGATCATTTTGGAATTTATAATATGATACACAGGTTATTCATGATTTAACAACATTTCTCAAATATTAAGTTTTGAAAATTATTTTAATTAAACATATTTAAAACTTATTGTCACTGGTACTTCTTAACTATGTTTATTATTAAAACATTCATAAAACAATTTTTGACATATAATGGTATACTGAAAACCTTAGTATATCATTAAATTATGGTCTGATAAAATATGATTAATTACCTTTGCAGAAGAGCCAGTGCACAAGGCTCATGGGGAACTTCAGGCCAGCCAGAGAGGAACAGGTCTTGGCCTTGGCATGAGCCTTGCCACCCTCCTTGCTGCATCCTTCGGCAAAGTATCAGGATAGAAAAGTAAATCAAAATAATCAGTAGCATTCCTACATACAGATGATAAATCCAATGAGAAAGACATCAGAGAAACATTACCCTTCTCAATAGCCACACACAACATAAAATATCTTGGAGTAATGCAAATCAAAAAAGTGAAAGATTTGTACAGTAAGAACTTTGAGTTTGTAAAAAAAGATGGAAAAAAAGGATGAACATAGTAAAAATGGCAGTCTTGCCAAAAGCAATCTACAGATTCAATGCCATCCCCATCAAAATACCAACACAGTTCTTCACAGACCTTGAAAGATACTCAAATTTATATGGAAAAACAAAAAGACCCAGGATAGTCAAAACAACTATGTACAATACAGGAATTTCTGGAGGCATCACCATCCCTGACTTCAAGCTCTATTATAGAGCCATAGTCCTGAAAACAGCTTGGTATTAGCCCAAAGTACATAGATAGACCAAGGGAATTGAATTGAAAACCCTGATAATAACTCACACACCTACGGACACCTGAATTTTGACAAAGAACCCAAATTTATACATTGGAAAAAAGAAAGCATCTTCAACAAATGGTGCTGGCATAACTTCATACTGGAATGTAGAAGAAAGCAGATAGATCCATATTTATTGCCACGCACAAAACTTAAGTCAAAGACCTCAACATAAATCCAGCCACAGTGAACCTCTTAGAAGAGAAAGTTGGAGGTACCCTTGAACAAATTGGTACAGGAGACTGCTTCCTGAACATAACTCCAGTAGCATAGACACTGAGATCAACAATTAATAAGTAGGACCTCCTGAAACTGAGAAGCTTTTGTACGGCAAAGGACACAGTCAGTAAAACAAAACAACAGTCCACAGATTGGGAAAAATCTTCACCAATCCTACATCTGACAGAGGGCTGATATCCAAAGTATAAAATGATCTCAAGAAGGTAGCCACCAAGTAGGGTGTTGGTGGCGCACACCTTTAATCCCAGCACTCAGGAGGCAGAGGCAGGCAGATATCTGTGAGTTTGAGGCCAGCCTGGTCTCCAGAGCGAATGCCAGGATAGGCTCCAAAGCTACACAGAGAAACCCTATCTCCAAAAACAAACAAAAAAAGAAGGTAGCCACCAAAACACCAAACAGTGTAATTAAATAGTTGTGTGCAGAACTAAATAGAGAATTCTAAAAAGAGGAATCTAAAATGGCTTTGCTTTGTTGTTTTCTTGAAACATTTGTTCAAATGATACACACACACACACACACACACACACACACACACAGAGCATTGTAATATTATTTATTTTTCACTTAATCATAATATTATGAAGCAGGTATCTGAGAAATAAATTTAAATCATTAAATTATGCAATTAAATTTGTATCCCAAAACTTCTCTGATGACTTTTCTTTTTTGGTATTCTTTAGCTGGTAATTGTTTTAAAATTCAAATATCTCTTATTTTTCTATTACATGGGTTTAATTAAAATTTTTTGAAAATATGTCTTTTTGTAACAATAAAGTTGAAAATATTTATTTATACTCAAATATTCAAATATGAGCAACTACTACATGCAAATGTTTTGTCAGGCCAGTTGGCAACCTACCAATCCAGTTTAAAAATTGTACTATTTATTTTTCCTATGATAATTTATTGGATGGCTGTATGTTGAATTAGTTGGGCTAAAAATGATACAGTGTCAAAATTATTTTTCCTTTTTACTTCTAAATCTAATGTGGAAAATAAGAACTTGATTTTTATCCTTTATCCAAGATGCGTATATTACACATATTGCTGTGGGTATATGTGTAATTAATTCATTTTTACACCAGTTATGAGATTCTTCTTAGTAATAAAAACTCAGGTACCATATATCGGGGCTAATGCTTTGCACTCTGATCTTCAGGCAAGCTTTGTTTGTGAGATAATAAACAAAAATACCAGCACAGATTATCTAATATTTTTTCCAAACTGAGCAACTTCAATAGACAACTTTACCATCTGTCTTATTCCTCTGTATATTGTCTAAACAAATGAAGATGTATTGTTGAAATATTGACTCTAATGGATAGTGACATATATATATATATATATATATATATAATATATATATATATATATACTTTATATATCAGTATATATCAGTAATTTGAATGAACTTTGATTTTCCAGGAGAAAATTACAAGGAGCTATTAGAATTTATGACTGTCTGTCTAACATAATATTTAGTCTACTGTTACTTGAGATGTGCTAGAATTCTATAGAATAATATAATGTGTATATAGATATAGAAGGTGCACTTCCTAATTTTGTGTTTCAACTCAATACCACCTAGTGCCAGCACAGTAGAAGCCTCAGCTGAGGAAATTCCTCCATGATATCCAGCTGTAAGGCATTTTCTCAATTAGTATTCAAGGTAGGAGCTCTCAGCCCATGGTTGGTGATGTCATCCCTAGGCTAGTAGCCCTCAGTTCTGTAAGAAATAAGGCTGATCAAACCAGTGTAAGCAACCCACAACTTGGCTCCCTACCATGTCCTCTCCATCAGATCCAGCCTCCATGATCCAGCCACACTTAAGTTCCTTTTCTGACTTCCTCCAATGGTGGATTATGATCTAGAATTATATGCCAAATAAACTCTTTTCACCACCTTGTTTCTTTCTCATTGTGTATTTTCAAAGAAATAGAAAACCTAACTAAGACACATTGGTCTCAGCATAGTGTGAAAACTTGACCATGTTTCTGTGAGGACTATGGAAGGACATTAGACGTTTTTGCTATGAGGATCATTGAGTATTAGGTTTGTGGGATGTTTTGTGGGAACTTGGATGGTAAGAATAATGAGAACAGTGCAGATGATAGAGTCCTTGATTGTGAAGTTTCAGAGGGAAATTTAAAGATTCTGTCAGGGCAATTTGATATTTTCAATTAAGATACTGTGGTAGGTAGTGGTTATTGGGAGAGAAAGAATTGGCTCTGACTAAAGCGATACTATTACTGCTAAAGTGAAACCTTTACTGAGAGAATATGTGATGGTTAGCTGGAGCTAAGAAATTAGAGGTATTTAAGAAGAAACCCATATCACTAAGGTGAAATCTTTTGGAAGTATTTCCTGAGACCATAGCGATGCCATGTTCAGGAGGCAGCTTTGGACGTGATAACGTGTAAATAGCATCTAGGTGGTACTGGTTTTGAAGGCATGAAACGGTCTTGTAGAGCAAATGAGGATAGATGATGTGAAAGAGTAGGGGAGGCCGTTGGGGAAGGTGCAGCTACAGACAAATTTGAAGGCTTAAAACTGAAGGGGTCTTGCAAAGAATTTGAGGCTTGGCACAATGAGAAAAGTCTATGTGAATCTATTGATGAAAGTGCAGACTATTTTCAGGAAGGGACCACAGCATTTTGGAGATCATGGTAAGACCAGCAAGAACAGTAGAAGCAGTGGAGAAGAGGCAGCCATCATACTGAGCCAGGCCTAGGCCCTCCCCCATGTGTCCAGTCATTATCTTGCTCTCTTCTATTCTTCCTCTGACTCAACCTTCCTGCTCCCTCATGTTCTCCTCTCCCTTCCTCTTCTACCCTTCTCATTTTCCTAGTTCCCTCTCCCCTCCCCCATGCTCCCAATTTGCTCAGGAGATCTTGTCCCTTTCCCCTTCTCCTGGGGACCTTCTATTTCTCTCTTAGGGTCCACCTTGTTTCCTAGCTTCTCCGGTAGTGTGGATTGTAGGTTGGTAATCCTTTGCTCTATGTCTAAAATCCATATATGAGTGAGTACATACCATGTTTGTCTTTTTGTGACTTGGTTAACTCACTCATGATGGTGTCTTCTAGTTCCATCCATTTGCTGGTGAATTTCAATATCCTTTTCTTTTTTCCTGCTGAGTAGTACTCCATTGTGGAATTGTACCACATTTTCTCCACCCATTCTTCGATTGAGGGGTATCTAGGTTGCTTCCAGGTTCTGGCTATTACAAATAATGCTGCTATTAACATAGTTGAACAGATGTCCTTGTTGTATAAATGTGCTTCTTTTGGGTATATGCCTATGATTTGAATTGCTGGATTTTTTGGTAGACTGATTCCCATTTTCCCGAGCAATCATCACATTGATTTCCAAAGTGCCTGCAGGAGTTGGAACTCCTACAAGCAATGGAGGAGTGGTCTCCTTTCTCCACATCCTCTCTAGCATGAACTGTCATTGGTGTTTATGATTTTGCCATTCTGACAGGATTAAGATGGTATCTCAGAGTTGTTTTAATTTGCGTTTCCCTGAAGTCTAAGGATGTTGAAGCACTTTCTTAAATTTCTATCAGCCATTTTAGATACCTCTACTGACAATTCTCTATTTCTGTATCCCACATTTTAATTGTAATCCAATTAAAATTGCTTTTGGAAACCAGCTTCTTGAGTTCTTTGTAAATTTTGGGGGTCAGCCCTCTGTCGGATGTGGTGTTGTTTGAATTTGTAAAGAATGTGGAACTTTTTAAAATGATTTTAATGTGATATCTGGTGAATTAATAATAAATGAAAGGTTATGGTTTAATATTGATGTGTCTGTGTGTAAAGTTGATGGGCTCAGTTATACAAACTGTTTAGGACTACTTCAACCCTGCTATCTTAGATGGTCCATACTCACAGAATACTATAGCCAATAATTCATGTAAGCCCTACATGTTCTCATCACATAGAGACTGGACAACAAATTATACAGCTAGCTCTCCCAGAATATGGCTATTATCTTGATTTTCTCATGGTCCCCCATATGTTGTATGGGGGACAACAAGAAGTAATTTTAAGAACATGATCCACACATTCCTGAAAGCTGGGGTGGGTGAGTTTTTGTCATTCAGCTGGTTATAGATGGTTGTTATAGATGTTTTCATTGTTTAGGTGGGTTGGTTGCAAGTTGGTTTTGGTCATGGTCAGCAAGAAAGCTAAACAAATACATTAGATTAATTGATTTCTTTATTTTCCTTTCCATTAGGCTTCTTTTTCTTTTATCTGAAAAAAATGAGGATACAGAATACTCTCAACTATTTTACATTTGTATGGACTTTTGTATATTGATACAAATTTAAGATTTTTAAACAACATACTATAAGGTATTGTGTAATATGCAACTTATTTAAAATTGTAATGTAAAGTTCTAGTAATTCAGAGCTAATATTAAAAACTGATAGAATAATTGAGGTAACAATCAATCTTGTACTAAGTGTTCAGTTGTAGACATAAATAAGCTTTATTTAGCTTCATGTGTTTTAGATAGATAGGTAATCTTTAGATGTTTCAGAGATGTACAGAATATGAAAATCACAGTGTTTGAATAAGATAAGTCTTGTAATGTCAGTGAGACATGTCTGCTCCTGGCAGCACAAGTCCACCTCAAAATAAGATGATGAACACTGAAGAATGCACATATGGAGTTTGCTTTAAATGTGGTAAAACTAACTACTGGGCAAGATACTGACAGTATGCTGTTCAAACAGAGAAGCAGGACACAAAGGAAGGCTACTACCAAACTTTGCCAAATCAAGGTACACAAATACTTACAAATTCCTGCTTCAGAGAAAGGTAATTCAGATATTCTGGGCCTGTAACCTGAAGATGCATGTTTCAACATTGCAGAGGAAACTTAGTTGACTGTCCAGGCAGCCGACTCTCTCTGTCATTTCTATAGATTTGCAAGTTTCTTCTTCTGCACTTCCTGTTTACTTGAGTAATATTTTATTCTCCTCATTTCTCTGATAAGAATGGGGGACTGAATAGTTATATTTTTATAGCTTTCCAGACTCAGCAAATACAAATGAAGTGAACATTGTGAATTTAATTCTTATGTCATAATTGTTCTTATTGTGTATAGTTTTACTGTGTTAGAGTTAAAACCTTTCTTTTTATTTAGACATAAAGGAGAAAATATTGCAGGATATTGGGTCACACTGTGTGAAGATATCTATGTTTTACCTACTTGCCTAATGAGCATTCTGATTGGTTTAATAAAGTGCTGAACAGCCAAAATCTAGGCAGGAGAACTCTAGGAGGAATTAGAGGTGCTAGGAATTTGTCAGCTGGATTTTGTGGGTGATAGGTGTATGGTATGAAGGAGAAGTAACAAGCCAAGTGGAAGAATGTAAATTAACATAAAGACATTATTTTAACTTTTAAGGGCTATTTGGGAACAGGACTAAGCTAAGTCCAAGCTTTTATTAATTAATAATAAGTCTCTGTGTCATTATTTGGGAACTGGTGGTTCATAGAAAGTCTGATTACAATACTGCCAGCTAATGCATGTCAACTTGACATAAGCTAGAGTCATCAGAGTGGAAGCAGCCTCAGTTTAGCAAATGTCTCTATTAGATGCAGCTGTAAGGCATTTTCTCACCTAGTGACTCGGGGGAAGGTACCCCCATCACATGGTACATGGTACAATCTGGGTGATAGTATTCTTGGATTCTACAAGAAAGCAGGCTAAGCCAGTAAGCAGCATTCTTCAAAGCTCTCTGTTTCTGCTCCTGATTCCAGGTTCTAAATATTCTTGGGTTCCTTTTCTCACTTCCTCCAATGAAGTATTATGATCTGGAAATGTAAGACAAACCCTTTCCCCCAAAACTTATTTTTCATGGTGTTTCTTCTCAGCAAATTATGGAATTCTGGAGGAGTTTTAGGTATATTACTTACAATTTGAAGGTCTATAACTATCTAATCTTCAACTCCCTCAGAGTTCTGAGAAGAAAATAATACTAACTGGGCAAGCAGGAATTTCTAGCAAGAGACTTACAAAAAATGTGAGAAATGACAGAAATAGCTGGCTGCCTCCACAGTCAACCAAGTTTCCTCTGCAATATTGGGGTATCCATCTTCAGCTTATAGGCTTAGAATATTCCACAGACTTTTCTATGAAGCAGGATTTTTTGAAGGCCTTTCCTGCCTTGTCTTTATGAGGTTTGGTAGTTCTTCTCTTTTGTGTCCTGCTTGTCCACTTAAGACAGCACAATGTCAGCAGTTAATAAAAGAGCACTTTCTTACACAGTGGCTTAATTTGCCACAAAGAAAGTAAACTCCATGTGCAGTTTCTTCAATGACAATTATCTTCTCTGTAATAGATAGGTGCTGTCTTTGCAGATGTGTTTCATTGTCATAAAAAAGAATGTATGTTATTAAAACATCTTAAATGCCACATTCTTTAGATCTCTGAAGTATTTGATGATGACCTGTTAATATAAACATATCTCTGTTTGACCTTGAAAACATAACAAATATGACTAAAAGTTTGATCGTTGCAAGTGACTACTAGCCTGAATTTCTTTATTATCCTAAATAGCTTGTATTAATAATTTCCAAAGACTAGAAATTGGCATTGTATTGTGAAATGAACTATATAGAAACAATAGCTTGAACACGAATAAAAATGCATGTACAGTATGTTCCAACAAATATAACCTTAGATTTGTATCAATATACTAAAGTTGCATACAACATACAAATGTCCAATCCAATGTAAAAATTTTAAAATTAATAGTTGCTTATTAAATGTGATTCGGACTTTTTATCTAATCATATCTATATCCTCCCTTTATAATTATCAGAGTAGATTCAATAATTTACCCCTTTATCCTATCATATCTGCATTCCCATTTTTTTTCAAAACAGGAACTCTGAATGTAATCTCATTTTTTCAACTTTCTTCCTGACTGAAAGCATTAATGACTTGTAACCAACTGACCTAAACAATGACCAATATACATAGCCCATTGAATGACCAAAACACCACCCACCCTATCTCCTGGGAATGTGGCAGCTGTGTCTTTCAGTTTACTTCCTGCTGCCTGGGGGTGACTGTATCTTTAGGCGATCCTGAATAGAAATATTTGCTTTAATTGTCAAGTCCTGAGAGTGGTAGTCATATCATTTGTTGTCTTGTCTTTGGATAATGGGAAAGTGCATTGTTGTTCTCAAATCCTAGTTTGAGAAGTATATGAGGCTGGAACATCTCAGATAGCTACCTTGAAATTGTTCTGAGTAGTTTGTAGTCCAAAATCAATCTTTAATTGGTGTTTTACAGCTTAGTGGTATCATCATAGTCCTGATTGAATTGTCATTTTGGTGCCCCATCATCCTTTTGGAGACTGTTAAGGTTGCTATTAGGCATGCTCATGGATTACTGCAGAAAACTGATAGAAAATCAAAACTTTAATCATATATAGGTAGGTAGATGAAGCCTTTTTCTAGAATTAGTACTCTCTATGACCATTAATATCATGACAAAATTTTTGAAGTCATTATTTAATGTCTTTATAATTAAATATTTTGATAGTTAACATAGTTTCAAGGTAGACTTTTTGTCACAGCACTCAGGAGTCAGAGGCAGGAGGATTTTTGAGAATTTGAGGGAAGCGTGGTCTTCAAAGTGAGTTCTAGGACATCCAGAGCTGTTACACACAGGAACCCTGTTTCAAATAAATAAATAAATTAAATAAAACAAAACAAGATAAGAGTTTCAAATAGATTTTTATCCATCACAATACACAAGTATAAATAAATTAGCCAAATGCTATTAATCCTTATCATGATCCTGTTGTAAATGCATGGTATAAGGGCATTTTCAGTTTTTGATTAAAAAATAATACCCAGTTTCCATAACACTTAAATTCTCATATATATATATATATATATATATATATATATATATATATATATATAATTAGCTATGTGGGCTCAACTTCATTTGAATTGATGAGAAACACAATTCAATTGAAAATAGAGAAGAAGCCAAGCAGTGGTGGAGCATGCTGTAATTCAAAAAATACAAACCTAGAGAATGATATTGGGCTTAAAACTTATAGCTGAAGACCAGAGAAGCAAAGTAGCCAGGCTAGTTTTACCAAGTTGAAATGAAATCTTTTTTCCTCAAATCCTAGTCATATTATCCAGGCTCCACCTTCCTAGTTCTGGCATTAAATTCATGCAATCCCAAAGGCTGGGATCAAATGTGTGAGCTCTGTTACTCTTCACTCTTTTTTTTAAGCCAGTGTGGCCTTGAACTTGGAGATATCCATTTTCCTGTGCCCTGAGTTCTACAGCTAGCTAGTGTGCCTGGCTTTGTTTTCTGATACTTGCCAAAATCTTTCTTATATCATAAATAATATATCACCATAGCATGCCTTTAATCCCAGCTGTTAGGAGGCAGAGGCAGGCATATCTCTGTGAGTTGAAGGCCAACCTGGCCTACTGAGAAAGTTCCAGGACAAGCTTAAAAGCTACACAGAAAAACCTGTCTTGAAAACCAAAGCAATGTCTGTTATGAATTGTGGTGGGAATTTGATGGGGATTGCATTGAATCTTGGGATTGCTTTGGGTAAGATTGCCATTTATTCTATGTTGATCCTAGCTATCCAAGAGCATGGGAGATCTTTCCATTTTCTGATATCTTCTTTAATTTCTTTGTTTAAAGACTTAAAGTTCTAGGCCTCTGGCTGTGGAACCAGCAATTATCCTTAGTGCCTAATGGGCTTTGGGAGCCCATTCCCTATGGAGGGATACTTTCTCACCCTAGATACATGGGGAGGGCCTAGGTCTTGCCCTAAATGATGTGACAGATAAGGCTGATCCCCCATGGGAGGCCTCACCCTCCCTGGGGAGCAGATTGGGGGTGGGTTGGGGTAGGGTCAGTGGGGAGTGTGAGAGGATGGGAGGGAGAAAGAACTGGGATTGGTATGTAAAATAAGATTGTTTTAATTATATAATTATATATGTGTGTGTGTGTGTGTGTGTGTGTGTGTGTGTGTGTGTGTGAAAAACATGACAAAAAAGAAAGGAAGGATGGATAAAAGAAAGTAAAGAAGAGGCATTTCTGTTATTCTCTAAGCTTGTATGCAATATATAGTCCTTAACAAATAAAAGGTAAAATGTAACTGGGAATATGCTTTCATTATTTATATATTTTATATATTACCGCATTTTAATTTCTCTTAATATATATTATACTATGAAAGTGTATTATGTATTTTATGTGTTGTTACATATTATTAAAGTATTTTCTTATGGTAATATATATTTATAAAATTGTACTGATGACTTTCTGAACTGCTATAGTTTATATATACATTATGGTTTATTGTGGTACACATAATATTTTAGTGCTTATTTTTAAAATTCTCAGGAGACAATGAGAAGATTGGTCTTTTTAACTATGCCACAATACATTGCTCTAATTCTGTGGACCTTAACAATTTCATTCACGGTGAAACAATCTTACTGCAATATCATTACTCAGTTGCTGCTTTGGGTGAGTACTCTTTAACTATTTAATGTTCTCATCACTGTGAGTAAATTTTAGTTTTTCTAAAGATAATATTGAAAATGTAATATGTAGGATGAAATTTTTAATGTACTTTTGTATAAATAGTTTAGTAAGTAATAGAATAAATCTGTATGAAAGACTGTAGTATCTTGGGCCCAGTATTTAAGAGAATATTATTTTTCAACTCCTCATTAAGTCTTTGTTTATTCCTATATCTTATTTTTTGTCTTGTGCTAATAATTATTTTCTGTATTAAGATCTATTCTAATTTTGATAAGTAACTAGTTACTATAGCTACCATTTTAAAAAGCAGTGATATTCATTGTAAATTAAATATTTTCCAAGCATTCCAACAAATGCCAAAATTCCACCAGATTTTGGTTTCCTCTTTCAAACAGGAAAGTCAAAATTAGTGTTCCTGTATTTATTCACTAATATGTGGCAAAACTGTAATAATGTCTTATTACCTTAATTTCCTCATTATCTAAACTTGAGTCCACACAAAGAGAGTATCTGTACCTATGAGTTAAATTTTTGATTGTGTACATACATTTTAAATAGGTCTTTTGTTTAGAAACATTCAAAATTATTTCATTTATTATATATCCTGTATTTTTCCTCTCAATTTCTCTTTAGCTTACATATAAATACACACACACACACACACACACACACACACACACACACACACACAATCTTACACACACACATTTCCCTGATATATCTTTTTTGTATTTAGACAATTAATTTTTAAATGAAATCACATAAAAATAAAGTATCTAAGAAAAGGACAAATTTTGAATAGAATATGTTATACTCAGGGCCTTAACTGTCTTAAACACTCCAGTCATTACTTGTGCCCCAATGCAAAATTGTAGTTTTGTGTGTTTAAGGTGTTTTGTGTTCTGGAGTCTTAGTATTTTGAATTTAAAAAAAAGCTTTGAAAACCACATGTACACAAAGATTACCTTGGATACCATGCTGTATCTTTAAAAAGCAAGGATTGGAATTCTCTTCATATAGTAAAATTAGATTGACATGATCCTATGTAACAATACTATTCAGTATCTTGGTAAAATTATATTTATCTTTTGCCTAAAATAATGTAGTTACTTGTTCACAACTAATTTTAGTGAATCCATCATTTAAATAATCATGGTTGTTTCTTAGTATATATTTGAGGAACATCATTAAATTTGTACAGTTTTGTTAGATATCATCTTAAATATAACCTAAAAGATATTTAGAATAAAAGGAGCTATATGTATAGAGGAAGATCCTGTAAAGTCAAATTTCTGATTAAAATAAACAGTAACAAATTATATTCTAGTTATATGCTACAGGAAAAACAATATTTTGTAGGGAGCCATCCCTGCATTCTCCATTACAAGATGGCGCCTGCATCCGGCAGGCACCGAATGTAAACAAGTTAATGCACAGGCGCTGGGTAACTTTCCATCCCTTGGTCTCTGCCTCTTCCGTGGCGTCATATGGTCCGATGAGCTGCAGCCAATCATAGGGTGACACGTCCCAGGCGGCAGTCGCCAGCCTTTATTAGGGGACGGGATTCTTGGCTCGGAGTCTCCGCTCTGGTAAGCTTATGCTCTCCTCTCAAGACACATTAAAGCTTTACTGCAGAAGGATCCGAATGTCCTGTGTGGTTCTTGCCGGCGAGACTATCACGCGGGACAATATTTAATCTGAGTACAATTTGCTTCATCTACAAATATAGTAGATTAGTAGATTACTTCAAATATTTTAGACTTAGAACTTACCACATTTACAGGAAAAACAGAAATATTATATATATATATATATATATATATATATTATATATAATATTTAAAAGATCACAGATCCTAAATAATGAGCTATAGTATGGCAATGAGTATTTTCATGATATTTAATTATATAATTTTATAATAAAATAAAACAGAATTTCAAAGTTCACAATCACTGAATATGAAATTGAAATGAGTTTTCACTTTGTTTCCTAAATATTTTGTCATTTACTGGTGATTCACTTGCCATAGAAATTCATAACTTTCATAGACAAGGAATATATTACTGCAGTATCATGATTAAATTATCACAGGATAAATTATAAAAGTGCTTCAACATAAAATGATGTTCAAAATATTATGGTATGTAATTTAAAATATTCTGACTGCATAGGAGACCAGATTGAAAATTCAAACATCATTAAATTAGGAATAGTACAACAAATTGTGTTAATATAAAAATGTTTGTGATGTGATTCTAAAAATTTAAAGAATCCATTCATAAATCATAAAAAATAGAAAGGACAGTAACTAACTAAACAAGAATTGGGATATATATATATATATATATATATATATATATATATATATAGAGAGAGAGAGAGAGAGAGAGAGAGAGAGGAGAGAGAGAGAAATTATTGGGTACCAACAAATGGAATTAATCTCAGAAATGGAAGGCTGGTTCACTATCTTAAAATCATTGATGTAATACATCATAGCACAAATATAATTTGAAAACTTCATATGATCATTAGATTCAGAAAATCATTTGAAAAAATTCCATATTTCAAAGCAAAATTATCCAGCAATCTGAAAATAAAACAATGAATTCCATTTGATAAAGCACAACTGCCATAATATTAACACATGTTGAATTGAATAATTCTGTTGACATCAAAAATGTATGTTGTTTTCTATCACCAATTCTTTTTGACATTTTACTGATTGTTCTAACAAGGGCAATAAGATTAAAATAGGAAACAAATGCCAAGAGATTAGTAATGAAACACAATGCTATATAAGTTTAGAGATTATTTGATAATGTGTACAGAAAGTCCTAAATTACAGCAAAAAGAAAATGAATAATTCAATAATTAAATTTATGACAATGTCAAAAATACTACTACAAAATAAATTGAATATAAGAAATTCAAAATGAATGAATGTCCAAAATACTATAGAAATAAAAGATGTGTAATTATCTAACTTCAATAGACACACATACTCAAAGACCAGAAGAATTAACAGTAAAATGATTGTAATTCAATAAGTCAACAAAATTAAATGAAAATCTCATCAATATCATAACAATATTTTTGCAAAATAATTGACAAGTTATAGTTTTCCATGAAAAAAAATTAAGACTTTATGGCTCACCACACTATATATCTCAGTTACAATTCAAAGACATGAAGATCTAACATGCCAGGAAGCTCCTCCCTGCACGATACCTTCCATATCAACGGAATATGCTATGTAGTTTGATGTTGGAGAAAAAAACTCAGGGAACTTACTCAGCTGTAAAATAAACAACCTGTAGTACCAATAAGCAAAATCAGATGTGCTTCCCAGTACAATAGCAGCACAGCTGTTGCGGGAGAAACCAAATATTCTCTGATGAGATTAGAGACATGTTTCTCTGTTTTACTTTCTTTCTTTTTGTTTTTTGAATTTTTGAGACCATTTTTCTCTGTAGAACAGTGCTGGCTGTCCTGGAACACACTCTGCAGACCATGCTGTCCTTGAACTGACTGAGAACAACCTGCCATTACATCCGGATTTCTGGAATTATAGATACGCTTCACTACTGCTCAGCAGACCTATTTCAGAAGAGATAATTCTTAACTGCTACTGAAAGCTTTGTCTAAAAATCATAGTTGATGAGGTGTTTGTCCCTGAGTAGAAATTCATAGTTTTGTTTTTCTAAGGTGTTATACCATCAAGCAGTCTTCTAACTATGTGTGTATATCTGTAGAGAAATATTATGCCTAGCCATAAAACAAAAAGCCCCTCATTTCTTTTCTAGTTTTTACAAATTTTTATTCATTTTCATATTAGCCACAGTTTCCCCTCCCTCCTCTTTTCCTACTCCCCCACTCCCCAGCCCACCCCATCCACTCCTCAGAAAGGGTAAAGCCTCCAATAAGGAATAAACAAAGCCTCTTATATTCAGTTGAGGCAGAACCAATTCCCTCCCCATGCATCAAGGCTGAGCAAGGCTTCACACCATATGTAATGGGCTTCAAAAGCCAGCTCATGCACCATTATGTCCCACTGCCAGGAGTCCCACAAACAGAACAGACTACAAAACTGTTGAACACATGCAGAGGGCCTACATAGGTCCCATGCAAGCTCTCAGGGATGTCGCTCTAGAGTCTGTAAGCTCCCATAAGTTGGATCAACTGTCTCTGTGGATTTCCCTTTTATGATCTTGACCCTCATTGTTCATAGAATCTCTCCTCCCTATCTTTGATTGGAATTCCAGAGCTTGGATTGATGTTTGGCTATGGATCTTTGCATCTGCTTCCATCAGTTACTTGATGAAGTTTCTCTGAAGACAGTTAGGGTAGCCACCAAACTGAATACAGGGGAAGGCATATTCAGGCAACTGTCCACTATTGCTAGGAGTCTTTGTTATGGTCATCCTTGTGAATTCCTTGGACTTTACTTAGCATCAGGTTTCTCCCTAATCCCACAATGGCTCACTCTATCAAGATATCCCTTTCATTGCTCCCCCACTCCATCTCTTCCCCAACTTGACCATCCTGTTCCCTCATGTTCCCAATCCCCATCTCCTACCATTTACCACCTTCCACCCCAAGTTTACCCATGATAACTCATCTATTTCCTCTTCCTAGATAGAAACTTGTGTTCCTCTCAGGGTCTCTCTTGTTACCTAGATTCTCTTGAGGTGTGGATTGTGATCCAGTAATTCTTGGCTTTATATCTAGTATCCACTTTTGAGCGAGTATACACTGAGTTTGTTCTTCTGGGTCTCACTATCCCTGACTTCAAGCTCTACTATAGAGACATAGTCATAAAAATCAGCTTAGTAGTACCATAAAAACAGACAAATGGACCTATGGGATTGAATTGAATACCCTGACACTAACCCACACACCCAAGAACTCCTGATTTTTTTAACAAATAAGCCAAAAGTATACAATGGAATAAAGAAAGCATTTTCAGCAAATGGTGCTGGCATAACTGGATGTCAACATGTAGAAGCTTGTATCTAGATCCATATCTATCACCATGCACAAAACTTAAGTTCAAGTGGAGGAAAGACTTCAACATAAGTCCTGGTACAGTGAACATGAAAGTGGAGAAAGTTGGAGGTATCCTTGAATGCATTAGCTGAGGAAAACACTTCCTAAATTTAAGAGCAGTAGCACAAACACAAAGATTAACAATAAATAAATTGGATCTTCTGAAACTGATAAGCTTTTCTAAAGCAAAGGACATAGTAAATATGACAAAATGGCAGCCTATGCAAATGGGAAATGCTTTTCATTCCAATGAATGGTGGCAAACAAGATAATGAGGATAAGCCTATAGCTAAGACATCACCCATAAAGAGAATACTTATAGCACTCTAGGACTCAGGGAACATCACAGAGGAGGTAAAATTTTCAAAGAGCCCCAAATACTGTGAAACATTGCCTTCTTGGTAGGGAATGACAATGGAGTGATGACTCACAGCTTCATAATTCCTGATGTGAATCAACCACTGTGGGTGGTGCCACCTTTGGGCATAGGGTCCTAGTTTGTATGAGAAATCAAACTATGAAAATAGTGAGGAGCAACCCAGTACATGACATTTATCCATGGGCTTTTCTTCAGTGTCAGAGACCAGGTAACATCCCTGAGTTCCTGCTTTGGGTTCTCTTTGTTATGGAAACTAAGCTGTCAGATGAAATATATTCTTTCCTCCCCAAGTTTCCTTTGATTGCGTTTCTTATCACAGCAAAAGAAAGTAACTAGGACAGGTTATGGATACACAAAGCTTTCAGTATTGAAAAGATAATTCCCTTATGCACGTTAAAATGGATGAATTAGAGATATGTGAATAAACAACAATAGTCATTTTAAAGAGGAAGTTATTTGATTTGTACAAATGCCAGAAAATTGTAACCTAAAAGGATATTAAACTTTTACATGAAAATTTTCCATTTATTTGTTTTGAGTAGTCGTCATGATGAAGAATGAAGCCTTGGCTTCTTTAATGGTTGACAGATGCTCTACTTTGGATCTCTACTGCCATCCCATTTTATGTTTATTTTTTCTTACTTTTACAATGGCTATTCCAAAATGCCCCAGTTGCATTGAAACTTTTGGTTCTGTTGTCTTAGGCTCTTAAAGTAACAGATTGTAAGTGTCCCATGCCCTTCCTGGTAGACAACTATTTCTGTGACTAAAACCTGAAATGTATAGTTTTTGGAAAAGAAACACCAATAGCATATATATTGGCAAATTTAAGTATTGACTTTATGAATGTTCCTTTGATCATTTATCTTTATTTTCATGTAAAGACCTGTACAAAATTCCTCAAACCATCTTTATTCTAATACACCTAAAATAGAGACAATAAAAATATACTTGTTTTAGAGAATTTTCAAAGAATCTGGTCTGTAATAACTTACATTTATATTCTACCGTGAAGCATTCAGTGTTGATACATATATCTTTGACTAATCTTGAGAATCACATCCTGATCTTAAAAAATACCAACCTCACAGATGCTACATTATTCATTTCTAAATGTCAATATTACCAAAAACAGATTAGTAATATCCAGAGACTGCTTGCTGGTTTCAGATGTGATAGCTTTGCATTTTGGCAAACGATAAGAGAAGACTTGGTAGTGACAAAAAAGTTCTTTTTTTGAATTTTTATTACAATGAGTTTAACTGAATCTACACATTTAGTAAAAACAAAAAAAAACTATAACACATGATAGTATTTATCTTGTTTGATAATATAATATAGTTCCATAAATTTAGTCATTGTAATAGGTTGACAGTTTTAATATAATTATTTAAAACAAAAACATTAAAATAGTTATTTAGTTCAATGCAGGAATAAAATTGATTAAAGGACCCTCCCCAGGACACATTGTGTTCACTTACCTAATAGGTATATCAAACAATTATAAACAGTGCAGTGTTCCATCTACTAAAGAATGGAATAACAGCACAATTATTGATACGTAACATGAAATATTGTAAATCATTAAAGGGCTGAATCCTATTATTTGTTCAATACAATTTTATTTTGATGGTCTGTGAACATTATTGCTTCCAGTTTTTGATTTTTTATTACTGACATACCACAAAGTAAATTTTGTTTTCTTGTATGTTGACTCAGCATGGAGAGCTTGCTGGGGTACTTCAGCAAATATGTCACCTTTTCATGAAACAATTTTATTTTTTGCTCTATCTGGATTCTATTTAGTTTTTTCTTACCTACTGGGTCAAAGGTTCTTGGTAGGTTTTGACTTAATGTCCTTTGTTAACTGGAGGAAGTTTTCAATAATTTCTACTTTGGTGGATAATTTCTGTTGTATTTATAACCTAAAAAATAAAGCATAATATTAAAAGAACCTTTGAAATAGTCTGATGAGATCTATTGCACAACCTTGTAAATGTAGTTTGAATATTTTTAATAAGAAAGGACTGTAATATTGAAAATTACCAGAGTAGAATATAAGTGTTCTAAGTATAAAAAGTGCTGTATAAAGTGCATGTATTAACTTTATTGCAGCATATTAAAATTCATATACATATCATTGGATATTAATAGTAAACAATCCTGTTTATTAAATTTAGAGAATGTTATTCATGCAATACTTTAAAAATAAAATTTTGTATACAAACATATGGATTGTTTTACTTTATTTTTCTTAGAGATAGTATTATTGACATAGTGAAGTAACAGTGAATCATAAAATATATCAATATTCACCAAGGTTCACCATTGTCTTAACATATATGATAATGTATTTTTTTCTATTAATACTTGCACATTTTCTGAATTGTTGGAACATGGATTACATAATGGTGAAGAACTTGTTAATGCAGATGTTTGTGCTTTTAGTGGTTACCATACCTATTGGAACACAAGATTTACTGAGTATGTTAAAAGGATTTGAGATTTATTATTTGACCTACACTGTGCCTTCAGCTACTAATTTTTAAAAATAATTCTGCAACAGTGTAGGACACTGAAATATGTTCTCAGTTTGGACTGCTTTACTTACTTAACAAACCTGATATTCATACTCACAGCTATGTATTTCCTTGTGAATGAATTTTTATGTTATAAAATAACTAAAAGTAATCTTAGTATAGATTACATATTATTGGAGAGAAGGGAAATGTGCTCAAGTTTCTGTTTCTTAAAATAAATCTTTTTTTGCTGACATCAAATTGCTCTTTCTTATAAATAGTTCTTATAATGTATTAATCTTGCTCAACATATTTCATAGCTAATGCTGCTTATGAATAAATCCAAATTTTTTAACCGTGCTTTCCATTCTATCTCCCTTCTCATCTATGCAAAAAATTATTAGTAAAGCCATAATAAGCTTTATATGTCTGTGGTGAACATTGAAATCATGTAAGAACAAGCTACTTGCGTTTGAGAGAATGTAATATTATTTTAATATGAAGCCAGTAATACTTTTATCTAAATATGTTGACTTATTTTATTGTTCACAAAATTAAAGATGATATGTTTTAAAGATAAAATATTGGAAATAAAATAATGATTATAGCCAAATAGTTCAGTAGAAAATAAATCAGCCTTTTAAGGGATAACCAACTTACCAACCTACTTTTCCATTTGCTCAACTCATATCTGTCACTACAATGTTAATATTCATGAAGCACTTTTTAAAAAATTAAAGGAGAAATAAATCCCTTCAGACAGAATAATGGTTGGTATTATGTCTTCGGCACTTTACACTAGCATTTATTTATAAAATACTGTAGGGTCTCTCTGTGAAAACATCATTGGTCTCTTATTAGAGAATGTCAAAAAGTGACTCATGATTTGATTAACAGATGTCCCAAAATAGAGTAGTCTAAGCTAGATTCCTATCTCTAATTTATCAGGTGTCAGGATACAAAGTCACTGGCAGTGTAAAGTTTCCAGGGTAACAAAATACCAGAAGAATACTGTGACAACAACTATTATACATATGTGCACATATTCAGAATGTACATTTTCAGCTAGAAAATACAAAACTGAGTAGAAGGTTTTCATAAATTTTAGTGTTGATAAAGATGATAGTAAATTATCATCTTAAGCTACGTAAATTCTTAAAAATTATAAAACATATCTTTTTTCTTTTCTTTTTTCTGTTTTCATATTTAAATTAGAAACAAGTTTGTTTTACATGGCAATCCAAGTTCCCTCTCACTCCCCTTCTCCCCTGCCCCCAAAGGGCCCCTATCCCATCCCCTTTCTGCTTTGCAGGGAAGGTGAGGCCTTCGACTGGGGATCTTCAATGTCTGTCATATTATTTGGAGCAGGCTTAGCCTCCCCCATGTGTCTAGGCTGAGAGAGTATCCCTCTATGTGGGATGGGCTCCCAACATCCATTTGTATACTAGGGATAAATGCTAATCTACTATCAGAGGCCCCATAGATTTCTGAGGCCTCCTCAATTACACCCACATTCACGGAGTCTGCATCAGTACTATGCTGGGTTCTGAGCTATCAGTCTGGGGTCTGTGAGCTCCCCCTTGTTCAGGTCAGCTGTTTCTGTGGCTTTCACCAGCCTGGTCTTGACCCCTTTACTTGTCACTCCTCCCTCTCTGTAACTGTATTCCAAGAGTTTGGCTCAGTATTGGGCTATGAGCGTCTGCTTCTGTTTCCATCAGCTACTGGATGAAGGCTCTAGGATACCATATATGTTAGTCATCAATCTCATTATCATGGAAGGGCTTTTAAGGTAGCCTCTCCACTATTGCTTAGATTGTTAGTTGGTGTCATTCTTGTAGATCTCTGGACATTTCCCTAGTGCCTGAGTTCTCTTTAAACATATAATGGCTACCTCTATTATTGTATCTCTTTTCTTGCTCTCTTTTATTCCTCCCCAGACTCAACCTTCCTGCTCCTTCATGTCCTCCTCACCCCCCTTCTCTTTCTTCTAGCTCACTTTCCACCCCCATGCTCCCAATTTGTTCAGGAGATATTCCATTTCCCTTCTCTGGGGGATCATGTATGTCGCCCTTAGAGTCCTCCTTGTTTCCTAACTTCCCTGGTGGTATGGAGTGTAGGCTGTTACTCATTTGCTCTGTGTCTAAAATCATACATAATATGATCATAAAATCAAACACACTATGTCTGTTTTTCACAATTGCCATTTTATTACATGAACACACTACATCGATCACATCTAGCAATATGATACACCTTCCCCAATGTTTCCTATTTTCCAAAACTCATATTGACGGAACACATTAGAAATAACATTTCATAGTATGATGACCCCAGAGTGGCCAGAGACCCATTCTTCTGTCTGTTCCGTCCCAACTTGCATCTGCCTCACATTTATCAGATCTTTTTCCGATAGAACAGGGAGAGAGGAGAGAGAATCCTTCTGGTGAAACACCTGAACACTCACTTGGATCCTCCTTGGGGTTGTTTTGGGTTTTTGTGGCTCCGAGAGAAGGATATCATTTGAGAATATTGTTTTTGTAGGCACATGCAATTTAGGAAGTAAGTAATTTCTATTACTTTGTTGAGAGTTAAAATCTGATTTTTCTATCACTTCCATACACGTTTTAGAAAAGAAAACAATAGGGACCAACATGTGGGCTATCTTTTGGATGTGCCCCTTAGGACTGTGTTTATGAGTATGGTAGATGGGGCTATACCTACAAGAGTTGTTACCTCACTTTTAATGTGTGTTCTGGTTCCAGGGCAACATGGGTTGAATAGAGGTTTGGATCCATGTCTGTTAGACCAGGAAGATCTCTGTCTATGATGGTGCCTCAGGAAACTGACACTAAGTGATGGCTTTCCTATTCGACAGCAAGTCACTTCTCTGCTCAGTAAAGCTAGACAAAAACCAAATTCAGGGCTGAGGATGTAGCTCAGTCGTAGAATGTTTGTGTAAAAGGTACCAGGATCAGAGACAGCTCTCTAGAAGTACAGAAAATAACCTTTGTAAGTTATTATAGGGAGCACATGAAGCATTTAACCAGCTAATAAATCGTGGAGAGAAGCCATTGCTGGGATGTTGGATCTACTGATGGAGTTCAAGAGAGTGGGGAGAGGAGGCATCACAAGCCAGCATCTTCCACTGCCTCTTCACTTTCCTTGCATACTCTAACACCAAAATACTGCCCCCCCACATACTGATATACACACAGATACACACACATACAGAGACACAGACAGAGAGAGATATGCACACAGACATACAGACATGCACAGACATACACAAATGTATACACACACACATATACATAGAGAGACCCACACATATATACACAGATACACATACACAAACATAAACAGGCACACACATATACACACACGGAGAGAGATACACTCAAACATACACAGCCACGCATATGCAGACACAGATACATACACATACATGTGAAGAGTAAAACCTAGACGTATCCATTCATTTTCTTTTCAGACATTTTTTAAAAATAAGCAGAGAGTCAGTGTAAACACTGGTGTTTATTATATTTGGAAGTAAGTATCAGTTTAGAGTGGGAGTTAGGGACTATGAAACAGACTGTAGACACTTTCTTTAGGCAAAGTGTGATGGTTGACCTCAGCTATCAAGCTCAACAGACATAGAATCCCCTGAGACATAGATCTGAACATGCTAGGGAGATTATCTTGATTGGGTTAACTGAGGTAGGAGGACCTGCCTACTCTAGGCAGCAGCATTCCCTCTGCTTGTATATAAAGGACAACACTATTTGAATACCAACATTTCACCCCCTCTGCTTCCTGAGTGCAGATCCAATGTGACCAGGTACCTTAAGCTCTATCTCTGTCACTTCCATGCAACAGTGGACTGTAACTGGAATCATGAGACCAAACAAACCTATTCCTCATTCACTTGTTTTGTCAGGGTATTTTTTTACAACCATGTCAAGCAGAACTGAGACACGAGCTTAACTTTAGAAACAGTAATATGCCTGGAATCTAACTTGTTTTCAGGTTCAAGTGTGAACTGGTGAGCGTTTCCTCATCTGAAAAGGTGGCAGTTTTGAGCCAATTCACAGTATTCATGTTACCATAACACAATCACACCATTGAGGTGGCTTAGATAACAGCCTTTTACATTATCACAGTTCTGAAGGACAGAAGTCCATGGCCAAAGGGCAAGCAAGGTAGCTTTGCACTGAAGGCCTTTTCCTTGGTTTGCAGATAGCTGGCCTCTGGCTGCATTTTCATGTGATTGTTGCCCTTGATGTCTTTCTCCATGTTCTCATCTCTTCTTTGTCCAAGGATGCCAGTCAGATGGTTTATGAAATACTCCTGAGTTCCCACTTTAACTTGGATATTTTAAAGCAAAACCACATTCTTTTTTAAAATATTTTTTATTAGATCAAATTAGGAACAAGCTTGTTTCACATATCCATCCCTTCTCCCTCTCCCTCCCATCAACCCCACCCTCATCCCCCACCCCAGAGTTACCCCCACCCCATCCAACATCTACTCCTCAGGCAGGGTAGGGCCCTCAAGGGGGCTCCCCAAAGTCCACCACATCATCCTAGGCAGGGCCTAGGACCTTTCCCATGTGTCCAGGCCAAGAGTGCATCCCTTCACGTGTGATGGGCTCTCAAAGTCCCTTCTTACACTAAGGGAAAATATTAATGCACTACCAGCCCCCCGCAGAGTACTGAGGCCTTTTTACTGACATCCATATTCAGGGGTCTGGATAAGTCCTGTAATGGCCTCACAGACAACAGTTTGGGGTCCATGTGCTCCCCCTTGTACAGGCCAGCTGTTTCTATAGGTTTCAACAGCCTGGTGCCGACCCCTTTGATCTTCATTCCTAACTCTGTGCAACTAAGTTCCAGAGTTCAGTTCACTGTATATTTGTGGATGTCTGCCTCTACTTCCATCAGCTTCTGGAGGGCTCTAGGATGGCATAAAAATTTAGTCTTCAATCTCATTTTAGGGGAATGGTGTTTAGATTATCCTCTCCACCATTGCCTGGATTGTCAGTTTGTGTCATCCTTGTAGGTCTCTGGAAATCTACCTAGTGCCAGATGTCTCCTCAGACCTATAATGGCTACCTCTAATATGGTATCTCTCATCCTGCTCTCCTCTATTCTTCCCCCAACTCAATATTTCTGCTCCTCTATTTCCTCCTCTCCTCTCCTCTCCTCTCTCCTCCTCTCCTCTCTCTCTCCTCTCCTCTCCTCTCCTCTCCTCTCCTCTCCTCTCCTCTCCTCTCCTCGTCTCCTCCTCTCATTCTGGAAGCTCCCTCTCCTCTACCCTCATTCTCCCAATTAGCTCAGGAGTTCTTGCCCCTTTCCATTCCTGGGGTCCATGCATTTTTCCCTTAGAATTCTTCAAGTTTCCTAGTTAATTTGGTTAAGAGGATTGTAGGCTGGCAATCCTTTGCTGTTTGTCTAAAATTCATAAATGAGTGAGTACATAAAATGTTTGTCTTTTTGTGACTAGGATACCTCAATCAGGATGGGTTCGTCTAGTTTCATCCATTTGTCTGCGAATTTCAATATTCCATTGCTTTTTTCTGCTGAGTAGTACTCCATTATATAAATGTACCACATTTTGTCTATCCATTCTTAAGTTCAGGGGCATCTAGGTTGATCCAGGTTCTGGCTATAACAAACAATGCTACTATAATCATGGATGAACATAAGTCCTTGTTGTAGGAATGTGCATCCTTTGGGTATATGCCCAAGAGAGTAACGGCTGGATCTTGAGGTAGACTGATTTCCATTTTTCTGAGAAACCGCCATACTGATTTTCAAAGTTGTCTTCCAAGTTTGCACTTCCACCAGCAATGGAGGAGTGTTCCTTTTTCTCAACATCCTCTCCAACATAAATTGTCATTGGTGTTTTTGATTTTAGCCATTCTGACAGCTGTGAGGTGGTATCTCAGAGTTGTTTTGAGTTGCATTTCTCTGATGGCTAAGGATTTTGAGAACTTTCTTAAGTGTCTTTCAGCCATTTCAGATTCCTCTGTTGAGAATTCTCTATTTGGTTCTGGACCCCAATTATTAATTTCATTGTTTGGTGTTTTTGTGGCTACCTTCTTGAGTTCGTGGTATAAAATCAGTCCTCTGTCAGATGTGGGGTTGGTGAAGATCTTTTCCCATTCTCTGGGCTGTCTTTTGTCTTCCTAACTATGTCCTTTGCCTTAAAGAAGCTTCTCAGTTTCAGGAGGTCCCATTCATTAATTGAATATCTCAATGTCTGTGCTACTGGTGTAATGTTCAGGAAGCGGTCTCCTGTGCCAATTTGTTCAAGAGCAACTCCCAATTTCTCTTCTAGAAGATTTTGAGTGGCTGGATTTATGTTGAGATCTTTGATCCATTTGCACTTAAGTTTTGTGCATGATGACAGATATGGATCTATCTGCAATCTTCTGCATCTTTGAATCCTGTTTTGCCCACACCATTTGTTGAAGATGCTATCTTTCTTCCATTGTATAGATTTAGCTTCTTTGTTAAAAATAAGGTGGGTGTAGGTGTGTGGGTTAATATCAGGGTTTCCAATTCAATTCCATTGGTCTATCCCTCTATTTTTGTCCCAATACCAAGATGTTTTCAGAACTATGGCTCTGTAATAGAGCTTGAAGTCAGTGATGGTGATGCCTCCAGAAGATCCTTTTTTGTACAGAGTTGTTTTGGCTATTATGAGTTTTTTGTTTTTCCATATAAAGATGAGTATTGTTCAAGGTCTGTGAAGAACTGTGTTGGGATTGTTGATGGGGATTGCATTGACTCTGAATATTACTTTTGGCAAGATTGCCATTTTACTATGTTGACTCTCCCTATCCAAGAGCATGGGAGAACTTTACGTTTTCTGGTATCTTCTTTAATTTCTTTCTTTAAAGACTCAAAGTTCTTACTGTACAGGTCTTTTACTTCTTTGGTTAGGGTTACCCCAAGATATTTTATGTTGCTTATAGATAGTGTGAAGGGTGATATTTCTCTGATTTCTTTCTCATTGCATTTATCATCTGTTTAAAGTAGGGCTACCGATTTTTTAGTTAATTTTGTACCCTGTTACTTGCTGAAGGTGTTTATCAGTTGTAGGAGTTCCCTGGTAGAGTTTTTTAGGCCACTTATGTACAGTATCATATCATCTGCAAATAGTGAATGCTTGAATTCTTCCTTTCCAATTTGTATCCCTTTGATCTCCTTTTCTTGTCTTATTGCTCTAGCTAGAACTTCAAATACAATTTTTGAAGAGATACAGAGATAGTTGACATCCTTGTCTTGTTTCTAATTTTAGAGGAATTGAATTGAGTTTCTCTCTATTAAGTTTGATGTTGGGTGTTGGTTTGGTGTATTGCTTTTATCATGTTTAGATACGTTCCTGTTTTTCCTGTTCTCTCCAAGATCTTTATCCTGAAGGGATGTTGGATTTTGTCAAAGGCTTTTTCAGCATCTAGTGAGATGGTCATGTGGTTTTTCTTTTTCATTTTTTTTACATGGTCGATCAGGTTGATGGGTTTTCATTTGTTGAACCAGCCTTGCATCCCTGGAATGAAGCCTACTTGATCATAGTGGATGATTTTTCTGATGTGTTCATGGATTCGATTCACCAATATTTTGTTTAGTATTTTTGCACTGAAGTTCATGAGGGATATTGGTCTGTAGATCTCTTTGTTATTTGTATCTTTGTGTGGCTTGGGTATGAAAGAAATTGTAGCAATGTCCATTCTGCTTCTATTTTGTGGAACAATTTGAGGAGTAATGGTATTAGATCTTGTTTGAATTTCTGGTAGAATTCTGCAGTGAATACATCTGGCCCTGGGCTTTTATTTTTTTGGTTGGGAGGATTTTGATGACTGCTTCTATTTCATTAGGGGTTATAGTTCAATTTAACCTGCCTATCTGTTCTTGGTTTAATTTTGGTAAGTGATGTCTATCCAGGAAACTGTCCATGTCCTTTAGATAATCGAATTTTGAGGAGTACAGGTTTTCACAGTATGACCTGACGATTCTCTGGATTTCCTCAGTGTCCGTTGTTATATCCCTGTTTTCATTTCTGATTTTGTTAAGTACCATGCTCTCTCTCTCTCTCTGCCTTTGGTTAGTTTGGATAGAGGTTTGTCTATCTTGTTGATCTTCTCAAAGAACTAACTCTTTGTTTCATTGATTCTTTGTAATGTTTTCCTAGTTTCTACTTTATTTATTTCAGCCCTCAGTTTGATTATTTCTTGGCATCTCCTCCTCCATGGAGAGTTTGCTTCTTTTTGCTCTAAAGATTTCAGCAGTTCTATCAATTCTCTCATGTGACTATACTCCAATTTCTTCATGTGGACACTTAGTGCATTGAACTTTCCTGTTAGCACTATGTTCAGAGTGTGACACAAGTTTAGGTATGTTGTGTCTACATTTTCGTTAAATTGTAGGAAGTCTTTAATTTCTTTTTTTATTTCTTCCTCAACCCAGGAATGGTGCAGTTGGGTGTTATTCAATTTCCATGTGTTTTATGTTTTCTGCAATTTGTATTGCTGTGAATTCGAGCTTTAAAGCATGGTGATCTGATAAGATACAGGGGTTTATTTCAATTCTTTTGTATCTGTGGAGGTTTGCTTTGTTGCCAACTATGTGGTCAATTTTAGAGAAGGTGCCATGTGGTGCTGAGAAGAAGGTATATTCTTTTGTGTTTGGATGGAATGTTCTACAGATATCTGTTAAACCCAGTTGCGTCATAACTTCTGTTTGATCCTTTGTTTCTTTTTTAGGTTTCTGACTGGTGCTCCTGTCTAGTGGTGAAAGAGGGGTTTTGAAGTCTCCTACTGTAAGTAAGACTACTGTGAGTGTCTTTATGTGTGGTTTGAGCTTTAGTAATATTTCTTTTACGAATGTGGGTGCCTGCATATTTGGGGCATCGATGTTCAGGACTGAGACTTCATCTTGATTGGCTTTTCCTTTTCTTCATCTCTTTTGATCAATTTTAGTTTGAAGTCTAATGTGTTAGATATTAGGATTGCTACACCAGCTTGTTTCTTGGGCCCATTTTATTGGTACCTTTTACTCTAAGGTAACGCCTGTCTTTAAATTTGAGGAGTGTTTCTTGTATACAGCAGAAGGATGGATTCTGTCTTCATATCCATTCTGTTAGCCTGCATCTTTTTATGGGTTGGTTAAGACCATTGACATTGAGGGATATTAATGTCCATTGATTGTTGGTTATTGTTTGATTTGGATTTATTGTTGGTGGTGTCATTGTGTGTGTATTTCGCCCTCCTGTTTATTTTCGTGTTTGGTAAATTTGGATTATCTATTGCCTATGTTTTTGTGAGTGTAGTTATCATCGTTGGGTTGGGGTTTTCCTTCCGGAACTTTCTGTATTGCTGGATTTGTGGATATGTGTTGTTTAAGTCTGGTTTTGTCAAAGAATATTTTGTTTTCTCCATCTATAGTGATTAAAAGTTTTCCTGGGTACAGTAGTCTGGGTTAGCATCTATGCTCCCTTAGTGTTTGTAGGATATCTATCCAGGACCTTCTGGCTTTTAAAGTTTCCATTGAAAAGTCAGGTGTGATTCTGATAGGTCTGCCTTTATATGTTACTTGGCCTTTTTCCTTTCCTTCTCTTAATATTTTCTCTTTATTCTGAAGGTTTTGTGCTTTGAGGGGACTTCTTTTTGTGGTACAGTCTGTTTGCTGTTTTGTAAGCTTCTTGCACTTTATTAGACATATCCTTCTGCAGGTTGGGGAAGTTTTCTTCTATGATTTTGTTAAATATGTTTGCTGTACCTTTGAGCTGTATTTCTTCACCTTCTTCTATACCTATTATTCTTAGGTCGGGCCTTTTCTCCATGTCCCATATTTCCTGGATATTTCTGTTAAGGATTTGTTGGACTTGAGATTTTCTTTGGTCGATGACTGTATATCCTCTTGAGAGTCTTCAACAACTAAGATTCTCTCTTCCATCTCTTGATTTCTATTGTCTATACTCACATCTTTAGTTCCTGATCATTTATCCATCCTTTCTATTTCCAGCATTGCCTCATTCTGTGTTTTCTTTATTGTTTCTATTTCAGCTTTCATGCCTTGAAATGTTTCAAGTGTTTCAGTTATTTGTTTGGTTGTTTTTCTTGGCTTTCTTTAGCTTTTTTAAGAGATTTTTTTTATTCTTGAATTTTTTGGTTTGTCTTTTCCTCCATCTCATGTAATTTTTTTGCTTGATTTTCTTTTATTTCTTTAAGGGAATTATTGTTTATTCTTTAAAGGACTCTGTCATCTTCCTAAGATAACTTTTGAGGTCCATCTCTTCATCTTCTGTGTTGGGCTTTTCAGATCTTGCTCATGTGGAGTCCCTACATTCTGGTGGTGTCATATTGCTTTTTCTGTTGTTGAGTGTGTTCTTACTCTATCTTCTTACCATCCCTTCTTCCAGTGAGTGCAGGTGGAGTCCCTCTCTCTCTCTCAGTTGGCTGGTAGCAGGATGGCAGAGGGTGTTGGGTGGACAAGGGTGGGGTGTGTCGGGACTCAGGATGGGCCTTCCTGGACTGGGGACATCTACTCTTGCCCAGGTGGGCTCAGGCAGAAGTGATCCAGGGTTGATGTGGCAGATACGGGGGCAGAGCAGTGTCCAGACTCACCTGATGTCCGGATGCCCTCAGCAGGACAGAGAGCAGAGAGTGGACTGGGGTGGGGTGTTTCCAGACTTAGGGTGGGCCTTCCAGTTTGGGCATGGCCACTCTTGTGGCAGGGAGGGGAGGTTCAGGTAGAAGCAAGCAGGTGTTTATGTGGGAGATTGGGGGGCATAGTAGTGCCCAGACTCACCTGAGGTTTGGGAACCTGCCGAGGACAGAGGTCAGAGTTGGACAGAGATGAGGTGTGTCCAGAATCTGGATGGGCCTTCCAGTCTGAGCATGTCCACTCTAGTCCAGGGGTGGGGGGATACCGTGTTTCAGGTAGAAGAAAGCAAGGGTTGATGTGGGAGTTTGGGGTCAGAGCAGCGCCCAGACTCACCTGAGGCTCGGGTGCCCTCAGCAGGACCCATACTATGTCTTTTTGTTACTGGGTTACCTCATTCAGGCTGGTTGATTCTAGTCCATCCATTTGCCTGTGAATTTAAAGATTCCATTGTTGTTTTTTTTTTCACTGAGCAGTACTCCCTTGTGTAAATATACCACCTTTTCCTCAAACATTTTTCATTTGAGGGGCATCTAGTTTGCTTCCAGGTTCTGGCTATTACAAATAATGCTGCTATGAACATAGTTGAGCAGATGACCTTGTTGTATGAATGTGCATGGGTATATGCCTAAGAGTGGAATTTCTGGTTCTTGTGGTAGACTGATTCACATTTTCTTGGGGAATCTCCATATTGGTTTCCAAGGTGGCTGTACAAGTTGGCACTCCCACCAGCAGTGGAGGAGTGTTCCCCTTTCTCCACATCCTCTCCACCATAAACTGTCATTGGTATTTTTTTTTTAGCCATTGTGACAGGAGTAAAATGGTATCTCAGAGTTGCTTTGATTTGCATTTCCCTGATGGCTAAGGAATTTGAGTACTTTCTTAAGTGACTTTCAGCCATTTTAGACTCCTCTATTGAGAATTCTCTGTTCAGTTCAGTACCCCACTTTTTAATTGGACTATATGATGTTTTGGAGACTAGGTTCTTGAGTTCTTTGTAAAGTTTGGAAATCAGCCCTCTGTACCATGTGGGGTTGGTGAATATCTTTTCCCATTCTGTGGGCTGCTGTTTTGTCTTTTTGACTGTGTCCTTTGCCTTATAGAAGCTTCTTAGTCACATGTATTAATTGTTGATCTCAGTGTTTGTGCTATTGCTGTTATGTCTAGTAAGCAGTCTCATGCACCAATTCATTCAAGGATACTTACAACTTTCTGTTCTAAGAGGATCAGAGTGGGTGGTTTTATGTTGTGATCTTTGATCCATTTGTACTTAAGTTTTGTGCATGGAGAGAGATATGGATCTATCTGTAGTGTTCTATATGCCAGCATCCAGTTATGCCAGCACCATTTGTTGAAGATGCTTTCTTTTTTTTCTATTGTATAATTTTAGCTTATTTGTCAAAAATCTGTTGTTATTAGGTGTATGGTTTAATGTCAGGGTTTTCAATTTGAATCCATTGGTATACCTTTCTATTTTTTGTGCCAATACCAAGATGTTTTCAGGACTATAGCTGTATATAATAGAGCTTGAAGTCAGGGATGGTGATGCCTCCAGAAGTTCCTTTAGTTTTGGTTGTGAGCCTAGCCTTTAAAAGCTGAACCATCTCTCCAGCCCAAAGTTCCTTTATTTTATAGGCTTCTTTTTTTCCCATAAAATGTCACTTAGTGTTCTTTCAAAGACTGTAGAATTGTGTTGTTATTTTAATGGGGATTGCATTGAATGTGTTGTTATTTTAATGGGGATTGCATTGAATCTTTATGTTGTTTTTTTTTCAAGATTGCAATTTTTAGTATGTTGATCCTACCTATTCAAGAGCATGGCAGGATACAAGGTTAACTAAAAAATATCAGTAGCCCTACTATATATGGAGGATAAATGGCCTGAAAAGGAAATCAGAGAAACATTACCCTTACAATAGCCACAAACAACATAAAATATCTTGGGGTAATGTTAACCAAATAAGTTAAAGACCTGAATAGCAAGAAATTTGAATTTTTAAAGAAAGAAATTTAAGAAAATAAAGAATATAGAGGAATGAGAATAATAATACTCTTATGACATAAAATCAATTCAATGAAGAACTTATTACATGAATTTTTATCAAGAGGAACTAATTACTAACAAAATGAATACCTGATAATAAGAAGTTGCATTATAATACAAAAGGCACTTATGATATTCCTAATATAAAAATGCAGAAATATTGAGCACAACATTTGGCTTCAAAATAGTCAACCAAGAATTGTGGAATTTTAACAATAATCAATATGTTCAAGTGCTGGAGAGCATAGTGGAGAGAGAGAGAGAGAGAGAGAGAGAGAGAGAGAGAGAGAGAGAGAGAGAGAATAATGTATAGATGCAAACAAAGAAAAAAGCCATAGAAATTTAGTCAAAGATCAAGGAATATATAGAATTATGGGGGAACACCAGATTTAAAATATGTGCAGAAGGATTTTCTGTATAGCCATGATAGTGAACAAAATACTGACACAAGTTAAGATTTCCAATTTTTACTTACATTAATATAACATCATTTATTTCAATTTCTTTGAATATCTTTTCCTTTGGCATGTAGCCCTTTAAATCTAATACAGGATGATACAAATTTCTTGCCTTCCCACTGATAAGAATTAAACTTGATTTTTGAAATATTTGAGTTTATATCTAAAAGTATGTTATAGAATTACCTAATGGAATGATATTTTCAAAGTAAGTGATAAAATCATTTCACTCCAAATGATTATTCTGGCATATTAATTTTCATATTAAGTGATCTCTCTCAATTTTTTATGAGAAGTTTATCATTCCTTCAAAATAATTAGCAAACACATAAACAGCTGTCACAAAAAACACAGATGACTCTGGGAACTAGGATTGAAGAGGGGATAGAAGAAAAAGTATATGGGGAGAAGAGTTGTGAAATGTGGACTTTCACATGCAACAAGCTTCTGCATGCATCATCTCCTAGGACCTCTGGTTCCTTATTTATATCTTCAAATTACAAAGTAGT
This sequence comes from Cricetulus griseus, assembly GCF_003668045.3. Lineage (NCBI taxonomy): Eukaryota > Metazoa > Chordata > Mammalia > Rodentia > Cricetidae > Cricetulus > Cricetulus griseus. The sequence continues at coordinate 54,685,004 of NC_048604.1, forward strand.
TCAAATTCTAGCATCGAGGAATGAGGGGTCTCCTTCAGTCTCCACCCTGACTGAGGAATTACTGGTAGTTGAGTAGCTTTATGAAGAGCAAAATTCCATTACATGTGTGGCTACTGCTTGGTAATCCAAGCTTGAGTATATAGTCCCATAGTCACTGCTGTATGGGAGGCAAAAACTGGACTTGTATTATGATGTGACAAAAAATCATAAGGTAATTAGATGGAAGTAATATTTGATGGTAAGATATATTCTATATATCCATGAAAATTTCAATAAATAAACACCCAAACAAAAATTGCTAAGAATATTGATGATACTAATCTATCATCAATGTACAATTATAACAAAATAAAAATTAGTGGACCTTAATATCTATTAAACACATATAATAATAAAATAAGGTTACTCCATGAATTTTCACGATATGTAGCCTACTACACACAAGTCTATATTTTCACTTTTTACCTATATAAATTATATTAAATATGTTCACTCTTATTTAACATAAATTTTGGCTATTGTGGTAAATGCTATAAAATGAGATGGTAACTAGAGTTTTGACAACTTGAATAAAATAATTTAGCTTAGAGATAGAGTAAGATATAGTTAATCAAAACAGCAGTTTGCTAAGTAGTGCTAAGCAGAACACTCCAAAAAGAAAATTTGGTGGCCTGTTCAAAGCAGAGGAGTGGCCTGGTGGATTTTACCTCATGTATGTTAAATAAGTTTTAAGTACATGTAGGATATTTTTTAGAGCACGCAGTCCCCTTAGGACCTGTGCACAAAATGTGGAAAATTAATATTCCCATGTCTTCTACCAGTAGGAGCAAACCCAGCCTCTGATATTCATCATCTGAAACAACTTGAATGGTAAGTATACATAAATCATCCCTATTCTTTCTTGTATCTGGTGTGCTTAGTTATTTCATAACAAACTGTGAGATTATTATTTATGTTTTAAAATATTTTAGTATTTTAAATTCTATTTCTTTAAAGTTTCTCTCTTTTTTGGATTTTTGAGACAGGGTTTCTCAATATTGCTTTGGAGCCTGTCCTGGAACTCGCTCTGTAGACCAGGCTGGGCTCAAACTCACAGAGATCTGCCTGCCGATACCTCCAGAGTGCTGGGATTAAAGGTTTGCACCACCAACACCAGACCCTTTAAAGTTTCTTACACAAGACTTGTCTTTACAGAATTTTGACCTCCTCATGTCCAAATTTAATATCATTTGGTACCACCTCCACTAACTCTCAAGTTCACAATACCTTCTTGTAGCACGAAAAATTATAACCCAGGAATAGACATTATGGTTTAAGCTGAATATCAGCAAAGCAAAGCAGCCAGCCAGTAGCTCTTACCTCTACCAAGGCAGAAATGCATATCCTATTTTCTCTGTGGCTGGAAACTGAATGTTTCATGAAACCTTTTACTTTTTCCTTGTATATTGTGTCAGTGCTAGGATTAAAGGCATGAACTGTTTTACTCTTTTAGACTGATTAGCTTTTGTATAGCCAAGGGTTAAGGGTTGTCTTGGACTCACAGAGATCCATATGCCTCTGTCTCCAGAGTCCTGGGATTAAAGTTGCGTAACACCATTTTCTGATGTCTATGGCTAACTAGGGTGGCTAGCTTTGCATTCTGATCCCCAGGCAAGCTTTATGAAATCATAAACAATATAACACCATATCTTCTTATCACTTGAGATTAGATAATCTTTCATTGGGCTTGTTCCTGGGGAGTACCTATTGTCCCTATCTGTTTACTCATTAATTGCCAATAGCTCTTAATGAAAGGTAGGGCCTTGTGGAATTTCCCACATCTTTGATAGCATGTTACCTCGTGTTGGCATTTTGTAGGACATATTAATAAACCTATGGTTAAAATTTCATTGGTGCAAGTTTCTTTTCAAGTGAGGAAGACACCATTCCACAGTACATCTCTTGATTTTCTGGCTCTTATGATCTCTCTACCATACTTCCACAATTTGTCGAACGAATAAGATATAGAAATGATGTTGGAGGCATAGCAATTGAGGCTGGAATAGAGATAAAATATACTTATTTAGGAAAGTGGGAGTAGTAGGTCCTCCACTAGGTTCAAAACTTTAACAGCCATAAAGAGTTGATTGGTTAGAAGTAGGCTTGAATGTCCTCCTATAGAATAGGTTGTAGATACAATTAGAAAGTTAAGGTTTTCCCCTAAAATGAAAGTGCCACTAATCCATCACAGGACATATATTGCCAGGCTCATTATTGTTATGGTTAGTAGGCTGGATGAATAAGAAAATTGATTGTTTTTCTCCATTGGAAGCCTGCCTACATAACTTTAGCTTAGTTGTTTATAACTTGTTTATACTTTACCATCATTAAAATAAGTCTTTGTCTATCCCAGTAGATTTACAATCAACTAAATAATGCAACTGTTCCAAAATCACCAGCTCTGAGTACTTCTGATATAATTTCCAATGAGGCTGAACATCTGTATCCTAAAGTAGTCAGCCCCAGGTAGTCCAGATCCATAAACAGCTCCAAAATGCCTGAACTTCCCTATTCTGAGGTAGTTTTATAGAGCCTGAACAGAGAGCCAAGCAGCCTATGTTTCTCTCTCTCTTCTCTTCCTGGTGTTGGCCAACATTCCAGCTTTCTTGGTCCCTAACAATGACACCCAAAGATCCACAGGGAGTCAACACACAAAATTTATGTTACTAGTTACCATATATTATCCACAAAAAGGCTTGAATATTAGGGCCAAATAGCTAACTGAATTTCCTGTTAAAGATATCAAAGCAGACCTGGCTTCCAGATTCTCCCAGCTTCCTTTAGTCCCTAAGTGGTACAGGGTATGGCTACCATACCTCTGAGTTCTCCAACTCAAAGACTGGGCTGCCCTTTCGTTGAGGGTCTTCCCAATATAATCCAGTCTTTTTGTCTATGCAGTTTGTTTTCATCCTTTTCTTACCCTTTATCTTTCTGGTCACTTGGTCTCTTAGATCTCCCTTCACTACTGCCTCTATCTACATGGTCCTGATCAGAGTCATTTTTACTCTAGACCCTTCCAGATGTCTTTGACTCTAGGTACCGTCTCCCCCATATCTATAATAAACACAAATATTTTGCATGATTTTTTGATAGAGTACTTACATTAGAGAATGAATGTCAATTATATTTAGATTGAGTACACAAATGATCTTCATGTTACAGCTGAATGTAGAAGATAAGAAATATAGTTTCTACAAGGAAAACACAAATATCAAATGAAAGACATAATCACTGTTACATTACCAGACTATTTTTAATTTTTTTCTGAAAATTTGTAATTTTCTATTGTAAAATTTTTAGCTTAATATCTTTTTAAAATTAATATACATGCTTTTGACTTCTCAAAATATTTGTTTGCATAGTTTACTCCATTTTTGAGATAAATATTATTTGTATTTTCCATTCTCTTTTGAAAGTAAATGCTGCTATTTTATTATGCTCTGGGTAACATATAAGAAGTTATCTGTGGTAACTAAGGGTTTTCTGGAATAACCCAACATATGTGATACCCCCAAAATATATCTTTGCTTGGGAAGAATGCTAAAATTTCTATTGGCTTTGTGTTCACTTCCGTTATGTCAGCTATATGAAAAAAAGGTGTAAATAACTTCATGTAAATGAATCATTATTTTAAAAGCAGACTGACAATAGTCAAATTAATATCTGTAAAAATTAAAAATTAGCCATTTTATTTAAAATTTGGATTCATCTTTTCTACTACAAAGATATATTATTTGATTCAAAATGTCAGGTTAACATTTCACCTACAAAATGGTAATTCTCAAGCTTAATTTATGACAATATTAGTGTATGAATTTTTAGCTATAACACTTGGCTAAGTTATTCTCTGAGGTAGTAGCTTATATAATCATTAATCATTAATTTTGTTTACATTCATATATGCATATGTATAAACATTTAACTGTAAAAATCACTTTCAGAAATATTTTATTTCATTCAGTCATGGTTACTTAGATTTTGAAATCAAGAATGAGACCTATTCATTCTAAACTCCCTGTAGGATGGGAAGTGTTACAGTGGCACTCTTGTATTTTGAGATATCATTTCAAGTAAAGGTGCAAGTCTTGAGCCCCAGCCCCCTCCACTTTGGAATGATGATTTGCTTAATGATTTACAGATATCCTGAAGGTAAGCACAGCTTCTATGAAATCATGAATGTAGTTATCCTGTCTTGTCCAGAAGGCAGTGACTCACTCAGGTATTCTACAACAAATGGCTCTTAAGTCTTTCTGCCCCTTCTCCCATATTTGATCCTGAGTCTTTCATGAAAGTGATATGATATCATATCATGGTTTCAGCTGAACATTCCACTGATACTTACTACCTTAACTTTGAGTAGTTGTGAGTATACACACAAACCATTTCCCACTGCAAAACACAATTCTCTGATCAGGTATAAGAGCTGCATTATTTGGTGCTATAGAGATAATATTTGGAAGGCAGTTGTATATCATTTCCATTTGAAATCTTCTGGGACAGGAAAAGTCACTTTTATTCTGAAGCCATGCCCACTGATAATCCAACCATATTCCAATAGATGATCACATGTTGTGAGAATATGGTTAGCACAAACTGTTCTTGATTTATCTCTTATCAAAAATTAGAGTTCACAAAGTTGGGAGAGGGTAGATTTGGGGGAAATAATGAGGAATATTGATGAACATGATCAAAATGACTTGTATGTATGTATGTATGCAACTGTCCAATAGTTAATAAATCTCTACCATATTATTAATAATATATACAGAGTCTATTAACAAGGGGTATTTGCAATATTCCTAGGAATAAATGGCCAGTATAAAGAAAATAAGACAAAATTCAAGAATACACAAAAGCTGTCAAAATATAATTGGATATTTACAGAATTCTAAATGAGGATAAGATACCATCTTGTCTTTCAAAGGTTTGTAATTCCACGCATGACTCCATCTCCTTCTGATCTTCTTCACAATGTATGCATCTCTATCTATTATTGATAGATAATTATTGGTTTCCAACTTAAGAGTTTTTCATATACTTTGTCATACTGTAAAAAACATATGCTTCCACTGTAAACTGCACTTTGTATTTTAAATTTTTTATTTATCTTTAAGAAGTTATATAAAGTACAATGAAAACTCTCTTATGATGTTAGGAAGAAGTAACTAGCTATGGCCCATGTCAGGAAAGTAATCATGATTTGAAGCATTGATAGTATACTTTATATTTTTTTCTGAAATATGATGTTGTTCAAATACATGATAAATTTATTTCACATTACTTACACATATACCAATATATAGTGCTCTATTTCTATCTGGCTTTTAATGTTGTGGCATGTTTTGTTTTCTTATGGTCCTTATTTCAATCTAAAGTATCTAAAACTATTTAAAGTTCATGACTTTATTGAAAGCTTTACTGTAATTCAAAACCAAACTAAACCATAATTTCATTCAAGACACTACTAATGGATTTTTAGTGTTGCATTTTATTTGATTTTGAAAAAATAATGTATATAAAATAAATGTTCAGTCTGTGAAAATATATTAGTACTGTCATATCAGGGCATTTCATAAAATATTGTGAACTTTAAAAAGTAAATTCTACATAAAATTTAATATTCATTTTGAAATGAAACTACTTCCAGCAAATATTAGATAATATTTTACTGTGTTTATGAGTTTAAAAGTAAAGTATACTCAAATTATATTACCTCACCAAAAGTTTCACATAAGTTTTTGCTTATTGATTTCATTTTGGTATGAGTAAATGAATCTACCATAAAATTGCATCTTTCTAGTATTTGGGTAAGTTAAAAGAATAGGTATTGTATAACATTTGTGAATTACATTTATTTTTAATAAGATTATAGAAGTTATACTATGTTTATCCACATTACTGGGAAGACACAAAATAACAAATATAAACATGGAAAATATTCTCTTAAATATACTCATTCTATCTTCCTCACCCCTCCTCTTCTCCCCTTCTCATTCTCCTTGTTCCCTCCCCCCATGCCCCCTGCTTTTCTCAGGAGATTTTGTTCCTTTCCCCTTCTCCATGGGACCATGTATGTCTCTCTTAGGGTCCTCTTTGTTTACCAGCCTCTCCAGCAGCCTGGGCTGCAGGCTAGCAATACTTTACTCTATGTCTAAAATCCACATATGAGTAAGTACATACAATGTCTGTCTTTTTGTGACTGGGTTATCTCACTCAGAATGGTTGCTTCTAGTTCCATCCTTCTGCTTTCAAATTTCAAGATTTCGTTGTCTTTTTTCCCCCGCTGAGTAGTACTCCATTGTGTAAATCTACCACATTTTTTTCTATCCATTCTTCAGTAGAAGGGCATCTAAGTTGTTTCCAGGTTCTGGCTATTAAAAATAGTGCTGCTATGAACATAGTTGAACAGATGTCCTTGCTGTATGAATGTGCTTATTTTGTGTGTATGCCTAAGAATCGAATTGCTGGATCTTGTGGTAGACTGATTGTCATTTTCCTGAGGAATCACCATACAGATTTCCAAAGTGGCTGTACGAGTTGGCACTCCCACCAGCAGTGGAGGAATGTTCCCCTTTCTCCATAACCTCTCCAGCATAATCTGTCATTGGAGTTTTTGATTTTAGCCATTCTGGCAGGTGTAAGATGGTATCTCAGAGTTGTTTTGATTTGAATTTCCCTGATGGCTAAGGATGTTGAACACATTCTTATGTGTCTTTCAGCCATTGTAGATTCCTCTATTGAGAATTGTCTATTTAGTTCTGTATCCCACTTTTAAATTGGATTATTTGGTGTTTTGGAGACTAGCTTCTTGAGTTCTTTGTAAATTTTGGAGATCAGCCCTCTGTCACATGTGGGGTTGGTGAATATCTTTTCCCAATATGTGGGCTGCTGTTTTGTCTTGTTGACTGTGTCCTTAGCCTTACAGAAGCTTTTCCGTTTCAGGAGGTCCCATTTATTAATTGTGGATCTCAGTGTCTGTGCTACTGGTGCTATGTTCAAGAAGCGGTCTCCTGTACCAATTCATTCAAGGGTATTTACTACTTTCTCTTCTAATAAGCTCAGTGTGGCTTGGTTTATGTTTGAGGCCTTTGATCCATTTGGACTTAAGCTTATTGCATGGCGATAGGCATGGATCTATCTGCAGTCTTCTACATGAAGACATGATGGGACAGGGAGGTTGAGTTGGGGGAAGAACAGAAGAGAGCAAGATAAGAGATAATATGATAGAGGGAGACATTATAAGTTTAAAGAGAAATCAGGAACTAGGGAAATGTCTGGAGAGCTACAAAGATGACACCAACTAACAATCTAAATAACAGAAGAGAGACTTCCTTACATGCCCTCTCCTGATAATGAGATTGATGACTCATTCATATGCCATCACAGAGCCCTCATCTAGTAGCTGATGGATGTAGAAGCAGATACCCACAGCTAAACCTTGAACTGAACTGAAATCCAAATGCAGAGAAGGAGGACTGATGAGCAAAGGGGTCCAGACCCCTTGAATGTATGTGTCAGTGAGGAGACCTTGGGAATCCATTGCACCTGTTGTGGTGGATCAGTACTTATTGCTACCATAAGATTGGACTTTAGGAGCCTATCCCACATGAACGGATACTCCCTGAGCCTAGACACAAGTGGGTTGGCCTAGGCCCTATCCCAAAGACTATGACAGAATTTAGAGATACCATATGGAAGACCTCATACTCCTGGGGAGCAGAAAGGGTATGGGATGGGTAAGGCATTAGTTGGGGGGACAGTGGAGGAGGGGAGGGAGAGGAACCTGGGATTGACATGTAAAATAACTTTCTTGCTAAAAAAAAAGAAAAAAAATATACTCATTCTATAATGCTGTAAATTTATATTTGCAAAGACAATTCTGTATCATTCACAATATTAAATGCTCCATGCTAACAATCACCAGCTATCAATATGTCAACATTATCCAATTATATAATTTGTCAGTGTTGAATTTACTCTTTGTTCTCCATTTTTATTTAAATTTGAAACCAGATTGTTTTACATGTGAATTCCTGTCCCCTCTCCTTACCCTCATCCTCTGCCTCACCAACTATGCTCCTACCTATCCCATACCATTTCTGCTCCCCAGGGAGGGTGAGCCCTTCCATGGAGGGACTTCAGAGTCTGTCATATCCTTTGTGATAAGGCCTAGGAACTCCCCTGTTTATCTAGGCTGAGGGGGTATCCCTCTATGTGAAATGGGCTCCCAAAATCCATTCCATTGCTAGGTATAAGTACTGATCTACTACAAGAGGCCCCATAGTTTTCTGAGGCCTCCAAACTGACACCCACATTCATGGGGTCTGGTTCAGTTCCATGCTGCATTCCCAGTGATCAGTCTGGGGACCAAGAGCACCCCCTTATTCATGTCAGCTGTTTATGTGGGTTTCACCAGCCTGGTCTAGAATTGCAATCTTTTTCCAATATTTTTTTTCTGTGTCACTGCCAAATATTTTCTTTAGAAATTGCTTACACTGTTAAGAGATGTAGATTACTGGCATATGTTTCTTACAGGGGCACCTTTCCAATAAAAAAAAAGGCAAATGAGGTTAAGTAAAGTACTCCAACCACATTTCATAAGAATGTACTACTCATTTTATGAAATACAAATATTTACCAGAAAAAAACAATGTCGTGAGAAATACAGTTATAGTACACAATAAGTGTGACTATTTTTTGTTAGTAAACTTATTTATTCTTGAATTGCTAATTATCTACATCTTGATTGTTATATAAGCCAATTTTTCATTTCTGTGACACTCCACTCATGGTCTTTTCCTTATAACTACATAGTTTCAAAAACCTACCTCATTTAAAATAATCACACATCTTAATGAAGAGAAAAAAGGTAGAATATAGAACACATTGCATTATTTGCTATATTCATAAGGTATTTGTCATACTACTTCACTGATTAAATGCAATCTTGATAACATATCTTAGAAAAAGAGAAATTTCAAAGAAGAAACACCAATTTGATATAGGTAGGTCCTCAAGAAATAGCCTAAGATGTCTCGACAAATTCCCAAGGCAAGCAAAACTCCTTAATTGCTCCCAGAATGTACTCTTCTGTTTGATATTATGACATTTTAATAGTGATAATAAATCAAGTAGAAATTTTAAGCTCAGTCTCTGTGATTTTCAACAAGTGTTCCATATGCATCTGTGTGTGATACAGGAAATTATGGCCTGATAAAAATAATGTGTTAATCTATCTGTGAGCACAACAATTTTTGGTAGTGGAAAACTGAGTAAAGATTTCAGCAATGATTCAAAAATATACTGTTTCTGATGCTTCCTGAAATTTGCCCTCATAACAAACTAATCAATCACCTGCAAATTTAGAGCAGTGGCTCTAATTCCATTCATTTAAAAAATCAAATTCTATGAGAGAACAAGTAGTCACTGATATCCAGAAGCATTTTAGTTAAATATAATAGAATTAGATGAATTAGCTGGATCTCTGTGTTGCAGGCCAGCCATGTCTACAAATTCAGCACCAGGGCAGCCAGAGCTATATCTTTAGTCACTGCCTGGAACAAAAGAAAAATAAAGAAACAGAGCATGATGGAGAAAGAGAGAGAAAAAAGAAAAAAACAAAAGAAAGGAAGAGAGAGGAATAAGGGAGAGAGGAAGAAAGAAAGAAGGAAGAAAAGAGAAAGAGAAAGACGAAGGAAAGAAAGAAAAAGAATGGAAGGAAGAAAGAAAGAAAGAAAGAAAGAAAGAAAGAAAGAAAGAAAGAAAGAAAGTCCCATTGATTTTGAGACCTTAATGTTTTTGAAGTGGTTGAAGCAGAGAATGCATACTGGCTTGCATATATGGCTTGGTCTTCTAATTCCCATAGTTTGCTTCCAAGCACATATATCAGGATGTCAGCAGGTTCAGCAACACATATGATTCCAGATTCAGGATATGTAACAACATCTTCTGACTTCAATGATCATCTATATTCATGCACAGATACACACATAGAAACATACATACGGAATTAAAATCAATAGAAATGATATGCAATACGTATAGTTAAATACAACTAGCTTCCCATATTAGCTATAAATCACAACTGTAAGAAGTTTTTCAGGTATTTCCAGGCACAAATATCATCCTTCACACCATTATACCTAATTATGAGTGCAACAGTATCAACATAATCTCACTTAACTCCTTTAGATATGGATAAGTGTGAAAAAATGTTTTTGAATTCACTAAACTCTAGTATTACTGGTAAATACAATCAGAGTGGTAGCATGAATACTTGAGAGCTTGGAAATGGAGACCTTAGTATGTCTTCTTATAAAGATAACAATACTGTATATGGGTACATATTAACCTTCAGTTTCTCTTAAAATGTCATATCTTCAGCCAGATAGTGGTAACAATTGGCTGTCTTTCCAGTACTTGGGAGACAGAGGCAGACAGATCTCTGAGTTTAAAGCCAGCCTGGTCTACAGAGCTAGTTTCAGGAATTCCATGGCCATACAGAAAACCATGTATTGAGAAACAAAACATAACAAAAAAGGGGAAGAAAGAAAGACAGAAAAAAAGAAAAAAAAAGGGTATCATCAAATAAGCTAGGTTTAGTATTACAATTCTACATATTCATTTAGGGAAGCTGAAGTTCACCATATAACTAACTACAAAGTTGTATAACACTGTTGACAAACACATGCAAAGTAATATTATTATACATGTCAAAATTTATGTAACTATATTTAAGATGTATACTTTTTATTGTATGTTAGCTGTCTTAGCTTGTTTTTTTATTGCCATGGTAAAGGTCATAACCAGAAGCAAGTTAGGAAATGAAGGGTTTATTTAATAGTACAGATTACAATCCATTATCCAGGGAAGCCAGTCATGGAAGTCAAGGCAGAAAACTGGAGTTCAAGATGGTAGCAGAGACTGGTAGAATGCTTCTTACCTGCTTGATCCAAGTGGCTTGCTAAGGCTGCTTCCCTTTAAAAGGGAGGACTCCTGTTGTTGAATATTATTTTAACTGGCAAAGATTTGTTAGATTTGTTTATGCTGCCAAATATTTAAACTGTGTAAAGGTGTATTACATTTAAGTATGCTGCATTTATTTAACAATGTAAGAATATGTAATTAATTATGTAAAGATATATGGCATTTGTTTCACCTTATCTATGCAAGGCACCTGATTGTGATGGTGGTTCTATCATGATTTCAGAGCTTGATGTTGGCCCTAAAAGAGAAAGCCAGATACAACCTCCTTTCCAAAAGTGACACTGACCACAGAAGGCTGGACCCTGCCACATTAAACACTAATTAAGAAAATGCCACTGGACTTGTCTACAAGCCAATCTTATGAAGACCTACTGCATTAAGATTTCTTCTTCCCAGATGATTCTTGCTTGTATGAATTTGACAGAGAAAACTAACCAGCATATTAGTCCTCAATATATTAAAAAAATTGTTCAATGAAGGTTAGTATGAATATGCATTTACTTGTATTTTTGAGACAAGGTCTCACTCTGTATCTCAGGCTGACCTAGAGCTGGCAATGCAGCACATGTTGGCTTGAGACTCACTACAATTTTCCTTCTACAGCTTCCCACAGGCTGAAACAGTGGGTGCATTGTACCATTCCTTGAATTGATTTATTTTTTATGTTACCTTCTTTTCCCAATGTCTTCTTTATAGGAAACAAACTTCTACAAAATTACTAAGCAACATCATATGCTCCACAAACTTTAAAATAAACCATAATTAATACTAAATGAAATATTTAAATCTATACATTAGTATTTTCCAGAGTATACTTTCTGCATCCTTTTAAACGTGCCCAGTATCTTCACTCATTTGATGAAAAAAAATAATTCCATTATCTTAAATTTCTTTCTAAATTTGACAAAATCTGTTTGATTTTCTTAGGTTCTGCTTATGATTGACAAAATTCACTCAACCTTTCATGTTTCCAACCCTAGATACAGATATTATCACAATCTATGCCTATACTCCAATCGATAGATTTTCTTTAAGATAAATGTCCTCTAATATTTTTATTTTAATATTTATTATTACCATAATATGCATTTATTACTTGTCTCATTGTTGTGACAACAACAATATCAATTTAACTTAAGGAAAGCCTTTACTGTTTTAAGGGATATATTCTATTATGACAGAAAAGATACAGCAGCAGGAATTGGTTATGGATTCAGTCAGGAAGAAGAACACCATGAATCTTTGTATTCAGCTCATTTTCTCCCGTTTATTCTGTTCAGGACTATATGTCATGCAATGGAACTGCTCAAAGTTAAGGTATGCCTTCCCAACTTTTTTAAAGGGAAACAGGAACTCCCTAAAGAAACATGTCCAAATATTTGTCCCTAGGCATTTATAGATCTTGTAAAACTGATAACCCATATTATCTGTCATATACTCCAATACCTTATTCTTTTTTATTTAAATTAGAAACAAGCTTGTTTTACAAGTCAATCCCAGTTCCTCTCCTTCCCCTCCTCCCCTGTCCCCTACTAACCCTCTACCCCCTCTCCTTTCTGCTCTCCAGGGAGGGTGATGCCTTCCATGGGGGGATATTTAAAGTCTGTCATATCATTTGGAGCAGGGTCTAGACCCTCCCCCAAGTGTCTATGCTGATAGAGTATACCTCTATGTGGAATGGGCTCACAAAGTCCATTTGTGTACTGGGGATAAATACTGATCCACTACTAGAGGCCCCATAGATTAGCCAGACCCCCAAACTGACATCCACATTCGGGGGTCTGGGACAGTCATTTGATGGTTTCCCAGCTATCAGTCTGGGAACCAAGAGTTCCTCCTTGTTCAGGTTAGCTGTTTCTGTGGGATTCTCCAGCCTGAACTTGACCCATTTGCGGCTCATCATTCCTCACTCTCTGCAACTGGATTCCAGTGTTCAGATCAGTGTGTACTTGTAGGTGCCTGCCTCTGCTTCCATCAGCTACTGGATGAAGGCTCTAGGATGACATATAAGGTAGTCATCAATCTCATTATCAGAGAAGGATATTTAAGGTAGCCTATAGACTATTGCTTAGATTGTTAGTTGGGGTCAATCTTGTAGATATCTGGGCATTTTCCTAGTGCCAGATTTCTCTTTAAACCTATAATGGCTCCCTCTATTATGGTATCTCTTTTCTTGCTCTCCTCTACTTTTCCCCTGACTCAATCTTCCTGCTCTCTCATGTCCTTTTCTCCCCTCCTCTTTCTCCTAACTTCCTCTCCCCTCCCCTATGCTCCCAATTAGCTCAGGAGATCATGTCCCTTTCCCCTTCTCTGTGCATCCATGTATGTGTCTCTTAGGGTCCTCCTTGTTTCCTAACTTCTCTGGTAGTGTGGATTGTAGTCTGGTAATCCTTTACTCTATGTCAAACTCACATATGGATATTAGATATAGATTGTGTTATTTGTATTGTTTATACATTTGAGGCCAAGAGAAATTCCCTTCTATGGCACCTATATTACAAAATTGGGATGCTCAAGCGTTACATTTAAGAGTAAGTTGTGTTTGTCATTTGATGAATTGAACTGATGAATTCTTGAGAAAGTGGAAAAATACTCAAGATACAACTAAGTTCTTTAGACTTTAGAGGACACATGAAATGATTTGTATGTCTTTTCACTTAATAGAGAACTGTAGTATGAATAATATAACCCAGAGACAGATGTTGACATTCAACTTGAAGGTCAGAAAATCAAAGCAGTCAAGCCACCGAGAGCTCTCACCTCTACCGATGCTCAGAACAAAGAGGTGATCTATCGAACCTCAGATTTCATGTCCAGGCTGCACTTCTCCTCACCAAATATCAAACTGCTACATGAGACTGCACTCGCTCCTTATATTTTCTCTAGTACTCAAATTCAAGTAATGAACTCTGTTTCTCCTTTAGACTGTTTCACTCCCATGTAGCCCAGAGTGGTTTGAAGTCACAGAGATCCATCTGCTTCTGTCTTCTGAGTCCTGGGATTAAAAATGTATGCCACCATTGCCCCTGTTTTTGGCTGTGACTAGCACTGCATTCTTTTCTCCAGCCAAGGTTTATTAAGTCATAAACAATATATCACCACAGAAAAAGCTCCTTATTCATGATCTTGCTTTCTTTGTTTCCAGTTATAGGCAATTACAATATGAAAGCATTACGTGAAAAATTCTATGAATAACTGACTAATAACTTTTACATTTTGTGTAATGTTAACTCAAACGATGAAATCTTGTATTCTTCTGGTGAATACCTTTTATGATGGGAATCATCTCTTTGAACAATACTTTCATTCTGTATCAGTATTTTTATCAGTATTGTAGTACATCCATTCAAGTAATTCTATTTTCAAAAGTGATAACCCCAAAGCAAAGAATAGCTGTCAGTCAAATTTATAATAGTACATTACTCTTACTGTTTTATTTTAATGTTGTTGTGATGGCCAACTTCTCATTTTCTGCCTTATTATTACTGTTTTATATATATATATATGTATATAAATATTACATTCTAGTTTAGTATTATGTATGGTGTCAGATTATGTTACTAAATGTCTTATTGGTTAAGTGTATCTTTAAATGACAGATGTGTTTAAAATGTAAAATGTCACTCAGTAATCTTATGGCTTAACATAAATAGAAATAGTTTCATTTTGCTTATTTTATTGTCAGATATATATATATATATATATATATATACATATATATATGTATATATATATTGTTGTCAAGGATATATATATATATATTATTTCAAGCTTATATATATAATCTTTAGAAAATTTTAGAATGAGAATAACATAGAAATCTCTCATGTGTGTATTCATGGGAAACTTATGGAGGGATTAGTACATAATCTTTTGTTTTAGGTATAATCTATCAATCATCAAGCAATTTCAGCATTGAAATCAGACATTACACATGCATTCAACATGCTTCAATGCTGAAATGCTTTAGAGACTGTGTTAAATGACCCATATGTTACAGATCCAGAGACAATATGTCATAACTTTCATTATATATTAGAGAAAGAACATCTCTGTGATCGCTGTAATTTGAAAGGAATAGTCTTGTAAATTCAAGGTCCTATATAAATACTACCTAAAATTTTTTGGACACTTTGATGAAGTCTGAAAATACAGATCATACATTTGATAATTATTAATAATATATACAGAAAATAAACAAACAAAAACTAACAGGTATATTTTGAAGACTGTAAGTTTTAGTGTTTTGACATGAAACATCTTGATTTCTTTTTGCTTCTGTGATTAATAAAAAACATAAACTTATTCAAGATCAGTGTCTGAAGCACACAATGAATTTATCAGTATCAATAAAATTCTAAGTAACAAATGGATATGTGACAGGAATACAAAGTTCTTTAAATTCCTTCTGGAATTCACAATTATTTCCATACATGTAGAAACCTGTGATATACATCTGCTTGATATTGTGTATAAGGATTAAAATATGCCATGAACTTTTATCATATAGATTTTTCTTTTTATTACATAACTTGATATTTATTTGAAGCACTCAAAATGGTTGCTGACATACCCAAGATCCACAAGTTTTCTCATATCACTTAAAATTTATTTAGGATATCTATATGCCATGATGAAGACACCTAATTTCTTATATGTTTTGGAGCCATAGTCACTGTGTGACATAATTCTATTCAGTGAAATGACTACATAGGCCGAAATCTCTGGAGGAGAGAATCCCTTCTTAATGAAAGGCAGTGTTCTAGCAAGATTCTCTTTATCCTTTCACCTTTTGCCCTCTGCCAGTCTAACTGGTTTGGAAGACAGCAGGTCTTCTATGACCACTGGATACTCTTGAGCATGAAAGCCTCCACATTGTAAGAGAAGCAGAATTGAAAGTTGGTAAGATCCTGGCTCCCTGTTGGTATTGGTAGGTTCATGCACAATCCTGAACTTCCTGCCACTGAACTTCTTTTCATGTCATAAAAATAAATCCTTCTCTGTTTAGAAAAAATATTTTAAGTTTGTCACTATTTCTAAGTATGCATGGGGATGTGACAAGAAATGTAAAACTATCTAAATCAAAGAAGCTGTAATGTAGATATGGTTTATAACATTCAACAATTGTATAATTATATAAGAGAAGTATTGAAGTTCTATGTATTGAACTGTTCAATTTAGACAATTTGATGCACATATGAGAAACAGATACTTTATGATTAATAAAGAGTAGCTATATAACATGGAACAATAAATTTCTGGTGATTCATTAAACTTGAATACTGGCCATTGGGTAGGAATTCTGCAAAGTACAATTTAGCAGAAAATAGATGAAAGGAATTTAGTGTTGCAATATCAAATAACTAACACAATTAAAAATTACTACAATCAATTCAAAGGGTTTTTTTTAACATTGTATACGTAATTGCTCATACAACTTTTCAGAAATTCCTTGCAAACCCTTTAAGTTACTTTAAAGGTTTGATAAGACTTCTCCAAATTCTTGAGTCAACAAAGAAGAGAAAGCCTTATGAATAGATATTTTTTCCTAATGGGATAATATAGATCACCAGTAGTAATGTATACTGAATTTTATATGGAATATGAAAACTGAACCTAATATACTCGAAAGAAATAATTCATAATTTTTAGACTATAACACATATTATGGACGAATTACAGGTTAAGAAACAGAAAAAAATGTGTTGAATTTGCTCCTTTCATTGTGTATGAGCAACTTCCTTATGTTGTAATATATACTAGCAATCATGCCATCAGTGAACACATTTGTTTATCAATGGATATGCATAAGCAATAAGGATTTGATACGGGTTTACTAAAAGTTAGTCCTTCTTGATATTATTTCTTTTTAACTTTTTCTGCACAGTGTACTCTATGGGTAGAATCAGTGATACTGAATTTCATGTGTCCATTATATTTCCTATAGGTAAGTGAATTAGAATATGATCTGAATTAAAACCATTGGATTTACATGGATATCAATGGAGACATTTTAAATAAAGTTTTTATATTTTTAATTCAAGGATATTTTGTAATGTTTGGGTGATATGAAGTATTTGTTAATCCTGTATGACATTTACACTTCAACAATAGAATGATGAATATTTTGGGTTTCCCTTGAAACCCTGATATGAAAAATGTGTCAATAACCTTAAAAGATATGCTATGTCTTTAAATTCTCTAGGAAAGGCTCCAAAGAAACAATGTGCCAAGAAATGAAATCATTAAAATGTAACATTCGTACATACATATGACATCAAATGAAAATTTTCCATATTATTGCTTAAGTGAGCCTCTAATTTGTGATGATTTCACCTATCATCTCAGTCTTTTTAATATGACAGGAGAGTAGTGGATAGGGGTGGGGCAAAGGTAGATAAATTTATTTAGATCAGTAATAAAAATGGTTTGTGCTTTTACAACACTTGCAAAGATGAATTACTACTAAAATTTGAACCAAACAGACATCCATTAAGTATGTGGGTGTTTTATAGAGAGAAATAATATTTTACAGGAAAATAGTACAGA
Organism: Cricetulus griseus; assembly: GCF_003668045.3. Taxonomy (NCBI): domain Eukaryota; kingdom Metazoa; phylum Chordata; class Mammalia; order Rodentia; family Cricetidae; genus Cricetulus; species Cricetulus griseus. Next base: position 54,702,578 of record NC_048604.1, read on the forward strand.
GAAATAGGTTTTATTTATTTCAAATATTCTGAGATCAAAATGACATATTCAAGTGAAACTACCCCCATCCTACAAATTCCCCTTTGAGGACTATCATAAGTATTTTATTTTTCTTTTACTAAATAAGTCAAATGGAGTTTTCAGATCTTTCTAATTTTTTGCAACACTTTCATCATTTTTGAGTTTGGGTTGATGAACAACTTTAAGAAGTAGTACACTGAAGTTACACTACTGTGAATGAAATAAATTTATGGGAATTGTCATATAATAAAATATGTGTTTTTAAAATGAAAAAAATGCAGTTGTGGTTAATTCCCTTTGCACCATTGGTCATTGAAAAATATATACAGATACAGATGGGGGATTCAAAGATCATATCTTTTGTAAGTAATTTGTATGTGGTAGAAGATTCTATACTGGTGGATGAGTCTGTGAGTTATAGGAAAATTCTAGCAAAGGAAACGAGAGCACAACCAAGGGCAAGGTTCTCAAAGGTTACATACTACTACATCAATGGAGATGGTTTTTAATTTAGCAGCAAGGAGTAACTTGAAAGGACTCATGTCAATGAAAATTGTAAAGGTCCCTCTCAAGAGGTTGGTGTCTTTTGTATGAACCATAGGACATTTATGGGGGAGGAAACAAGTCTGGGAAATTGCCTAGTAGATGTTTGAAAGAGTGTAGATGCTGTAGGATGTTAAAGATGTCTCTAAGGTATCTTTCGATCGATAAAGCACTGAGGGCCTGTCAAGCCTTTTCTGATCCTGCTGTGAGAAAAGAAAGAGCTAAGGTCACCGTCAGTCATCAGTATATAAAGAAGCTCACACTATACATGTGAATGGCCATGTTCCAGAAGAGCTTAGGAAAGATACTATTAACAAAACTTTTAAAGCACTAATAATGAAGATAAAAATTAGTAGAATTGAGTTTGTTACATTAATTATCTCTATTCCACAAAAGATGTCTTGAGTAAAATAAGAAGAGGACTGTCAAAGTGTTGAAAAATATCTGTATCGTTCATCACTAACAAAAATTAGAAAATATTAGAAGGAAACACCAAGAATTTGTCAAAAATGAAAACCAAGGGCCAGAGAGATGACCTAGTTGATAAAAATGCTAATTTGCAAGACTAATGATCTGAGTTCAAACCACAGAGACTATGGTAGAAGAGATATTTTTATCTTGAAGGATGTCTTCTGGCCTCCACACATGCACTATGACACATTCATGACCACAATCATACATAGTATTTTAATGAAACCATAGGATCATTTATGTAAAAGAAAACTACCTACTCTTGTAAATGCTATAGTTTTCAAGACAATTCCATTATGTGAATATGTTTAAGAAAATCAGATTGCAAAAATGAAAAGTAAACGAATAAGTGTATGTATTTAACTAACTAGTGGAGTTAAATTGAAGATCAAGTGTTAGTAAGAAAATGTTAAAAGAAGAAATTCATTGCCTAGTAGGCATTGAGATGAATACTTTGATAACATGAGTTCCAAAACTAATAAGAAAAATTACTCAAGTCAAAACCCTTTGTGAAATTCAGGTTTTATTAGCATCTAATACTGTCTCATTGGTGTATCCCTTAACACCTACATTTAGAATGGCACTGTGTTCATGGTGTTATAAATAAATAAAAGCACACTGTTGTATTTGACCTCAGCAACATGGTGAAGATTATTTTGTATAGGGAGATATTTAACATTCAAGTAGAATTACATTTTGAGATGGAGTTGGAAAACTGTTCATTAGAATTGTGTATAGTTATTGTCATTTCATGACACTTTCATTATTTATATGGCTCAAAAACAAAACTAGGATTATACAGGAGATTGCTAATAGTAAATAGTTATACTATATGTTGATATTGTTGTATTCTGTATTTAAAGTTTCGATTTATTTTGTATCCAGTACTTCAAGTACATGAGATAATGTTCAGAACATCTGTTAAAATAATTTAATGTTCATATAAACTGTGAGTCTAATTTTACAAAATTGATAGGCTGTGTGTCAGGGTTATTCTTGGCTGCTAACTTGAGTATTTCTGGAATTAACTAAAAATGCAAGGATCTGGGACCATCAGTTAACAAATTTTAGTTATTTTGATCATTTGATGTAGGAAGACCCACCTTGAATCGAGATAATTTGATGTGGAAAGGAGCAGTTTTAATCAGCATCATTTGATATCTGAATAGCCATACTATAACTGGGCCACATCTTCTAGTGAAAGTCAATATAAAGTACAAGGAAGAAAGACCCTTTTGATCTTTACATGCTTTCAACAGCTCTTGATCAACTTGCATTACAGCCTATTTCTCTGAGATTTAATGTATACTGAAGACCATTTGAAAAATCCAGTCTCAAGTACTGAGCAACTACTAGATTCTGTAGGACTAGTTTGAGGACAGCTGTACTGGCTGGTTTTGTGTGGCACCTTGCTACAAGCTAGAGTCATGAGAGATGAAGGAACCTCAGTTGTGGAAACCGCTCCATGAGATGCAGTTACCAATGTGGGAGTACCTATCCCGTGGTGGATTGTGCCATCCCTGTTCTGCTGGTCTTGCGTTCTGTGAGAAATAGGCTGAGCAAGCCAAGGGAAGCACGCCAGTAAGCAGCATCCTTCCATGGTCTCTGAATGAGCTCCTGCCTCCAGAATCTTGCCATGTTTGAGTTCCTTCCCTGACTTCCTTCTATGTTGAAATATGCTGAGGAACTGTAATTCAAATAAACTTGTTTCTTCCCCAGCTTGCTTTGTGGTCATGGTGCTTTTGCCACAGCAATAGAAACCGTAAGGCAATAGCCTTTAAGCTACTGCAATAATACCGCATATATACTCACATGTGTGTTTGTATGTGTACAATTATAAATGCATATGTGTTAGGTATAAAAGCATATATATATGTATATATATATGTATATATATAAAAGCATATATATATATATATATTATATATATCATATCTGCATGTTTCTCCAAAATCCCTAATACATTAATGTTGAACTCACTATGTAGCCCAAATTGATTCTGAACCCCTTATCTTTAAACATCTAGCTCAAGAGTAAGAGAATTGTAGAAGAATCTAATATAGTGGTCAGCTTTGAATTTTTAATGTGATTTATATAAAGGTTATGATAAGAATAGATTGTCCAAAGTTACAGGAGAGAAAGATGCCAGAGTGTTTAGTTGAACATTACTGTGTCTGGGTAAGAGACAATGGCCATTTGTTAACAAATAACAGTGGATGGTATAAGAATAGATGATATTTTCAACATATTTTGAAGATTGACAGAGTTTTTTGCAGATGAAGTAAATTTGAATGGCTAGAAAGAGAGCTACGTATTTTGCCAAATGTCTTGCATTAATGGCTTAAATGTATGGGGAGCCACAGCCCCAAGATGGCGCCTGGCTGGATGCCAGGGAGACCCAGCTTAGCTGTAAACAAGCCTTATTTGGAAGCACTTAGTGGATCTGGTGTGCCTCCTCCAGCTGTGACCTATCCGGGATCGCCAGGTGTCGTGAGCTAATTGGGGAATGAGCTTGCTTTTAAGGGCTTGCCAGGGGGCTGGGAAATATAGAAGAAGCAGAGAGAGAAGCTGAGGAGAAGCTGAGGTAGAGGTAGAAGGAGAAACAAATGTACAAAGTTTCTGAATAAACTGCTTGAAGAAGAGTCGTGGTCGTGTTTCTCTTGCTGGTCGAGATGATGCGACGAGTGGTGGACCGTATGGGGAACCTCTGCGGGTAAACACTCAGAACTTCCTGCAGTCAGGGCAGTCGACTGGTAAGTCCCAGGTAAGTTGGGACCAAGTAAGGACCTCGGTAAAGAGGCAATAAGTTCTCCGGTAAGGAGCGATAAGGTCTCCGGTGAGGAGTGATAAAGTTCTGGGAACGGACAAAGTAGAGGTAAGCAAAAGTGAAAGTATGGGAACTGCAACATCGCAACCAATTTTCATTGCTCTTCAAGAGCTGTTACAGTCTAAGGGATTGGAATTAAAGAAAAGTACTTTAGAGAGATTTATCCACGAGGTTGATGTGGTAGCCCCCTGGTTTGCTGATTCCGGTAATTTAACCACCAGTTGCTGGGACAAGCTTGGAAAAGATCTAGATTTTGCCTGGGCACAGGGAACGCTGAAGCCAGGGACACGGACTATTTGGAAAATGGTTCGCAGCTGTCTAGAGGATCAAAGATGCAGCAAGGCTGTAGAAAAGGGGCAGGAGGTGTTAGAACAGCTGAAGGAAATAAACAGATGCAAGTCATGGGGCCTGTGCAGCGAGGTTTACCGTTGCTGTCAGCCCTACCCAATCATGAAGAACCTGATTTGTGATGTGTGCAGGATAGTGTTAGGTTTGCTTTAACTTGACCTTCTGTTCTCCATACCATTATATGAGTGGGAGGTTTTATTCCAGGGTATGGCCAATAGCCCCACTATGTGTCAGCTTTTTGTGTGTCATGCTATTGCTCCTATTAGAGAGAAATACCCTGCTGTGAGATGTGTACACTATGTGGATGACATTCTGTTAACTAGTAAGGAGTTGAAATTGCTGCACTTAGCATATGGAGATTTGGTAAAGACCTAGGAGAGGAAGGGATTATACATAGCCCCAGGAAATGCCTCTTTTCATTGGAATACCTCTCAGATCTTTGAAAGTACAGTTAGTTTGTTAGCTCCTGGTAGGAATATATCCTTTGCTCCTACTCCTGTGTGTATCTGGCCTACCTTTGTATTTGTAATGTGGCCACTGCATTGGATATCCAATCTACCCTTAATGCTCAATTGAAAGGTGGCATTATGGTTTTGAATCAAGGCATTGATCTAGTACAGGAACAATTGGATACTTTATGGCAACTGGCACAGTTGGGATGTGAATAGAGAATGCCTGGTTTGTGTGTAACAGCTGTTTCCTATCTGAATTATTCCTTAGCAGCAAACATGTCTAAACAACCTTCACAGTATCTTCTAGGAAACTGGTCTGGGGATTTTGACAAGCTGATTAAGGAGCTGAGACTCTCCATAGTGCATGTGAATTCCACCAGGGTCGACATCTCAGTTGAGGAAGGACTGTATGCATGGATCACTCAAGCCATGAATCATCTGAAACAGTGGGTGGGAATGGGTGACATGGGAGGAATGTTTATCCTAGTTAGTTTCATAGCCTTATGGTGTATTTGCAGGATGAGGGTCACACAGCAGAGAAGTAATGCCATGATTGCACAAGCCTTCGCAGCCCTGGAGGCAGGGAAGTCACCTCAGGCTTGGCTAACAGTACTAAAGAGCTAAGCAGTCATCCCGCTCAGGCTGCGAGATGAAGTACTGCACTTGAAGTCAGCATTCCGTGGCTTCATGAAGGGCATGTCTGATTGCATATGGGTTGGTATTGTACTCTCATCTCTGAGAAAAGATACCAGACAGGTGTGGCACCAGCTTGGCTGATAACTGGGCATGGAGTCATTACAAAGTCCCTTGATTTCAGGGATCAGACCTCTACCCTTGCCTGTTGTGTTATTTTTAAATAAAAAAGGGGGAACTGTGGGGAGCCACAGCCCCAAGATGGTGCCTGGCTGGATGCCAGGGAGACCGAGCTTAGCTGTAAACAAGCCTTATTTGGAAGCTCTTAGTGGATCTAGTGTGCCTCCTCCAGCTATGACCTATCCGGGATCGCCAGGTGTCGTGAGCTAATTGGGGAATGACGTTGCATTTAAGGGCTTGTCAGGGGGCTGGGAGATATAGAAGAAGCAGAGAGAGAAGCTGAGGTAGAGGTAGAAGGAGAAGCTAATGTACAAGGTTTCTGAATAAACTGCTTGAAGAAGAGTCGTGGTCGTGTTTCTCTTGCTGGTCGAGATAGGTGTGACATAAATGAAAAATGATACCATTCACTCAGGTTAGAAATTCCATTTGGTAGAGAAAGTTTGAGAGAAAATAAAAAATTAACTTTCAGATATGTTAAATGTAAAATTAATTATATATATATATATACATATATATATATATATACATCTATATGTATATGTGTGTGTGTGTACATACAGCTGAAGAAGTATAATGTGCAGTTGAATTCATATTACAGATTTTATTACAAATTTAAACACTGAAAATATGAATTTTGAAGCTATGGATCTAGTTATTTTAGGTCATTGAGTTGAATTAGATAGCTTTTGTAACTATAGTCAAAGATACCCTAGAAATTTGTACTTAAGTATTTGAAGACTGAGGAAATCAAATAAAAGGGAATACAAATATCAAACATGAAAATAAGAAACAAGCATTAAATCAAGTTCCCGAGAGTTACAGATATTTTATAAATGATATTAGCACACTAGAATGAGCTCTCTCTCTAAAATCATACAATTGTTATTCCTTCACATTTAACAAATAAATAGAAATTTCAGATTGTGAACTTGTACATTTTATATTAACTAGACTTAAAAACATCAATACAAAAGCCCACAAAGATAACAGAAAATCTTTAAAACAATTATTACATGTATGGATAATAATGGTATGACTTCTAATGGAATCCTTAGAAAAAGATAAATAATTAAGTCCTTGTTAAATATATTAACTTTGTACATAACTAGAAATAAAATTGGAAAGTGTCAAAGAGTAAAAGAGTAAATAGCAGAATTTCTCATTAAAGTCACCACTTGTTTGGTATTATAAACTGTTGAAAATGTGAACATAATGAGAAAAAGTTACTTCATTAAAAATATAAAAAAGAATGGAGAAAATAAAACAACACCACACCATATTCGTTAGCTTATTATAAATATGTTATTTAGTTACTGAGAAAACAAACTTGGAAACCAGATTGAGGAAGCATTTCCTTTGAGAAGTTAGCTATTAGAAATACATTTAAAGATTTCTGTAAACAACTGTATGACTCAGAAAATAATGATCATTTTAAATTGATTTATTTTTCAGTTTCTTAAGCTATGCCTCTTGCCTCTGTACAGAAAATGATTTAGGCTCAAAACCAAGTCATCCACAGGAAATTATCAAAGACTGAAATAGAAAAGCTTCTTTCCAAATATCATGTCATTCTGACTAATACGTTCTCAAAACCTGAAGAAGTTCTAAGAGGCTGACAGATTTGAAAAGATCATGCCATTGACGTCATCAGTTTATTTTTCACTCAAACTCCTAAGAAGTTTCCAAGGCATCTAAGCATTCAAAATGTCAGATGACTCAGTTCCCTAATAAATAATGATTTATTTTGTTAATAGAGTACACACGCGTGCGCGCACGCGCGCGCGCGCGCGCACACACACACACACACACACACACACACACACACACATATATATATATATATGTGTGTATATATATATATATAATTTACATGTGTTATATATGTGGAAATAAAGTTAAGTTATCCTACATGACGTATTGTGTGCCCCTGAAATGGCATAGCTTCTTGAGTAAATCTGCAGTGACTCAAGTTCTTAGACAAGGGTGTCTTAGACATACCCAATACTGTACAAGCTGTATGTGCTGCATGCAGTGGAGCCAGAGAAATAACACAGCCATTTGGAGGAGTCCAGAAACATGAGTGGATCCAAGATATTGGATGACTGGAATTTGATTTTACTTAGATAGGAGTGTAACTCTGCCCTGATTTTTCCCCGTTTTTTTGTTTTGTTTTGAGACAGGGTTTTTCTGTGTATCCTTGACTATTCTGGAACTTACTCTGTAGACTAGGCTGTCCTCAAACTCAAAGAGATCACCCTGTCTCAGCCTTCCAAGCGCTGGAATATGAGGCATAGGTTACCATCACCCAAGTTTTAATTTTTCCTCTTGATGTCAGAAAGAATTTTACTGGATTCCACAGTTGAGAAACATTTAATTTTTAAGACTTTGGATTTTTAAAACAGATTGGCTATTTTATAGGGACTGAATTTTAGTGTATTTTAATTTGTAAAGACTGTGTGACTTTTAAAATTATTTATGATTTCCATGTGAGATATTGGGGATGAATAAGGAAGGATGGGTTGTGTTTAATAGTGATATTTTTGTGTGTCAAGTTGATGAGGAGTCAGTTGTATTGGCTGGTTTTGTGCATCACCTTGAAGCAAGCTAGAGTAATAGCTTGGATAGGATAGGAAGATCAGTTTAATACCTCCAAAAAAGGAGAAAGAAGTACCTCCATTAGATCCAGCTGTAAGGCAATTTCTCAATTAGTGTTTGATATTGGAGGTCCCAGCCATTTGAGGCTGTTGCCATCCCTAGAATAATACCCCTATGTTCTATCTGAAAGCAGGCTGAGCAAGCCATAACTTCCCAGTCAGCTTTTGACTCCAGGACCCTGACCAGTTTGCTGTTCTGGCTTCCTTTCATGATGAACAGTGTGAAAGTATAAATCCAATAAGCCCTTTTCTCCCCAACTTACTTTTTGGTCATGGTGTTTATCAAAGCAATAGAAACCCCAACTAAGACACAAGTTCTCAAAAATTCTCCTCATATACCTTCATTCATGGACGGTGTTACCAACATGCTATCAGTACTCTTTTGGAAAGAAGTCCTTGTAACAATCTAATGTACCCCTATTTTATATATTTTATAGTGGTACTTCTGTCAAAATATAGCATGACTAGTCAGCAGGGATTCTATATGGTATTATTATGAGTCAATATTACTGAGTATGTAGATTTTTTAAATTATAGAAATTGAATGACATTAGCTTTTAGGTATAGAAATTTCTATTTCTAAATGTCCATTAGTGTATGATATACCTCTAGGTTACCATTTTTCTATAAACTGTAAAATCAAAGAAGCTGTAATTGTGTGTGAAATGTATTGAGTCATTAATTGTCTATAACCACAAAGATAAACATGTAACACTTCAATCTGTAGTATATCTTCTTTCATTTTTGGAAAAAATGCATATATAAAAGTAATTTCCCTATGGCATTACCAAATTGGCTCTTGATTCTTCTCAATGTATTATTTTATGAAACCATTCAAATTAAAATGAATCATAATAGATGAATAGTCATTTCTACTTATGGTATAAAGACTGTGTTTTGCACATAACCTTATCTGATAGCTGATTTAACCTATGGTTCATCCTGTATGCTGTTTTCTCTTTGGTTTGCTTAGTGCCTACAAAAAGCTTGTTGCTGCATCACAGTTGTAGTGAAGGATGAGTGATGAGCAAAGCGGTCCAGACCAGTCTGCTGAAACCCACAGAAATAGCTGACCTGATCAAAGAGGAGCTCTTGGTCCCCAGATTGGTAGCTGGGAAAACAGCATGGGACTGATCCAGACCCCAGGAACTTGGATTTCAGTGAGGAGACCTCGGAAATCTATGGGATCAGTACTTATCCCTAGCATAGGTATGGATTTTGAGAACCCATTCCACATAGAGGAATACTCCCTGAGCCAATACACATGGGGGTGGGCCTAGGCCCCATCCCAAAGAGTATGATAGACCCTGATGACCACCTATGGAAGGCCTTACTCTCCCTAGGGAGGAGAAAGGATATGTGATAGGTAGGGTTTTAGTTGGGAAGGGTGGTAGGGGAGGAGGGGAGAGAGAGGGAACTGGGATTGATATGTAAAACAATCCTGTTTCTAATTCAAATAAGAAACATTCAAATAAATAATAATTGCTCTATAAAGTATTTTTCTATATAATATAGATATATGGAGAGCAGAACTCTTAAAATAACTAAATATTCACTTAATCTGTATTATTGATTTTATAGGTGGGAAGAAAATTAGGTCAAGAATATTTAAGACAATCTCTAAAATTACCCACTGTGTTCATTGATTATAAGTTTAAGAACTAAAAACATAACAGGAAATTTTGGGCAATGCAATATGGCTAACAGCAATGGGTATGTTTGACTAAGTCAAATAATCCCAAACTGTAAACTTCTAGTTCAACTCTTCCAAAAAACAATTCTAAAATTGAGGGAAAATTGATATATTTCTTTCATTTTTACATCCACTTGTTAGTTTATTTATATATGTATAGATAGATTTGTGCATGTGTGTCACAGAACATGTATGGAATACTTGCACAATCAATACTTTTCTTCTTTCATGTGGGTTCCAGAGTTTGAACTCAGGTCACGTGTCTTGGCAACAAACCTTTATACACCTGAGTAATCTTGACAGCCTCTAAAAATTAATTTTAAACTGATAGTACTAAGACTGAATCTACAAGAGAAATATTTCAGTACTTAGGCCTAAGCCTTATTATTCCTACAGTTCACTGTGTCTGTAGGAAACCAGAAGAGGCACAAAATGAAAGCTGATTTATTCATAGCTACTGAAATATATTATGCTGAATTGAAGAAAGAGTCTTTGAATGAACTCAACTCTTTCCTAGTTAGCAATGAATCTACACTTGGTCACTTTTCTCATAAAATACATGTAATAGGAAATATATTGGATCATAGAATGTAAATAATTTACATTATTGAGATTATCTAATATTTTGTTAGAAACTTAATCTTTCTGAGAAACCACATTGCCCACAACAGTATGAGATTAGAATGTAGCTTTCAAACATAATGTTGAAGAATTTACCACTCATGGAAGAATCAAGGAATTAAATTACTGAAGGGGAATTTTAAAAGAGCACGATAAAATGAGATTTCAAGCTACATGGTCCCTAGTATTTCAAGTCTTTGAAAGAAAATGTGCTGTTAATGACCTATGTGATTACTTTAGTTTTAAGGGAAATAAAACACTAGTGTAAATTATGATTTTGAGAACTTTGAGAAAAAGCAATGCATATTCAAGAGAGATTATTTGAGAATTATCTTCTTCTTTTTTGGAGGGGGTTGTAATTACCCTTGATTTATTTGGTTTTTAACAGCTGTTAAAACCAAGTATTGATATGCTGATTTTATAACTTATTTTTATTTAAATTAGACACAATCTTCTTTTACGTGTCAATCTCAGTTCCCTCTCCCTAACCTCCTCCCCTGCCCTCCATAGACCACCTATCCCAACCCCTTTTTGCTCCCCAGGAAAGGTGAGGCCTTCCATGTGGATCTTAAAATCTGTCATACCATTTGGAGCAGGGCCTAGACCCTCCCCAGTGTGTCTAGGCTTAGAGAATATCCTTCTGATAATTACTTCTTGTGAATATTTTTTTTTTTTTTTGCTGTTTACAGTTAGGAAGCAAAGGTTGCTCAAATCAGCCTAAATCAGCCTAAAGAGAACATAAGATACTTCAGATCTTGGAGAACACTTGCAGACCATCCAAAAAACAAATTACAAGGGAAAAACCACATATAATAGAATACATTTATCTCTCACACCCTCTTTTAAAAATTGTTATAAGAATTTTATATATTCATGCAATAAATACCTCTACAGCATTTACCTTTCCAAATCTGCCCATATCTTATTTCACCAAAACATAAACATCCTCCTTTGCACCTCTCTCTCTCTCTGTCTCTCTCTCTATATCTGTGTGTGTGTGTCCATGTGTTTGTATTTGTCTGCTTGTCTATCCATTTAGTATTACCCTCCCTTTGTGGGTCCATTCACTTGAAAATGGAAAACCTATCAATGACCATTCTCATTAAAGAATGATTCCCCATCCTTGTGCAGCTATCAAAAGCAAATCTCCTCAGTAACTGTTTGGGGTTGTAGATCATTCACCCCAATTATGTCAGGATGTGGGTTCCTTGATTCTGTAGTTTATATAAGCTCCTGACTTCATTATTACATTTACCCTTTTCATAACAAAGAGGTCAGCATTTCATAGCACTCTTCCTCTCCTTCAGATTTTACATTCTTTTGGACTCCTCTTTTATAATATTCTCTGAACCTTTGTTGGAATGGGGATAATAATTATGCCCCAACAAGAACTGGAATTCGGTCTTTTATTTTCATCACTCTAGGCACATATGCAACACACCAATGACTGTGGTTCACTGCAAAAGCAGTTTTTGCAGATCAAAGTTCAGAAAAGTCCATACTTATGAATTAAACATAAATATGTAGAAGACAATCTGACAGAATGACCATTTAGAAAATTAATAATAGTAGTTCATACAGAATGACCATTTAGCAAAATAATAATAGCAGCTCATACTCTGGAGACTGTAACTTTCAAAGCCGTGGGGGATCCCATTTAATTCTATAACACATAGTCTTTCTCATTTGTTGTTTCATTCTACCTGACTTCTTCTATTCTTATACTTATTTATTATGTTGGATCAAACAGTACAGTAGTTTTCTACATGGGCTTTTCATATGTCATTCCCTTTGTGCTTGTCCTGTCCTTCTGTTCCTAATTTCATAACACTCCTATTCCACTCTCTGCTTAAGTCTTTCAACCTCTCGTTTCACCTCACTACTTTCATTTTACCTGTAAACTACTATATTATCCTCCCCTCTTTAGCATGTTTGTTATCAAATGCTGCTTTCCTTTCACTTGTACAACAAAAGAAAGAAGTGAAGAAAAATATTTGAGGCCTGGACACACATAAACGAGAGAACACAAATTTTATAACTTTTCTTGACCTAAGTAATATCACACACTAATTTTTATAGTTTAATTTATTTATCTATGAATTTCATGATTTCATTTTCTTATGATGAAAAGGTTTTTTTGAGAGCTTTATACATGAGCATTACCTGTATATATTTATGGCTCCAAAACTCCTCTGATGACATCTCCCTCCCAGATTTATGAACTTTCTTAATAGCCATTAATCACAAGCTCACCAGCAATCTTCCTCTACCTGTAGGTAAGAGAACTTTTCATTTAATTCTTCTTTAAATCTGATTGATATAATATTGTGCAACTATGCCATATTTTTCTCATCTATGTATCTGTTGATAAGTTAAGGTTGCTTCCTGTTCCTAGCAATCATGAATGACAAGTAATGAAGTAATGAATGTGGATATCCAAGTTTCTCTATATTAGTAGGATATAAAGTTTAGTGGATATATGACAAGAACTATAAAAGGGTCACATGACAATTATATTCATATGATTTTTGTTTGTTTATATTTTAGAAACCTGCGGACTGATTTCCTAGTTGCTTACACATGTAAAAACTCCCAGCAGTTATGATGTAAGAGTTTCTCTTTAAGACAGTGCCAACATCTATTGTCATTCTATTCCCAAAGATAACATTCTGAGTGGGATGAGATGAAAACTTCAAGTTGTTTGAATTTGCATTTTCCTGATTCTGAAAGATCTTGACAATACTTACAAGTGTTTTCTAGTCATTTTAATTTTCTTTTGAGAAGTTTCTCTTGAGTTCTACAGTCTATTTCCTTTTCTTACTATTTTTTTGCATTTTCAATTATTTTTGAGGTTATAATTTAATTACAATGTTTCTCCTTTCTCTTTCCTCCTGCCAAATACTTTCCTATATCTCTCCCAACTCTCCTTCAAATTTATAGCCAAATTTTTAATTACCATTTTATACATATCTATGCTTATTTATACATATAAATTCCTAATTATAATGTGTTGAGTACATGTAATGTTACCTGTATGCACATTTTCATGGCTGACTGTTTGGATTCAGACAACCAATTAGTGCTCTCTTCTCTGGGGAGGACGACAGGTACTTCTCCCAATTTCTCTCAGTTGACTGTAGTACTTTGCGTATAGTTGAGACCTCTTGGTCTTTTCAACCTCCAATTTGGCTTGACCATTTCCATCATTCTTGTTCAGATAATGTTTGGCACTCATGTGTATCAGAATTTATAGCTTTTGATGTTACTAGGAAGCATCTCCTAAAAGAAAAATTAATGATTCTCAGGCTTTCACAGATTTTTCTACTCCTTGTTCAATAATACCCCTGAGCCATATGTGTGGTTGAGTATTGTAGATGTAACCATTGAGTTGGGGCTCCACAGTTATGCCATTTGTTTTGCTGTGGTTTTTTATAGTGGTGTCCAACTGAAGCAAAAAGTAGTTCCCTTAATGATCAGTGACTGCTATACTTGTGTGTGGATAAAACAAATGTTTATAGTTATTAGGGATTATGCTGGTGTAGTAAAGTGTTGGTTATAGATTCTCCTCTACTATTATTTCACTGGTACTAAATAGGTAAGTTCAGAGTATATGTGTATGTGTGTGTGTGTGTGTGTGTGTGTGTGTGTGTGTGTGTTTATACAGTTTTAGTAGACTTTTCTCCCCTATCTCATACCACTCCATACACTCCCCAGGGAGTGTGAGGCCTTCCATGAGGGATCATTAAAGTCTGTCAAGTCATTTGGTGCAGGGCCTAGGCCCTCCCCTGTGTATCGAGGCTAAGAGAGTATCCCAGTGTGGCCTTGACCCCTTTGTTGGTCACTCCCCCTTCTTATTGCTGGATTCCAGAAATTTGGCTGAGTGCTTTGCTGTGGATTTCTGCTTCTTTGCCCATTAGCTAATGGATGAAGGTGCTAGGATGGCCTTTAAGGTAGTCATCATTCTCATTATAGAGTAGGGCATTTAAGATAGCCTTTTGAATATTGCTTAGATTCCTAGGTTGGGTCATCCTTGTGGATCTCTGTATAATTCCCTAGTTCCAGATTTCTCAGTAAACCTATAGTGGTTCCGTCTATTGATTTTTCTTTTTTCTTGCTCTCCTGTATTCATCTCCCCACTCAGTCTTCCTGATCCCTCATGTTCTTGGCTCCTCTTCTTTCCTCCTCTTTCTCCTACTGCCCTCCCCCTATCCCCATGCTCCCAATTTGTTCAGGTGCTCTTGTCCCTTGCTTTTATCACTGGGGGACTCTGTATGTCTCTTATGTTCATCCTTGTTTCCTAGATTCTTTGGATGTGTGGAATGTAGACTGGTAATCCTTTACTCTGTGTCTAAAATCCATATATGAGTGAGTACATACCATGTTTGTCTTTCTGTGACTGGGATACCTCATGTAGGATGGTTTCTTCTAGTTCTATCCATTTGCTTGCAAATTTCAAAATTTCACTGTTTTTTTTTCCGCTGAGTAGTACTCTATTGTGTAAATGTACAACAATTTCTGTATCCATTCTTCAGTTGAGTGGCATCTATTTTGCTTCCAGGTTCTGGCTATTACAAATTCATGCTTTTTATATGACACTTCTGTCAAACTAATAGTGGATAAAATTTTTCTTCTATTATGTGTGCTGCCTATTCAATATCTTCTCATTTTTTCTCATCTTTACAGAGGCTTTATAGTTGCTGAGTATTTGATTCCGGTTATTGAAGTTGTTCGTTTTGTCTATGTTTTAAAACATGCACTCCATCCTTATTTTTCTTCCAGTGATTCAGATTATCAGATGTTATGATGAAGTCTTGATCTATTTGAAACTCATTTTCCCACAGAGACATCTGATCTGAGCTTGTGGAAGCTCACAGATTCTGGACAGTTAGGGAACCAGCATGGGACCAACCCAGGCCTTCTGCATATGGGTGACAATGGTAGTAGCATCAAAAAAACAGTTGTGAGACAGATATTGTGATTTTCAAAACTGCTTTATCTACAAAATGGTAAGCAAAATCTTAAAAATGAAGCTTTCCACTGAGCTGGGGTCTAGGAGTTCAGTTGAAGAGAGGGTGGAGAGATCATATGAGCAAGGAAGGGTCAAGATCTTGTTGGAAAATCCCACAGAGACAGCTGACCTGAGCTTGTTGAAGCATATAGATTCCGGACAGACAGCTAAAGAGCTGGAAGAGGAATGACCTGATCCCTCTACATCTGAGTAATAGTTGTATAGCTTGGTGTTTTGTGAAGCCCATATCAGTGGGACTAGAACCTGCCCCTGATGTATGAGCTGGCTCTTTGGAGCCTATTTTCTATGATGGATTTTCTTGTTCAGCCTTCATACAAGACAGAGGAGCTTGTACCTGCCTCGACTTGATATGCTGTGCTTTGCTGATTCCCATGGGAGGCCTTACCCCTTCTTAGTTGAGAGGGAAGAAGAGTTGATGTGGGGAGGTGGAGAAAGGAGAAGGAAGAGGAAATTGTGTTTTGAATTAAATTTAAAACAAGAAAAAAAATAGATTAAAAAAGAAATACACATCAAACCTCGTCTTTTACACTGGAAAAGCCACCTATGGTCAGGCAATGTTACATTCCAAATATATATTGATGCCAAAGTCATGGTGGCTGAGAGTTAATTGATATTAACAGAACAACGTCACATTTGTTGTGGGGTATACTGTGATAATCTCAGTGGATGCATTTTCTTCTGGTCAGCAGACATCATTTTTTTTTCTGAAAAAACAAGTCATTTAATTTCCTTGATATTATTTTTCACCATTTTTTATTTGAAGTAGAAACAAGATTGTTTAACATGTCAATCCCAGTTCCCACTTCCTCCCCTCCTTCCCTACCACCCCTCCCACCTAAAACCCTACCTATTCCATACTCTTTCTACTCCCCAGGGAGGGTGTGGCCTTCCATAGGGGGTCTTCAGGGTCTGTCCTATCCTTTGGGATAGGGATTAGGCCCACCGCCTTGTGTCTAGGCTCAGGGAATATCCATCTATGTGGAATTGGCTCCCAAAGTCCAATCCTATGCTAAGGATAAGTACTGATCTACTACAGAGGCTGCATAGATTTCCGAGATCTCCTCACTGACACCCAAGTTCATGGGGTATGGATCATTCCCATGGTGGTTTCCTAGCTATCAATCTGGGGACCAAGAGCTCCCCGTTGTTCAAATCAGGTGTTTCAATGGGTTTCACCAGCATTTAAACATCATTTTTAATAGGGAGTCTATAAAATTATTATGTTTGAATGGCAGAGATTATGCATATTATGATTAATGGGCAGAAACTCATATTTTGTAATAATTGGACATATCCAAGAAGCCTTTATTTGAAACATACATGATGCTCTGCACAATCCCTCTGCACTGAGATGGTGTGCCTTTCAATGAGGGACATTTAAAATGAATGTGGGGGAATATCGAATTTGAACTCCTTGACTTCTCTCATGTCTTTCATTTTTCTTTCCCCTCACAGTAGTTTTTGAAGTCACAGGCTGATGGAGATCTTGACATTAGCACATGCTCTCTTCTTCACATTTTCTTCACTGTCTTAAATTTGTTAAAATAGAGATCTTTCATTTCTGTGTAGAGTGATCCAAAACTAGAAATCCTTTATATGTCTGTAGTTAGAAGTGGGCAGTTTGAGTTATCATATATTTATCTTATCTCTCTATTTCTGAGCTATTTGGTTCATAAGAAACTGGTATAAGCAGGGAAAGCTGTAGAAAATGTATGTGTATGAATAAGTTTTAAATAGAGCAGTTATTGATACTGCTAAGTCAACATTAATAATGCACTTGATAAAGTTCAGTTGGATAAGAGTATATAATTATTTAGAGCACAAATACACAGAAATAGGCAGAAGGAGTTAAGATAGGATTCAGAGACAGAACAAAGTCAATCTAACAAAATATCTAAGTGGAAATATTTGACCAAGACAAATTTCAACTCTAATAAGCAAGCTCCTTTCAAATATCATGTAACTACCATGCTGTCTCTGAATGATTTTGCACATTTTTATCTTGATTATGCTCAATATCATTTGTTTTCCTTTTATGTCAATAGACTTGGTACTGTTTTAAACAGACTTAAGTTCTCTGGAGGACTTTTAATTATACTTGTATTTTTTTTTCAGCTGCTGGTAACGACATCCAGTTTCTTAACTTTCTTCTATCTTAAAATAAACAAAAAGGAGGTCAACTATTCAGTTCATGACAGGAAGAAGAAAATCTGTATTCCCCTTTAGTATCTCAATGTTTATTAAAACTTACTTAAAAGCCACTCAGGCATTGAATTAGCAATGTATGTCCAAAAAGACTTCTTCAGTTTAATTGGAACACAATTTCTTTTTAAAAGTTAGTATGGAGAGTAACATTAGATTTTTTCTTTTCCTTTCTCTTGTGCAATTATTCCATCCAAAGGTAAAAAAATCCACAGCCAAATGAGGTACATATAGGTGTAATCATGCATTTGGGAGGCTGGGATTAAAGTTTCATTTCCTTCTGGGATACAAGTGTGTTTCTTGCAGTCTTCGGCTATATCACATGTTATCAGACTCTCTCTTAAGACACAACTGAACTAACATTTGTAATTATTGATTTGCAATTTTATCTTCCCAATTTAAAAATGAAGCTAGATATTCATATAAGTGCTTATAATGTTGTTTATAATAATATCAATAACTTGAAGTGCCATGATTTGAATTTACAATTCTGCAATTATCTTTAAACAGTATTTATAATTTTTTTCTATTAGCCAATTAATAACTTGCTCTCCTCTAGGAAGTTATATAAGCATACCATTATAGTAGCTAATTTGTTCATTTTATACTTAGTGTTTCTGTTTCAAGCCATGACTCAGTGATTTTGTTGTGCTTAATCCATTTGGGAACCTGTAACATATTTTTAAATAAAAATGTATACACTACTTTAATCTAATTAGAAGTTCTAATTTTTATTTTAATTGTGTATATTTTTGTTGAGTGGCCTTGATGGTCAGAGGTTGTAGTCTATCATGGCCTGGCAGCTCTTCCCAAAGCTCTGGAACACAAGGGACTACCTACCCAGTAAAATTCCTGCTTTCTATCTGCCCTTTCTGGCGAATGTCTCTAAGCCCATAGGGCTGACCATTTCTGAAAGCTGTCTCTATGCCTGGATATCTGATTTAACTCTATTGTGACACTTGGCACAGTTTTCTGCTGGAAGCCTTTCCTCTAATGCACTTATCGTAACTAAGACTTGTACTAGGAGTTTTGCTATTGGACCCTACTTCTACATATAAAGCCTTATGATAGGAACATATCACTTAATGCAAACTAGGGTTTGCCTGGAGTTACCAATCCTATGCATTTTTCTATATTCTGGAATAAAGCTAAGCTTATTCACTGAAGTCATATCCTGGAAGACTGTTTCCATTGTATCCACAGCTGTCTGAACACTGTTCTCCACTTATGTTCCCTCAAGCCTCATGGTCAAATGAGCAAATGATCCCAAGAAACAAAGAGAACCACATTTTTTTTTTGGTGTGTGGAATGCACTATTTGTCTTTCACTAGACTAAAACTCATGTTTTTTATCCAGCCTCAGAATCATGAAAGCACATTTATAGCCATGATCAATTAAACCTGGTGATTATTTTCATCTTTAATGAATAA
Source organism: Cricetulus griseus (assembly GCF_003668045.3). Classification (NCBI taxonomy): domain Eukaryota; kingdom Metazoa; phylum Chordata; class Mammalia; order Rodentia; family Cricetidae; genus Cricetulus; species Cricetulus griseus. The sequence continues at coordinate 54,721,682 of NC_048604.1, forward strand.
AAAGAGCTATAACTTTCAAATTAGTATTACTATCTATGTGGGCATGAAATTTGTTGCCAATTTCTTATTATAATTAAGTACTATATGCTAGGTGCTTACTATATTGATCATATGTAATAAATGTGTTTTAATTCAAATTATATAAAACAACTTTGCATTATAGATATCAATACACTCCATATTATATAAATGATAACTTAAAGCATGGGGAAATGAGTGTAAGTTCAAAATTGGATTTTAAGTGATTAAACATGAATCAATATATTCTTCTTCATAATTACACATGTAGATCAAAATACCAGTGAAAATAAAAGAAAGTATAATTAAAAACATAAGTAAGTTGGACACTCCCACAATTTGTGTGTCTCCTCACTCCAGTACATCTTTTAGGCAGGACAAATTGTAGGTTAAAGCATTTATGACTGGATAAATTTGTTTTCCAAATCCCTCTACTGGATGTCTTCCCTGATTACAGCTGATGGCCAGTTCAGAAGCTGTATCTTACATTTATAAAAGTGTTAGTTATGGTAACCCACATAGATTCTTGGGGAGTTTCCATATTACTAGATTTTTAGCATATCCCTGAGATGTCACCCAGTTCCAGTTCAGGACTCACTGTCTATCCATCTACCACTTGGACCCTTCTGTTCCTATAGCCACTCCTGACACTATCCCAACATTCTACTCACAGTTTTCTTTCTATTTTCCCTTCCCATGGAGATTCATGCATCCCCTCTTGATCCCCCCCTTGTTTCTTAGCTTCTATGTGTCTGTGGATTGTAGCATGTTCATTCTTTACAGCTTATATCCACTTATAAGTGATTATATACCATGTTTCTCTGTCTGGTTCTGGGTTACCTTGTAAAGGATGTTTTTTCTAGTTCCATGCATTTGCCTGCAAATGTAATAACATTATTTTAACAACTGTGTTAAACTCCATTAAGTCGATGGACATCTATGTTATTTCCAGTTTCTGGCTGCTATGAACATTTAAGCAGGTATCCTTGTGGTATTGCAAAGAGTGCTTTGGGAATATGACCAGGAGTGGTATAGCTGGGTCTTGAGGTCGAATTATTCTCAGTTTTCTGAGGAACTGTCATATTGATTTCCAAAGTGGCTGTACATATTTGGACTCCCATCTCCAATGGAGGAGTGTTGCCCTTGTTCCACACCCTTGCCAGCATTAGTTGTCCCTTAAGTATTTCCATTCCGATGTGTAAGATGGAATCTAAAAGTCTAGTATATTTTCTTTTCCCCAATGGCTATGGATATTGAGTATTTCTTTGAATGTTACTCAGCCATTTTAATTGGATTATTTGGGTTGTTAATGTCTAGTTGCTTGGTGCCAATACTGTTGGTAATCTACACAGGAAGTCCTCTCCTATTCCATTGCATCCAAGAATATTCCCCACTTCCTCTTCTATTAGGTTCAGAATATCAGGATTTATGTTTAGGTCTTTGATCCACTTGGTATTGAGTTTTGTGTAGTTTGATGTATATGGATCCAGATTGAGAACCAAATTATGAGAGGGAGCCCACCCCTGTTACTGCCAGAAGGGCTAGTAGCCAGAGGCTGGATACTCCAGAAACCTAGGATAGAACCAAACACGACTGGCAAAAACCGCCTTAGCTATTACAAATAATGCTGCTATGAGCATAGTTGAACATATGTCCTTGTTGTATGAATGTGCATTCTTTGGGTATATGCCCAAGAGAGGAATTGCTGATTCTTGAGGTAGAATGATTCCTATTTTCCTGAGAAACTACCATACATATTTCCAAAGTGGTTGTATAAGTTTGCACTCCCAGTAGCAATGGAGGAGTGCTACTCTTTCTCCACATCCTCTCCAACATAGACTGTCATTGGTGTTTGAGTTGCATTTCCCTGATGGCTAAGGATTTTGAGCATTTAAGTGTCTTTCAGCCATTTTAGATTCCTTTGTTGAGAATTCACTATTTAGTTCTATACTCCAATTTTTAATTGCATTGTTTGGTGTTTTTGTGGCTAGCTTCTTGAGTTCATTGTATATTTTGAAAATCAGCCCTCTGTCAGATGTGGTGTTGGTGAATATATTTTTCCATTCTGTGCCCTGCCGTTTTGTCTTGGTGACTGTATCTTTTGCCTTACAGTAGCTTCTCATTTTCAAGTAGTTCCATTTACTAATTGTTTATCTCAATATCTGTGCTACTGGTGTCATATTCAGGAAGCAGTTTCCTGTACCTGCAAGCATCCTAGTTGCCCCTCAACTATAGAACGGATAGAGAAAATGTGGTACATTTACACAATGGAGTACTACTCAGCGGCAAAAAGCAATGGAATCTTGAAATTCACAGGCAAATGGATGGAACTAGAAGAAACAATCCTGAGTGAGGTAACCCAGTCACAAAATGACAAAAATGGTATGTACTCACTTGTATATGATTGTTAGTCATAGAGCAAAGTATTACCAGTCTATAATCCACACTGGCAAAGGAGCTAGAAAACAAGGAGTACCCCCAAGAGAAGATTACATAGCCCCTCAAAGAAGGGTAGGGGGACAATAACCCCTGAGCAAATTGTGAGCATGCGGGTGGGGGAGGAAAGAAATGGGAAGGGGAGAAGGGCAGGGGGAAGAGAACAAGAAGACTGATACAGGGGAGGAATAGAGGAAGGCAAGAAAGGAGATTCCTTGATAGAGGGAAACAGTACATTTTTGAGAGAGGTCTGGCACAGGGGAAATGTTAGGTGATCCACAGGGATGGCCCCAACAAAGAATTTAGGCAGTGGTGGAGAGGCTGCCTTGATGACCTTCCCCTATAAATAGATTGATGTCTACTTTGGTTACCAGTCCTAGAGCCTTCATACAGTAGCTGATGGAAGCAGAAACTGACACCCACAGCTAAAAACTGAACCATACACCTGGAATCCAGTTGCAGACAAGGATGAGAGATGAGCAAAGGAGCCATGATGGTGATGGAGAAATCTGCAGAAACAGTTGACCTGACCTAGTGAGAGCACAGAGACTCTAGTTGTAAAGCTGGGGAACCAGCATTGGATCCAACCAAGCCCTCTGAATGTGTGTGCCAGCTAGGAGGCCAAGACAGTCTATGGGACCTCCAACAAAGGAGCCAGTGATTATCCCTAGAGCACAAAAGGTCTTTGGGAGCCCATTCCCTAAGCAGGGATAGTATTGCAGCCCAGAAACTGCAAGGAAGGCCTAGGCCCTCACCCAAATGATATGAGGGACTTTGATGGTCCCCCATGGAGGGCCTCACTATCCCTGGGGAGGAGGGGGGTAGGTTACAGGGGAGTTCTGGGGGAGCATGGGAGGATGGGTGGTCTAGGGGATGGGGAAATGAATATGTAACTATGAGTGCCTCTAAAATAAATTAAAAATATCAGATGATTCCTGATGATATTGTGCTGTGATCATAGATTGGTGGTTAGCTCATTTTTCTTCAGAGAAGCTTCATCTAGCAATTCAGCACATGGAGAGACATACTGCCAAACATTAGGCAGAGCCCAGGGAATCCTGTGGAAGAGGGGGAGAAAGGAGTGGAGAAGCCATAGGGGTCAAAACATCATAAGAATAACCTACAGAATCAACTAACATGGACTCATAGGTGCCCACAGTTCCTGAATTAACCACCAGAGAGCCTTCATGGGACTGATCTCAGCCCTCTGAATATATGTTACAGTTGAGTAGATAGTCTTCTTGTGGTACTCTGACAACTGGGAGGAAGTGTATCTGACCCCCATGCCTGCTTTTTGGATTCTGTTACTCATACTGAATTTCATTGTTTAGCTTTTATATGAGAATAGTTTTCTATTCTTACTGCAACTTCATGTGTTATGGTTGCTTGATATACATGGGAGGCATGTTTTATTTTTCTAGAGAGAAACAGGAGGAGTGAATGGAGAGGGGTACAAATGAAGTTGGGGAGGGGGTACTAAGGGAGGGGAGATGGAAACTTGTGGGAGAGCAAAATATTAAAATAAATATCAAGATAAACTGTATGGGACTTTTGAAAGAATAAATATTTTTTAAAATAAGCATAGGTAGAAAGACAGAGTACATTCATACATAGTAGCAATTCATGAAATAACAGCACTTGGGATTTGAGATTGCAGTATCACAAGTGAAGCATCATTTGGTATATAAACCACACAAAAGGGTGGGCCCAATGTACAAGAGTAGTTGTACAATAAAATGTATTTCTATGGGGATATTTTGTAGACTTTCTGCTTTGCTTTGTCATATTGAGTGTTTTGTTCCTTTTGATTTTTGTTTCTTATGTTTTTGTGTTTATTTGAGAATAACATAAAATAGATTGTGTAGGGATCATCTGGGTATAGGTGGACTAGAGAAATATTATCAAATATATTGCATGCAAAATATTTATATAAAACAGTTTAAAACATAACAACAAATAGGTAAACTAGTATGTTTCTAAAGATCAGAAATGCCAAATGCACCATAGAGATTGGATTATTGCTTATTTTTCTCCTTAACAAACTTTATATAAACACAATAATATTCCAGATTCTTTTTCTGCAAATTATTTATTACAGAACTCAAATTTTCAGGTATTGTGTCTGTTTACAAATGAAAGTATGATCAGAAATAGTATTATGGAATTTTTATTTTATCATTAGTGGATTTATATAATAAAATGCATAAGCAAGGATCTTCAAAAAGTTATGCCTCTGTGGTAGTTAGAAAAAACATAGAAGTGGAGAGATAGAAATTATGGAGAAATGTATAGCTTTCCAGATGAACATGCGCCTACTGTCTTTCAAAAAGGTAAAGAAAGGGGGAAGATTGGAGAATGAATATGGAAGGAAAGAAAGCAGGAGAGGACATGAGAAACTAAAGATGGAAGAGAACATGAGAGACAAATAGAGAAAAAAAACATGAGATGAAGATACACAGAGAGAGTTGGAACAAAATGAAAGGAAATTAAACAGTGTTATTTGCTCTTATGTACTTATTAATGATTTTCTCCATGCTTCCATCTATCACAGTATTAGAGGAAATATGTCACATACACAGTAATTTAGTTACAATTGGATTTATATTATAAGGGCAACTATTACAGTTGTCTTTTATCTGAAGATGGCAACCAAAATGTTTTTGGTCCATAGACATGTCACCAAGAAACCAAATAAATCTTTAGATAACCCATGATAGAGTCCACAGGAAAAAATCATTTAGTTACTTAAAAGGAAGCAGATGAATAAAATTGAGGTGTATAAGTAATGGTCTCATCCTTAAACCTATGAAAAATGCTGAATGTTCCTCATTCTCAGACATCACAAGAATAAGGAAAAAGAAGGAGACATTATAGGGTATGAACAATGAGAACAAAAAAGAAATTCCAACAGAATGGGATTTATTCTTAAAGAACAAATAAGCATTAAAATGATTAATGTGTATAATAATAAAGTTTGTGAGAAAAAGTGAATCGAGTTTGTTTATTAAAATATGCTGTTAAAAGAACTTTTCTATGATAATAGATGCTTTACATTTTGTTTTCAGTCATAGGGAATGAACATTCTTTGCAGTCTTTCATCCAAATTTAAATCATTTTGAGCAATGATCACTGTTATTATTTTGTCATAAATGTGACTTCTCAGCATTACTAAGGAATGATTATTCACAATTTCATACTCTGTAAATGCAATTTGATTTGAGAACTGAAAAAGGTTATTCACAGTGGTATCAAAATTTGAGGCCAGAAAATGTGAAAAACATTTGTAGCATGATAGAAAGAAGATGCTGGCAATGGAAGATCTAAGTCTATCCTACCATAAATTAGAATATTGCAAGGTTTGTTGAAGCAATAAAAAATTAGAACCAATGGAGGAATCGTAAATGTCTATAGAGATAATTAAGCATTAATTTCTAGAGTCTTTTACCAAGAGCTCATGAAGTTCATCAGACTTTTTCTTCCTCCTGTGACCCACGTACCCTACACCAAGTATTTGGTTATACCTACAAATTTGGAAAAGACGTAGCCTTGTTTGTAAATTATACCTTCCTATTTTGTTTATCTTCCTTGAACAGTGTTAAGTTAATGCCATGTGAGATGTTTTATAATGTGCTAAATGTGAGAAAAGAAAAGTTGGCTCAGCATTTGAGAATACTTCTTGCCCTTTCAGGGGACCACAGTTCTGATCCCAACATCCATGTCAGTCAACTTACTACCAACTGTGACTCCAGCTTTAGGAAACTGACACATTCTGTTGTCACATACACTGGCATGTACTTACTCATGTAGAGATACACATGAACATCCACATAATTAAAAACAGAAACTTTAGTAACTTGTCAAATTTCATTATCACTTTGTGGTACTGTGTGAATGTATCATTTTCTTTTCTAACTATTTATTATTTATGGATTTTAGATCATGTATCCTGTTGCCACTCATCTCCCTAACCCCCACCACCCTCTACTCTTGAGACTTCACACCAAATAAAACAAAATTTTAGAGTAAAGCCTAAAAACAAAAGAAAAAAGAAAATTTGGGCATGAAAGCTGTAGTGTTTGTAAATAAGCCTTGTGTTATACCCCTTAGTTCATCCATCTTCAATTGTAAATGTTCTTTGAAATAGATGATTGGTCTGGCTTAAGGACTCTGGCTTCTGTTAATCTATGGATCCTGGGCCCTCACTGGGATTCCTTCAGGATATTCTGTTGTTGCCTAATGCCATGGGGAATCCTATAACTTTGGGTCTGCAGATCTGGTCCCTTAACATACTACAAAAGTTTTTAGACAAGGTAAAAATTAAGTTGAATTAAGTCTCAGCCCTAATTCCAGGACTGGTAGTAGCTGGGTTGATCAGCCAGCCAACTTTTCTTTATCATGACCACCATGGAGAGCTCTCCAGTATTGCCATAGCTTGCTCACACAATGATGGAGACAGCAAGGAGCAGGGCAAGTTCTGCTCTCAAACCCTCTTGGCAGGCTCACTTCTGTCCCTGCCAAGAGTGTCAGATCAATCCTGCTGCCCAGGTGAGGTGCAGTGCCAATTCTTCCACACTCATGACCCTAGGGCCAGCTCTCTCCCTGCCACAGATGACAAGGGTTGGAGGATGGAGGAGGTTTTCTTTACATAGCCCACCCCACCCTGTGGTAAATGAGGGATGGGGCCAGATCTCTATCACACTTTCATGGATATAGATCACCTGTACCCCAGGTCAACAAGTTCAATTCTAATGTGCTGACTGGGTAAGGTGCAGAGCCAACTTTTTCGAGTGTTTCAGTAAGTGAGTTCTGGCATGGTCAGTTCTCCCACTCTCATGACCCCAGGATCAACTTTTCTTCCCTTACACATAATTTGAGCTGTTTTATATGTTTTCTGGAAACATATAAAATTTTATGTTTTCTGGATGCAGTGACATCCACTGCAGGGGGATCACCCTACAATGATCCACATCTGTCAAAGTCAATTCACTCCAATTTGCTCAGAATCCTTCACTTGTCCATACCTCCCCAATTGAGGGGTGGGAATACATGAAGCACTCCCCACCCCATGTTAGAATTTTTACTGGCTTGATCCTGACAGCTGTTACTTACAAAACCACAGGTGTTAGGAATGTACAGGTTCTGTCATGCCAAATCCTCCCCAAACTCTGAGTTTCACAATCTTCTTACCCCCTCTTTTGCAAAGGTCTGTGAACACTAGGTAGAGGAATGATATCATTGTCTACTTTGTGGCTGATCATTCCACATTCAATTATTCTCTGCATTTTGACCTGTTGTAAGTTTCTTTATTAAGCACCACTCACTGAATAAAGTAACTTTTCTGATGATATCTGAAAATGTACTCATTTACATGTAAAGAGAACAATTTAGAAGGAAGTTTTGGTACCATTTTCATTTTGTAAATTAAGAGTAGTGGGTTCATTCTTTGGACCTGTTACTTGACTAACCATGAGTTCTTATACAGATTTAAAGTATCAATTATTGATATCTTCCAGAGGAGTGTAGTGTTACATAAATTCTATCCCAAAGTGACTGGATGTCCTTATAAAATTTTTGCTTGATTTGTATCCAGGGTCATATCTTGCAATGTGGGTTATTTTTTTTTCAGTTCATAAGATTCACAACTGAATACTATTGCTGATTTCATTGTTCTCTGTGCACATTGCATAGTACCTTTCACTACTGGAAGAACTAGCCAGAATGGAGGAACCTCTTTAGTCATTACCAGCTTGATGTCTCCATGTCTTTTGGTAAGTGTGAGTGGTGCCTTCAATGAAAGGATCTGACTATGATGTTCTGGTAGGTAGCCAAAAGAAATTTCAGTAGCCTTTATTTTCTTTGAGGGGGGATTCTCCTGGACACCAGTAAATAACAACTTGAGGGACGATATCTCACACCAGATATTCAGTTTTTTATTTGACAACATACCTTTAAGGGATGAACATTGCCCTCTCCATACACACCCATGCACATTCACACAGTGGCAGTTTGAATGGGAGTGTCATATATATATATATATATATATATATATATATATATATATATATATATATATATATATTATCTTTTCTACTTGTTTAGTGTTTGGGAGAAGCTTAAGAGTTATGACCTTGAAGAAACAAATAGGCTGCTAAGAGTCTGTTACCTGCTTCGATGTTGTTCTGACCATTATGGACCCTAACACTCTGGAACAGTAAATACAAGTAAACCCTTTCTTTTAGTTTCTTTAGTTATGGTGTTTTATCTAATTAATAGGAAATTAAAACACACATGCATATATAAAAATTGATAGGTGATAAATATGAGGACTATGAAGATAGGTAGACAGATTATGAAAAAATATCAAATTCTTTAGTTCTAACTTCTTATTTATCCTTTGTGTCTTTCACATCATGCCTCCCAATCCCACCTATCTCTCTCCCCCACCAGAAGAAAACATAATAAAATTTATTAGAAAAAAAAAGGAGGGGAGAAAGGGGGCACCTCTCCATGGAAGATGCAGTGTTATCAGTGAGTCAATCAGTAAACACCTTTATCAATTATCAATATATTTTTAAATACAGGCCTTCATCTCAAAGAATCAATGGTTTGTTTTAAGTCCCCTAGTCTCTGCTAAATCATCAACACTGAGCACTTATCGGGAGTCTTCCTTGACATCTATTGCTTCCTTGTGTCATGGAGATCCTGCAGCCCCATGCTCTAGCAGATCCCAGATGGGGTGTATGTTTGGTGGGCCAACACATAACCCTGGTTCTAGGCTTTTGTGATTGCTGGGTTGATCCGCCTGTCAGCTCTCCTTGGTCTTCACAAGCCACCATAGGGAGATACCGAGCATTACCCTGGCTAATTCACCCCTTTCATGAATGAGCAATGAGTGGGAGCAGTTCTGCTTATTCTTCCTCAGAGTCAGTGCTCCCACACCTAAACCTTCTGGGCCATCTCTACTGTGTTGCTCAGGTGAGGTGTAAAAGCCACTCTTCTGAATACTAAGCAGATCAGGCGTATGGACAGCTCTCAGGCTTGTATAATGTCAGGGCCAGCTCTTCCACCTGTTTCAGGCATAGATGGATGAACTTGGGTGGATCCACATCACTCTCCTTCTTATAGAACCATGTGACAGCTGAGGAATGGGGTACTGGCTCACCCACACTTCTGCCTGTGAGGTCAGCTGTACTGTGTTTCCTAGGCAAGGGACAAGGCCAGTTTTCCTGAGTACTTCAGATGATAAGGGGAAGTTCAGCTCCTTAGCCTAGTACAGGTGGCAGGGCCCCTCTTTCGCTGCCCCTACCCACCACATGGCAGATGAGGGGATTTGGCCCACTCTCGCAGACTCAGGGCTATATTACCTGCACCTCTGCCACCAGGGTAAGCTCTACTGTGCTGCTTAGGCAAGGAACAGTGCTCATTTTCCTGAGTGCTACACATGGTCAGCTCCCTTGTCTATCTCACATAGTAAGGTGTAAATGGTAAGAGGGGACATCACTCCTGGATGGAAATAGACAGCTTAATATGGTTTTAATATTTATTTGGCAACCTATGGCTTTGAAGGTGAGGACAATCTTCTGTTTAGGGTAAATCCAATCAAACCCTTTTGTATTATATATATGCATAGGGATACACACACATGTATATTGAGTGTGACTGTCTCCCATTATCCTTAAAACATTTAGAAATTTTGTATTTATATGAAGGTATAAAATAGTATGTTTTAGTAAAGCTCTTTCAGACATCTATACATATGCCTCTCTCAACTCTCCTTTTCCTAGTTTATCATCCTTCTATTATAAAATAAATCAATTTATTCTTAATAATATGCATCTATATACATTATGCAAATACCTACAATATATTTTCCTTGTTTGTCTTTTAGAAAAATGTCACATTCAATACTTTAATAAAATCCTTCTTAATATTACTTCTAAAACGCTCTTGAGAAACAATCATCTGAAAAAATCTGGGAGTAGACAGATGGCCCAACAACTTACTCATGTACTGCTTTTGCAGGGAACCCTAGTACATTTCACACTTACCAGTGATTCATACCCACCTGTAGCTCCAGATCTCCGGTTATTTGACTGTTCTGGGTTCTGTGAACATCTTTACTCAAATGCACAAAGCCATATACATACTGAACCAATATGGAACCTTGTAGCAAATTTTGTAAAATTGAAAAGTTAATAGAACTTTATTTTGTTTGTGTAATGCTATTATGAAGCTCCAGGAAAAATTTTATTAGAGTTTAAAAGGAAAATAGCCCAGGACATGCAAGCTGTTAATCTCAGCTGATTCACAGCAGAGGAGAACGTAGAAAGAAAGAAAAAAAAATCCGTGTCTTTTAACTTGGCAAAGGAGTCAGACATATGTTAGATAAGCAGTCATGTAGCAGAAAAGGAGGCTTTAGAGAAAGAATTAGAAATCCCAAAGTGTTAGAAAAAATGATTAGAGTAGAACTAGAAAGGAAAAAGAAAAGGTTGATTTTTGTTTGTTTGTTTGTATGCTTGTTTTTTGAGCAGTCACACTTATGAACCATTATGGCTGTGCTCTGTAAAAGACTGCACTGTGGGGTAGGAATCTGGACCAACTAGAATGTTAGGTCTCACAATGGATAGGAATTCTATTTTCCTGACCAGGAATTTTTCTTAATGGACCTGGTAATCCTACCCTAACATATCTCCCTCTGAAGAGATAACCATCAAGCCATTTAAGAACCAGATAAGGGATCGGAGCCCCTAAATAATTCTGGCATCTCCGGTTATTATGATTAGATCTCTGTGCTCTGCAGGCTAGGTTGGGTTACACAGTTATATAGTAAACCACTAGTCTCAATTTTGCTAACTGTTCCATAAATTTTAAGGTATGATTAATAAATATTAGTATTTTAAATTACAGTGCATAAAGCAGGTATGCCTCACAAAATGTTCTAGGTGATATAAGCACAAAAACTGAGATGATTTTGAGAAAATAAGAATTCTCTCTGAATTTTAGCATAAAATTTTAAGCCTGGTGACCACTTCTAGATACTATGACCTTGGGAGTTATTTCTTTCAACAGTTGTTTTCCACATTAAAATTATAGCCTTCACTTAATTTATAACACATAATAATTTATAACAATAATAATTTAAAAAGTACTATTATTTGTTTACTTCAAAAAAAACTGTTTTAATGAAGTACATGTTCTTTCTAACAGTATGTTTAATATTATCCTTGATTACTGGAATAAAAAGTATCCAAATTTGTCCTTGGTTCAGCATATGTAACCTCTGTTATGTGGGACTTATTTGATACAAAACACCATCAACTAATATATCTTATTTGGTATGAGGCTTTTGGAAAATATCTGGCAACACATGTAATAGTAAATATGAATTTAAAAATAAGTTGAGCCTATTTTTGTAATTAAACAAGGTGAACTTATACTCCCTTATTTCATATTTTCATGTCTAATCTAAACAGCAAAGAAATATATCACATAAATTCATTTCTATGGAAATTCAATCACATTTCTAAAATGGTACTTAATGCACGAACATAGTTGTATATTGATTTGATGATGTAGTACTTCATTCACATAAATGTGACCTATAATTCAGAAAGTCAATCAATCAAGCAAATTGGATAAATTATTGCAAAAATGTGAAGAAATCAATGCATAGAAACCTCTTATGTTTGAAATATTAACCAGTCACAGTACAGCTCATTCAATTAGATTTTGGGTCTCTTTCCTAGAGTTTACATCTCAATATTGCACTATTATTCATTTGAAATCACATGAAACTGAGATTGATCTTGCCAACTATTTTTCACATAAACGTGCCTGAAAGAAGAGAGGCATCCTAATGAAATTACCTCAGTTCTTCTCCTATTCCCAGATGTGTATTATTTCATAGGCAGTTGGCAGATTACAATAATGGACCACACTGAAAACAGATACTTTAGGTTTTTCTTACCTTTTAGACACACATAATTTTCCCAACAATGCAGCTTGTATAAATTCAATACCACATAAAATGAATGAGTTATCAAGGAATTCAAAAGTGAAATGGAAGAATATGTGGAATAATACAATTTTTGAATGCTTTATTTTTCTTTTATGTGTATGGATGTTTTAGCAGTATGCATGTGTGTGTGCATGCAAGCCTGGTGCCTGTGGAGGCCACATTAGGATATCAGGTTCCATGAAACTGGAGTTACATACAGACAATTGGGAGCCACTATGTACACCCTTAGAACTAAACATAGGCTATCTGAAAGAGCAGAACGTACAATTAACCACTGAGTCATCTTATCAGCCTCCCTGATAATTAGTTTGATACCAAATATTATAGTGTTTTATCTGAAATGTCATCCAAAAGTTATATTAACATAGCGTTTTATGTTTCATATTATTCTGATCATCACTCTAAAAACTGTTCCACTACCAATAATGCCACTACCACTAATAGAAGTGTTTTATTCACAATGGCTTTCAGAAGGTTCTTTTTTTCAATATTTTTTATTTATTTAAATTACAAACAAGCTTCTTTTACATGAAAATCTCAGTTCCCTCTCCCTCCCCTGCCCCACACCGACCTCCCTATCCCAACCCCTACCGACTACCACAGGAAGGGTGAGGCCATCCATGGGGGACCTTTAAAGTCTGTCATATCATTTGGAGCAGGGCCTAGACCCTCCCCAGTGTGTCTAGGCTGAGAGAGAATCCCTCTATGTGGAGAGGGCTCCCAAAGTTCATTTTTGCATTAGGGGTAAATACTGATCCACTAGGGCCTAGACCCTCCCCAGTGTGTCTAGGCTGAGAGAGAATCCCTCTATGTGGAGAGGGCTCCCAAAGTTCATTTTTGCACTAGGGGTAAATATTGATCCACTACCATTGGCCCCATAGGTTCTCCAGACATCCAAACTGACTTCCTCCTTCAGAGTGTCTAGAATAGTCCTATGCTGGTTTCCCAGCTATCAGTCTGGGGTCCATTAGCAAACCCTTGTTCAGATCAGCTGCCTCTCTGGGTTTCTCCATGCTGGTTTTGAGGCCCTTGCTCATCACTCCTCTCTCTCTGCAACTGGACTCCAGAGTTCAGCTCAGTGTTTAGCTGTGGGTGTCTGCTTCTGCTTCCATCAGCTACTGGATGAAGGCACTAGGATGTCATATAAGGTAATCATCAATCTCCTTATCAGAGAAGGAATTTTAAGGTAGCCTCTCAACTATTACTTAGATTGTTAGTTAGGGTCAAACTTGTAGGTCTCTGGATATTTCCCTAGTGCCAGAAATCTCTTTAAACCTATAATGGCTGCCTCTATGATGGCATCTCTTTTCTTGTTCTCCTCTATTCTTTCCCTGACTAGATCTTCCAGTTCCCTCATATCCTCCTGTCTCCTCCTCTTCTCCCGTTCTCTTTCTTCTAACTTCCTCTCCCCTGCTCTTCCCCCATTCTCATTCTTGTAACTTCCTCTCCCCTCCTCCCATGATCTCCATTAGCTTAGGAGATCTTGCTCTTTCAAACCCTTCTCCAGGGGACCATGTGTGTTCCTCTTAGGGTCCTAGCTTCTCTGGCAGTGTGGATTGCAGGCTGCTACTTCTTTGCTCTAGATCTATAATCCATATATGAGAGAATGCATACCATTTTTGTCATTTTGCAACTGGGTACCTCACTAAGGATGGTTTCTTCTAGTTCTATCCATTTGCCTGCGAATTTCAAGATTCTATTTTTTCCTGCTGAGTAGAACTCCATAGTGTAAATGTACCACATTTTCTCCATCCATTCCTCAGTTGAGTGGCCATTCCTCAGTTGCTTCCAGTTTCTGGCTATTACAAATAATGCTGCTATTAACATAGATGAACAGAAGTCCTTGTTGTATTAATGTGCATTTTTTGGGTATATGTCTAAGAGTGGAATTACTGGATCTTTTGGTAGATTAATTCCCACTTTTCCTGGCAAAATGCCATACTGATTTTCAAAATGTCTGTATCAGTTGGCACTCTCACTAGCATTAGAGGAGTGTTCCCCTTTCCTCATAACCTCTCCAGCATAAACTGAACTTGGTGTTTTTGATTTTAACCATTCTCACAGGTGTAAGAAGGTATCTCAGAGTTATTTTGGTTTACATTTCCCTGATGGCTAAGGATGTTGAACACTTTCTTATGTGTCTTTCAGCCATTTTAGACTCCTCTATTGAGAATTGTATATTTAGTTCTGTACCCCACTTTTTAACTGGGTTAATTGGTGTTTTGGAGTCTAGCTTCTTGAGTTCTTTGTATATTTCTGAAATCAGCCCTCTCTCAAATGTGGGGTTGATGATTATCTTTTCCTATTCTGTGGGCTGCCATTTTGTCTTACAGACTTGTCTGCTTCCTGAATATAACACCATTAGCACAGACACTGAGATCAACAATTAATAAATGGGACCTCCTGAAACTGAGAAGCTTCTGTAAGGCAAAGGACACAGTCAACAGAAGGTTCTTATGGTAACATTAGAGACCAAGAATGGATGAGCACTGACAACACACTAAATGAAATGATTTCCATGATTATTTTATTATCTATTAATCAAGCGTTTCCATTTTTTAAGAACATTAAAACCACTAAGAAAAATATGGGAAATGAAATGTGGGATGTATTCCTGGACATTTACTTTGATGGTATCTTAAAAAAATTAGATCCTTATTTTAACTGATAATTGATTAATGTCTCCTGAATAATACCAATAACATTTATTATTTTGCACATTGCTGTGCTTTTCAGTAGTGCAGGATTATATCATATAATATGAGAAAATTGTTGCATGTAATTTTGCTTTATCAATAAGATTCTAATCAAAATAAGATGCTATATTTAAATTAACATAGAATGTATTATTTAGTTTTGACTCAATAAAGTCACTACAACATATATAACAGTAGTAGGATTCCACCATGTACCACAAATTTTTTCAGTCTTTCATGTTTCAATGTTGTTAGTATATGCAATATAATAGACTGAAAAGTCATCTTTCTTAATATATATATAATATATATATATATATATATATATAGTATAATGATAAAATACACACAATTTGAGGTTTCCAGATGAATATAAAACAGCATAGAAATATAGATATTCCTCCATTTTATGTGGTGAATTTCATATACACCTATCAAATATTCATTATAAAGGAAAGCACATTTAAATACCTAAATTAAAACTTTGATTTATAATAAACTTCTCTTGCAACAAATATTCTTAGAATACTTATCTAAGCATATATAAGGACAATATATTTGGCAAAATGATTATGTTAAAACGCTTGATTAATAATCACTCATTAGGTGTGAGTTGTGAGTGTGTTTGTGTGTATGTTTGGAGGTGTTTCTCTCTGTGTGTGTCAATGTGTAGGTTCAAGCATTCATTTTCAAAAATAGGGGTACTCAAGTTGTTCTTGTAGGTGAATTTCCTCTCCTCTCCTCCCCCACCAGGCCTGTTGCTTGGGCCCTGCCGTGGGCTTTAGAAAATGAGCAAAAACTATGACATCACAGACATCCATGTGGAGAACACTTACCAGCAAGCTCATCAGAAGGTACTGGAGTGAAAATGTGGAAACTCCATCAACGAAGGCTTTCACAATTTGTGTTACTCACTTCCATCACTCCAACGTGAGAATGCATCAAAAATCCAAATCAGAGACAAAGCAACACAGCCAGTATATCTATTTTATAAACTAGCAAAAATTTAATTAATAGATATAAATTTATTGTATGATTTTGTGTAAATAAGAATCTAATTGTTTCATATATTTATTTCTATTATTTAAATATACAGTGCAGTTGATAAACATATTAATATACTTTAAAAACAGAAGTAGTTGATTGTGATAATGCTGAATACACAAGATGCTCTAATACTAGCACTTTTTGTTTTATACAACAGTTAGTTGTTAATTACCATTTACTTCATGGGGGTTGGCTAATCTCTAAAGGAAAAATTGTGATTTTCTTGAATGGACAACAAAATTATGTATTTTTATCATTTGCTACAAAATCTAGGTCAAAATTTAGCAAATATGAGGACTCATGTTAACTTAAAAACTATATACATTTCACGGGATCTAGTATATAATATTATAAATTGAGCATGATGGAAGAAATTTCAAGGAACAGTAAAAGTCTGCAATAATGATTGGTTGCCATCACTACAAGACTTGAAGATCCTACCTTTGGGAAACCTAACTCAAAATAAATCATATATATTCATACACACACACACACACACACACACACACACACACACACATATATATATATATATATGTATAAAGTCAGTTTATTCTAGTAAAGAAAAAACAAATTATGTTTTACTTCTTAATTCAATATTTCACATATATTGATCCTCCAAATATTATGATGCAAGAGAATGTGGTATTATAAATTAATTATTAATACTGTATAATACTAAAAAACTGGTAGTGTCTAGCTCTGTGGGAAAAAATGATATCAAAGAATGATAGTGTATTTTACTGTTACATAAACAGTATAAAAAGAAACTGTAGAAGAAATTGATTATGGGAATACTATTCTCTTTAGTTGATTTTAACCATGTTACCTTTAAGCAGAGAAATATCAGAAGCAGTCTTTCAAGAAAAAATATTAAATTGCTAGTCATTGCTTTGAGGTTTAAAATATTTACTAGTTTATAAGTCATATGAAAAGCAGCAGTATAGAAACCTTAACCTTAGAGACTCATAATAAGAAAGTTAAATAAATAAGCATTAGTAAATAATGTCCTGAAGCAAGATCACCAAAGGAAGCTTGACCCATATTTAATTTTCTAGAATATCTTAGTAAATTTATTCTATATTAATGTATTGCTGTATTTGTTTTAAAATGGAAAATAGCATGTTGTGAACAAGTTTGACTGCTAATAGGAAAGGAAAATTGAAGAATTTGAGTTAGCATGATAAGATATAGAATTTTGATCACAAATTCAAGAAAAAGATATCAAAAATGCATGATGACATTTTAATATTGAACCAAATTTATCACTAAGTATAGTAATATTACTAATAATCACTAATAATCACAGAAATCTGGGGATAGAAGTCACAAGATCATACCTTTTCAAGCAACATGGATTATAGACCAATTTCCAAGCAAGCATGCGTTACATAGCAAGACCCAGAAACTCATACATGCAGAAAAGAACAAAACAGAAACAATTTATTTACCTAAAAATATCAGCACATAAAATTTAAATTACCGCATATTCTAGCTCTATTACTTCTAAGTATATACCCATAGTAACCAAGGGCATTGTATGATCGTAGAGATTACAGCATAAGCATGTTTATTATAAAACAGTCACAAATCTGAGTCATGTAATCATTCTAGATGCCCAACAATTAATAAAGGATAAAATGTGATGGGTAAGAAGATGAGTAAGTAATCCCAGCACTCAGGAGGCAGAGGCAGGTGGAACTCTATGAGTTCGAGCCCAGCCTGGACTCCAGAGCAAATACCAGGATAGACTCCAAAGCTACACAGAGAAACCCTGTCTTGAAAAACCAAAAGGAAGAAGATGAATAAGGTTTATCCATAAAAACAAAGAAATAAATAAAATTATGTTCTTTGGAGGAAACAGCCTTGATGTGGATATTTTTCTGATTTGATACATTTATCAGAGTGAGGAAAAACATCATGTTTATATCCTTATATATGGAATATAAGAAACAAAAATTATGATAAATGGAGCAATTGGAAAACAAGAAAACCAATGGGAGAAAATGGGGTATGTGTGTGTAATAGCAGTATATAAAAAAAGTGTTTTACAAAAATCTGTGATGATGTGGCAATAAATATATCATTTGTATAATTATTAAACTCTAAGAAAATTCAGTCATAAACTAAAACATGAAGTTTCTATTTATTCTTTGAAAAATATATATCCCCATCATATTCATCTCGAAGACCTTGCAAAATTTCCTATCATCTTTACTTCAAAACTTCATTTCAATACCTTAAACATTATTTTCATGCTGTGAAAACTACAAGTGGCCATACTCCTAAAGAAAACAATTTTTAGTTCCACCATCCATTTAATGCCAATAGATCCTAAGATAAGGTTTTGCTCTTGAAAAATCCTATGCCTCCAAGCTAAAAAATTTTTAACTGATTTGACCTTGTACAATGCAATGTTTTTGTTAAAACATATTAAAGTGTGAAATTACTTATATGGAGCCATGTAGAAATACAAGGGATCTTAATAGAGAAAAAGCCTTACTTACAGAGTGACCTAACCAGCTGTCAAGGCAGCAGTCTGTACAGCAAGCTGAAAGTGAAAATGAAACCAGAAACCAGCCACCTGAACAACTCTCACTTTATGTGGTCAGGCATACCTTTAGCCAGCCTCTAAGCAGGCATCTACAGGTTCCCCTACAATTCCCCTTTTAGTCTAAAAGAGGATTAAAACTTAAGAGTGTAAAGTATCCAAAATTAACAATCATAAAGGTGAAATATAAGAAGATATTATATTTGCTTATGTCACATCTTAACTATGTCTATTTTAACTAAACCCTAAAGTCATCTGAATGAGGTGTCCAAACCTGAACACCTCCTTCGAATTTCAACCATAAACAATAGGAAGCTATCTCTAACTAGGTATATACACTATCCTGAGGGCATGGTCAGGGGATGTTGGGTGACTGCGTTTTCGCTTTCGGTTTCTCTTTTGAGCTTGCGTACAGACTGCTGCCACGCTGGCTGGCTGGGTCGCTCTGTAAGTAAGGCTTTTCCCTATTAAATACCCTTATATTTCTACCTGACTCAGTATTGGTAATTTCCCACTATACTATCCTAACGGACAGCAATGGGGAAAGGGGGCACAGCATCCTCCAAGTTACTTCCTGCTGAAATGGGACAACGATAGACTTGTGGGGTCCTGTAGGAATGAAATGTTAGTGTAATGAAAGTCTTGAATAGATTGTATCCAGTCCATGTTAGATGGGATTCGCTTGATTGAAGATCTTGCTTGAAATCCTCAACTTGGTTGAAGTCAGTAACCAAAACTCTGGCCGGAGTGTCAGTTGAAATGGAACAAGTTGGATCCAGTATAGTCGCAGAGTTGTGGCCCATTTTCTTTCCAGGGTTTCAAGGGATTGCTGTCAGGTGGATCTTCATTGGCTGTGTGGGACTCAAACATAAACAGCAGAGAAATGTTTGCTTGTGTATGTACACATACTGGGGAAGTCAACCATGGCAGAATAAAGATTACAAGAGGGTGTACACCCTGAAAGAAAGAACCAAGAAAAGACAAAGACAGCCCACACTTTCCTATCTTATTCTGCATTACATCAAATGGCTTCTTGGCCCTTGGTGGCACATGCCTTTAATCCCAGCACTCCAGCACTTGGGAGGCAGAGGCAGATGGATCTCTGTGAGTTTGACACCAGCCTGGTCTACAAGAGCTAGTTCCAGGACAGCCTCCAAAGCCATAGAGAAACCCTCTTTCCAAAACCTCCAGCGGCGGGATGTGAGCCACCAGCAACAGAGGGTGCCAGGGGAAGGCATCCACTATAAGTCTTATGAAATATATAGATTTATGATAATTAAGACTGAGCTAACAGATGAGAAATACTAGTCATTGGCCAAGCAGCTTTGAACCTAATATGTTTCTGTATTATTTTGTCCATCCTCATGTCTGTCAGAACTCGGGCAGCTGGCAAAGACTGCCCATGTGGCGGTGGGGCTTGGGTGGCTTTGTGGAAAGAATTGTTGTAACAGAATGGTGTCAGTGAGTGGGATAACCCCATACCCCAATGTTCCCAGAGAAAAAAGGAAACCTCCCACTACAGCCTGTCCAGTTGGGCTGCTGAGAGGCATCGGAGCAGCTTCCATATGCTTGCGCCATCCTGGCACTCTTGGGGTTTGGACTCAGCACTTCTGAGATGATAAAGACAGATCCAGATAAAGGAAAACCTCTAAAGGTTTACACTGCATTTAAAAATATATGTAGACAGGTGAGAGAAAAAAATAACAGGAGGAAGTAGAGTAGCCGGTTGTAGTGGAACACGCCGGTAGGATTTGCTGAAGGAAGCAGAGGCAGGCGGATTTCCACAGAGAAACTCTGTCTCAGAAAAACAAACAAACAAACAAACAAACAAACAAAAAACAAAAGTAGATATAAAGTAATAAAAAAGCCACATAAAGATGGAAAATACACAGAGAATCTGGATACTATATGCCATATTGTTGTCTTTAAATTGTTTGATTGCCAAGGAAAGACTTACTGCTGCTAAAATATATTTGATTATAAATGCTGCTAAATTAATTCAACTTATACATCATAAAAATGCTTTAATTCTAAGGACAGGCTACTTGGAAATAAATGTTTTGCTTGTATTTCCACAGAAAATGAAAAGCCAAGGATCCCTTCCAGATTAATATGGCTTGATAAACAAGACCCCCTGAAGCTGAGACAATACAGCCTTACAGACTACAAAAACAAGGACTTGGTCAGATTTCTGTGTTTTATCATGATCCCAATGGTATGAACATCGCCCCCAATCATCAGGAAGCAGTTTAGAAAGAACAACGCCCATATTCCCAAATATTGTTTATAAATGTTTGTTTTCATTTAAGTGGGGTTGGTTATAAATGGTAATGAGCATTGTCAATCATTTTTTTAAAAGGGGGGGGAATAAGATATAGGAATGAATACAATGCATTGATACAGATTTTCATTTATTCATACAACTTTAAGGTCAATTTTGTGATATGCATGTCTCCTCTCATTTAGGTATTGTGTTTATACAAATCTTTTAAAATGATATGCATAATTAAATCAGGTTATATATTTACCTATAATAATCAGAACTTATAATTAGGTTAGTTAGGTTTTCTAGATATACAGAGATGCATTCAAGATGGATAGGTATTCTTCAAACCTTTCAAAGACCTACAGAAATATGACATTTAAATGGTTTAGGATTTTTCTAGACAGTGAGACAGAACTGCTCCTGGCACACCAGTTAACTCAGAAAGGAGGATGGGCATCGAAGAAACTCATTATGGAGTCTGCTTTCAACATGGCAAGATTAGCCATTTGGGCAAGAAACTGCTCTTGCCTTGACTGTTTGTTCCTGTATAAACTGGACATGCAGGACCCACAAGAAAGTGACTGCTGAACTTACAAAACAAGACAGTGCTGAAAAGTTCTGTTGAAATGGAGAAGTGTGCCAGACACACTATGGCCTATAGGCTGAAGATGGATGCCCCAATGTTACAGAGGAACTTTGACTGTGCAGGTAGCCAGATGACTCTGTCAATTCTAGAGTTTATATATTTTTCTTCTGTGGTCTTTGATAGAGTTGAAGACAGAGAGTTATGGTTATAGTTTTCTTCAGTTATTATAAAAGATATTTTATCCTTTTTATTTAGACAGAAAAGAGAAGACGATGCGGGAAGTGCTTCTGTGTGTTTGTCTTACTGGATGATAAGTAAAATACTGTTTGGCCAATGAGGCAGCAAGTTAGGCAGGACTAGGAATCAAAGAGGATTCTGGGAAATATAGTAGAGAAGTGGTGTTTTAGGCAGGAAGTGTCATAGCAAGGAGACTAATATTTAAGCAAGGAAAAACAGGAAGTGTCTTTTTCCCCTTCACCCCCTCCAGTGGCGGGATGTGAGCCACTGGCAAGAGAGGGTGTCAGCGGAAGGCATCCTCTATAACATAAGTCTCATAAAATACATTGATACATGATAATTAAGACTGAGGTAACAGAGGAGCAATCCTAGTCATTGGCCAACCAGCTTTGTACCTAATAATGTCTCTGTATTATTTTGTCCATCCACGTGGCTGGCAGAACTCTGGCAGCTGGCAGAGACCACCCATATGTCAGTGGAACTCGGGCGGCTTTGGCCTAAAGGTTTATCATAAGACCATATCATGTCTGGAGGATTTCAATTCACAGAACTCTTGCTGTATTTAACAGATAAGTTTCTGTAAATATAGCAATTACAAATGATACCTGTGATAATTTTAGAGAGAATAAGATATGGACTACACCCTCTGAAACCATGAGTAAGAATATAACTTTAATAATTTTTTAATCTTTATGCCATTCTTTGTTACTGTTGGTCTGATTAGCTCAATATGTTTACATCACCCTCTGTGTACTAGGCTAGGTTATGGTTAAGGTGTGGGTGTAACCTGTATAAGAAATTGAGATAAGTATAGCCAGAAGGTGATCCAGTAAGAAATATAAATCTGTGACTTCTGATTCAAGTTTCTGCCTTAAGTACCTTGTCTGAATTCTCTAAATATTTCACTGTGACCTCGAAGTATAAACTGAAATAAAACTTTTCCTCTTCAAGTTTCATTTAGCCATTACTTTTAAAATGGCAACCAAAAAGCAATCCAGAACACAAATGGCTGCCAAGAGTAGTGTAAACTTGTGATGAACCTGGGCTTTTACGTGACATTTTATGCCTCTGTACTGGTTTTGTTAGGTAACTTTGGAGGATGTAGGGAACTTGGGCTAGAAAAAAATAGAGATTAATGAGCTAATTTTGTGGGTCTTTGAAAATAAAAATCCTGAAAGAAAATTAGACAATGGAGGCATGGCTTATGAAGTGTCAGAGGGAAACAGAATTTATAGAGACATTTTCTGTGATATATGTGCATTAAGTTCATGTGGTTGCTTGTTATCTAGGAATGAAGAATGAGTAGTGATTCACAAAAGACAAGAACTGCTGAAGTTTAAACTTCCTGGCTTTACTGGTCTAGAGAATACTGGTCAGCTGAGACTCAAGGAATAGGTGTCATTAGTAGTAAATCAGCATATTTGTGGGGAAATCTTTAGTTAAACATTTCTTCAAAGCCAGTACAAAGAAGCTGTAATACAGGAGAACCAAAGTCCATCTCAGCCTTGTAGTAGAACTTAGATCAGAGTTATACAGTGTCTTTTGGACATGGCAGGAGCTCATAAATTGATAGCAGCTGTCCTGCTGCACAACATCTATAAAAAGTCAAGGCACTTTATATAAATGTGACATGTATTTTGCAACTTTACATGGAAAGAGAGATATAACTCATTAAATATACCACAAACACCTAAACCTTAAAGTTTTGCATCTTGTAAAAAGGAAAAAGAATGAACAAATATGTCTTGAATGTTTACATGACAGCCTCTGCATGCACTACCAGGATGTTTGTGTCTTTAAATAAATAAAACATTGCCTTAGAAGCTATGAAGGAGATATTGAATCTTTAGGATGACTTAAGTATCATTTGGTTTGTCTGATTTACATACATTTTAGTGAGATTTGTTTTCACCTATTTAACATACCCTGACTTTAACAAAGTTGGTTTTTAATTACCAGAAGCAAGACTTTCAAAATTTCTCTTTCTTCAATTAACTAAAGGAGGTACTGACAGAATGAATTCAAATACTTAGACTAAAA
This sequence comes from Cricetulus griseus, assembly GCF_003668045.3. NCBI lineage: Eukaryota > Metazoa > Chordata > Mammalia > Rodentia > Cricetidae > Cricetulus > Cricetulus griseus. The sequence continues at coordinate 54,745,577 of NC_048604.1, forward strand.
GACTTTCAAGTACTTTCAGTCTTAGTTTTCTCCACAATAACATCAGTGTAATGTATTCTACTTTGATTCAAGTAGTATTTTGAAATGTCCTTCTGTACTAAATTCTTGTAACATCTGAATGGTGTTGTCATGGAAACGCAAGCTAATTGATATATTTCAATAGTGCTGATTGGTGAGAAAAATAATTTCACACCCTATTATTTGCATCTTAAAAATTAGGAATACTAATAATGGAATTATTAAAAGTCAAAGCATAGAGCAAGAAAAGCTGTTTTGCAGCTGTTCAGAAAATTCATTACATTCTTAATTCAATTTTTAAATAAAAATTACATGGAAATTATATACAATTAATGAGAAATTTTATAGAATATATAGATATTAATAACTATGTAGATAAATTCTTGTAATAATAAGAATTTGCTGTTAATCCATATGTTGGATTCATTGCTCATATTCTGTAATTCATATAAATGCATGAACAAATGATTACACTTAATATTTTGTTTTCTATTATTTTTTATTATTTTGCTGTTCTTAAAGTACTGATATTATTTAGCCTTTGAAAAAATTAATTCTTTCTTTAAAAAAATAAACTAATCCAACCACACCCAACTCATCATGCTACCCATGGCCACTACTAACTCACAACTTTAGCAGAGCTTATAGACAGAAGCACAACCTATACCAATTGGAAGAAAAGACACAATCTGATGTCCAACCCCACCCAGCTCAACATTCTACACATGGCCAGTCCTCATACACAACCAAGGGAGACTAGATAAGCACAGGCATAACCCACACAACTTGGAAGAACAGACTCCATATGCACAGGTACATCCAATACCACCAAGAAGAACAGGAAGATACACAGGATGAAGACACAAAAACCTTCAGAAAACTCAGCTGAGATAACCCTACTAGATATAAAGACATGGCAATCATAAAAATCCTAGTACTTTCAGGATAGAAGACAATAAAGGAAACAGATAATAAAGAAACAAAACACATATACAGCAAAGACAATACCAGAACCCACACATCTACCTATAATCATCTCAAACACAGATGTGTAAATGCCACAGTAAGAATACAATCAACAACAGAAAAAGTAAAATGGCACCAGGAGAACCCAGTAATCATACAAGAGCAAGATCACAACATTCCAATGCAGAAGAAGCACAAACAATGAGCTTAAAATAATTGTATGGAGATGACAGAGGCCATTCAAGAAAAATGTCTAACATTAACATTCCCTTAAAGAAACTTAGGAAAACACAACATAAACATGGAAGAAATCAATATATGTCTTCAAGAAAGCAAAAAAAGAAAATCAATCAAACAGGTGAAGGAAATTGTTCAAAACCTGAAAACTGAAATTGAAGCTATGAAGAAAACACAAAATAAGAGAATATTTGAAATGGAAAATCTGGGTAAGCAAACTGGAACTACAGGTGCAAGTGTAACCAACAGAATACAATAGATTGAAAAGAAAATCTCAGGGGTTTAAGATGCGATAGAGGAAATACATCCATAGGCAAAAGAAAGTCTTATTTCTAAAAATTCCTGACATCTTTGCAAAGGCACAGAAAATATATTTAAAAAAATGATAAAGAACATTATCAACCTAAAGAAGGACATGGCCAAAAATGTACAAGAAACTTACAGAACACCCAATAGACTGGTCAAAAAAGTCCCCTTGCAACATAATATTCAATACACTAGGTTGCCATCCTAGAGCCATCATCCAGTAGCTGATCAAGAAGAAGCAGGCATCCAAAGCTAAACACTGAGCAATACTCTTTGAATCCAGTTGTATGGAGGGTGGAGGGATAAGCAAATGAGACAAGAAAATGCTGGAGAAACCCATAGAAACTGTTGACCTGAGCTAGTGAGGGTGCAGAGACACTAGGAGGAAAGCTGGGGAACCAGTGTTGGAACGAACCAAGCCCTTTGAATGTGGGTGCTAGCTAGGAGGCCTGGACAGTCTATGGGACCTCTAACAGTGGAGCCAGTGTTTATCCCTAGTGCACAAACGGACATTGGGAGCCCATTCCATATGGATGGATACTATTGTAGCCCAGATACACAAAATTGGTCCTAGGCCCTCCTGCAAATGATGTGACAGAATTTGATGATACCCAGTGGAAGGGCTCACTATCCTTGGGGAGTGGGTGGGACTGGGTTGTGGGGAGGTCAGTGGGGGTCATGGAAGGATGGGAGGGAGAAGGAACTGGGATTGATATGTAAAATAAGATTGTTTCTAAAATGAAAAATGAAATACTATTAAGATCTGCAAGGGAAAATGCCAAGTAATATATACAGGCAGAACTATCAGAATTACACCTGACTCTTTACTTGAAACTCTAAAATCCATAAGGTACTGGATAGACATTTTGCAGACACTAAGAAACTGTAGATGCCAAGACTTCTAAATCCATCAAAACTTTTAATCACCATTGATGAGGCAAACAAGATATTTCATGCCAAAACCAGATTTAAACAATACCTATCCACAAATTAAGCAATTCAGAAAGTATTAGAAAGAAACCCAGGACCAAGGAGGTTAGGTACACCCAGGAAAATACTGGCAATAGATAATCTCACAAGAGCACACCCCAAAGAATGGAATAATACAAATTCCACACACACATACACACACACACACACACACACACACACACACACACACACACACACACACACACAATTAGCACCACCACCAAAAACAAAAAGTAACAGAACTTACCAATCACTGGTCATTGCTACCTTTTAATATGAATGGTCTCAATTCACCAATAAAAAGACACATTGTAACAGAATGGAAAACAAAACAAAACAGGATCCATCCTTCTGGTGCATACAAGAAATATATCTCAAATCCAAAGATAAACACTACCTCAGAGTAAAGAGTTAGGAAAATATTTTCCAATCAAATGGACATAAGAAGCAAGTTGGTGTAGCTATCTTGGTATTGAACAAAATATTCTTCAAACTCAAATTATTCAAAAGAGATGAGAAAGACATTTCATATTCAATCTAGGAAAAATCCATCAAGATGAAATCTCAATTCTGAACATTTCTGCCCCAAATACATGGGCACCCACATTTGTAAAAGAAACATTACTAAAGCTTAAATCACAAATTAATCCCCACACATCAATAGTAGGAGGCCTCAACACTCCACTCTCGCTAATGCAAGAGAGATACTTAACCGAATATAAGGGAAATAATAGATGTTAGTAATCCAATGAACTTAACAGACATCTACAGAACATTTACCTCAAACAAAGAAGAATACACCTCTGCTACTCATGTATCCTTCTCTAAAATTGACCACATACTCGGTCACAAAGCAAATCCCAAGAGATCCAGTGAAATAAAATTAAATAACCCCCTGTATCTTAGCATATCACCATGGGTTAAAGTTAGAGTTCAACAATAGCACAAGCTACAGAAAGCTTAATGACTCATGGAAATTGAACAATGCTCACGTGAATCACTACTGGATGAATGAAGAAATAAAGAAATTAAAGACTTCTTATAATTCAATGAAAACGAATGCACAACACACATAAACTTACAGGATACTATGACACCATTGCTAAGAGGAGAGTTCATAGAAATAAATGCCTACATGAAGATATTTGGAGAAATCTCATACTAGCAACACCAGAAACTCAACACAACACCAGAAAATCTCTAAACAAAAACATCAACAACAACAAAAGCAAATTCATGTGGCTGAAATCAATAAAATTGAAAAAATGGAGAAAAATATGAAGAATAAATGAAACGAAGAGTTCATTTTTGTGAAAATCAAGAAGATAGACATGCCATTATACAAACTAACTAAATGCCAGAGAGAGAGTATTCATCTCTGTAGATCCTTTGATGCTCATCTTCTCTGAAGTACATTGGTGTTGCCAGGAGCAGACAAGTCTCATTGTCATGAAAAAGAACCTATGTTATTAAAACCTTTTAAATGCCATATTGTGTAGACCTTGGAAGTGTTTGAAGATGACCTGTTTATCTTAAGTATATCTCTGTTTGATCTTGAAAACATTACCTAATATGACTTCAAGTTTCTAATGGTTTACTACTTACCTATATTTCCTTATCATCCTATAATAGTTATAATAACTATAAAGGAATAGAAATTTGCATTACATTGTTAAAGAGCTGTATAGGTATAATTCAATGAACAAGATTACAAATGAAAGTACAGTATGTTTTAAACTACTAATTTCACATTTGTATCAATACACAGTATTAGTATGCAATATAAAAAAGCCCAATACAATGTAAAATATTTAAAACTAGTAGTTATTTTTTAAAGTAGATTCAATAATCTGCCTTTCATCTCATCATAACTATATTCCCCCTTTTTTTTCTTTTCAGAGTAGATTAGTCTAACATTTTATGCTATCATATCTGTACCTCCTTTTGCCAAATCAAAATCTTTAATCTAATCTCATTTATTTAGCTTTTCCCCTGATTGTTACCAATAACAACTTGTAACCAATCCAAATAAACAATGGCAAATATCTATAGCCCAGTGAATGACCAAAAACTACCAACAGCACCTCTTAATAATGTGGTTATACTGTTTTTAAATTTAATTCCTGCTCTCAGGGAGTGACAGAATCTTAAGGGAATCCTGAAAAGAAAAAAAAATTGGATTAACAGTCAAGAGGTATCATTTGTTGTCCAGTCTCTACATAATGGGAAAGTGCAGGACTTGTTGTATGTTCTGGCCAGTGTTTTATGTGAGGCTGGATCACCGCAGCTAGCTGACTCAAAATTATTATGATCAGTGTCTGTGAGGCTGGATCATCTCAGCTGGCAAACTTGAAAATTTTCTGAGAAGTTTGTAGTCCAATTTCATTCTTTAGTTGGTACTGTTCATCTTAATGGTATTGTAATTGTCCTGGAGAAATTGTATTCTGGGTCCTCATCCAACTTTTGGTGACTTCAAAATACACTGTTAAGCATGGTCATGGTTCAATGTAAAAAAAAAAAATTGTTAGAGACTCAAAACTAAAGTCAGGTAAAGGAAGGTAGATGAAAACTTTTTTTTTCTAGAATGGTACTCTATATGACCATTAATATGAAAAAGTTTAAAACTCATACATAATACATCTTATAAATCTTTATGAAAAATTATAAAATGAAAGGATTGTGAGATTATTGTCAATAATATAGTCCTTCAATATTTTTCTTATGTTCCATATCAAATGGTACTCCTAACATGAGAAAGAGATTTTTGATTTTTCTTTAACAATCATGCATGTGTTTAGAGATGGGGTAAGCCATATTCCAGCTCAAAAACCAGCTTTAAACTTTAATTGAACTTAAGAAGACCATTTGCATTATATTTATGTAGGGAGAATAAGAAACAAACATGGGGAAATATTTACGAAATTTTATCCTGTTAGAAATATGATGTACCAATTGGGCCAATTTACACCAACTTAAGAAGAAAAGCCACATGATCAACTCACTAGATGCCAAAAAAGCCTTTGACAAAATCCAACACCCATTCATAATAAAGGTCTTGGAGAGATCAGGAATAGCAGGAACATAATTAAACATGATAAAAGCAATATACAGCAAGCTGACAGCCAACATCAAGTGAAATGGAGAGAAACTCAAAGCTATTCCTCTAAAATCAGAGAAAAGAAAAGGCTGTCTGCTTTTTCCATACCTCTTCAGTATTGTCCTTGAAATTCTAGCTAAAGTAATAAGACAACAAAAAGAGATCAAGTTGATAACAAATTGGAAAGGAAGAAGTAAAACTTTCACTATTTGCAGATGATATGATAGTCGACATAAGTGATCCAAAAAACTACCAGAAAATTCCTACAGCTGATAAACACCTTCAGCAAAGTGGCAGGATGCAAGATTAGCTCAAAAAATCTGTAGCCCTACTATATACCGATGACACATTGATGGAGAAAGAAATCAAAGAAACATTACCCTTTACAATTGCCACAAACAACATAAAATACCTTGGAGTAACACTAGCCAAAAAAGTGAAAGACCTTTATCTTAAGAAATTTGAGTCTTTAAGGAAAGAATTTAAAGAAGATACCAGAAAACGAAAAGATCTCCCATTTTCTTGGACAGGTAGGATCAACATAGTAAAAATGGCAATTTTGCCAAAAGATTCAATGCAATCCCCAACAAAATCCCAACACAATAATTTACAGACTTTGAAAGAACAATTTTCAATTTTATATGGAGAAACAAAAGACCCAGACTAGCCAAACAAAAACCCTGTACAATAAAGGATATTCTGGAGGCATCACCACCTCTGATTCAAGCACTATTATAGAGCTATAGTCCTGAAAACAGCTTGGTATTGGCACAAAAATAGACAGGTAGACCAATGGAATTGAGTTGTAAATCCTGATATTAACCCACACACCAACAAACACCTGAATTTTGACAAAGAAGCTAAAGCTATACAATGCAATCAAGAAAGCATATTCAACAAATGGTGCTGGCATAACTGGATGCTGGCTTGTAGAACACTGAAGATAGATCCATATCTATTGCCATGCAATAAACTTAAGTCCAATTGGTTCAAAGACCTCAACATAAACCCAGCCACACTGAACTTATTAGAAGGGAAAGTAGGAAATACCCTTTAACAAATTGGTACAGGAGACTTCTTCCTGAACATAACACCAGTTTCTCAGACACTGAGATCCACAATTAATAAATGGGATCTCCTGAAACTGAGAATCTTCTCTAAGGCAAAGGACACAGCCAACAAGGCAAAACACCATCCCCACATCCAACAGAGAGATGATCTCCAAACTTCACAAAAACTCAAGAAGCTAGCCACCAAATCACCAAACCATCCAATTAAATTGTGGAGTACAGAACTAAATAAACAGTTCTCAATAGAGGAATCTAAAATGGCTGAAAGACACATAAGAATGTCATCAACATCCTTAGCCATCAGGGAATTGCAAATAAAATCAAATCTGAGATACCATCTTACATCTGTCTAAAATCAGTAACACCAATGACAGTTTATGCTGGAGAGATTGTGGAGAAAGGGGAACATTCCTCTACTGCTGGTGGGAGTGCCAACTCGTACAGCCACTTTGGAAATCTGTATGGAGATTCCTCAGGAAAATGGGAATCAGTCTACCACAAGATCCAGCAATTCCACTCCTAGGCATATACCCAAAAGAAGCACATTCATATAACAAGGACATCTGCTCAACCATGTTCATAGCAACATCATTTGTAATAGTCAGAACCTGGAAGCAAATTAGATGCCCCTCAACTGAAGAATGGGTAGAGGAAATGTGGTACATTTACACAATGGAGTACTACTCAGCAGAAAAAAAAAACAATAGAGTATTGAAATTTGCAGGCAAATGGATGGAACTAGAAGAAACCATTCTGAGTGAGATAACCCAGTCACAAAAAGACAGGCATTGTAAGTACTCACTCATATGTGAATTTCAGACATAGAGTTAAGAATTGCCAGCCTGCAGCACAGGCTGATGGAGAGGCTGGTAAACAAGGAAGAACCTAAGAGAGATATACATGCCCCCCTGGAGGAGGGCAAAGGGACAAGATCTCTTGAGCAAATTGGGAGGATGGTGGGAGGTGAGAGTGAACTAGGAGAATGAGAAGGGGAGGAGAGGAGGGGTGAGGAAGACATGATGCAACAGCAAGGTTGACTTGGGGGAAGAACAGAAGAGAACAAGATAAGAGTTAATATAATAGAGGGAGACATTATAAGTTCAAAGAAAAATCAGGCACTAGAGAAATGTCTGGAGAGCTACAAAGATGACACCAACTAACAATCTAATCAACAGAGGAGAGGCTACCTTAAATGCCCTCCACTGATAATGAGATTGGTGACTAATTCATATGCCTTCCTATAACCTTCATCAGGCAGATGGTGGAAGTAGAAGAAGACAGCCACAGGCGAACCTTGAAATTAACTGGAATCCAGTTGCAGAGAAGGAGGAGTGATGAGCAAAGGGGTCAAGACCATGCTAGTGAAACCCACAGAAACAGCTGAGCTGAACAAGCAAGAACTCTTGGCCCCCAGAGTGATACCTGGGAAACCAGCATGGGATTGATCCAGACCCCTTGAATGTGAGTGTCAGGAAGGAGACCTTGGAAATCTATGGGGCCTCTTGTAGTGGATCAGACTTATCGCTACCATAGGAATGGACTTTAGGAGCCCATCCCACAAGGAGATATACTCACTGTGCCTAGACACAAGGGTTTTGGCCTAGGCCCTATCCCAAAGAATATGACATACTTCAAAGACCCGCTATGGAAGGCCTCACCCTCCCTGGGGAATAGAAAGTGTATGGGATAGGTAGGGCATTAGTTGCTGGCAGGGTAGGATGGATTGGAGGTAGAGGGACCTGGGATTGACATGTAAAATAATTTTCTTTCTAATAAAAAAGGGGGAAAATAAATAAAGAAAAAATACTGGAACAAGTTGCAGCTATTTAATCTTCCCTGTGTGAAGATCTTTCTTGATAACTCTTAGCAGAATTAGAATTTTTATAAGTAGGGATTGTGAAGGCAATTTTTCTCTGTGGTTTTCTTATAATGGTATACTAAAGAAACAGTCTTTAAAATCAATAACTATAAGACACAATCTTTTAGAGAATAGTGAAGGCAAAGGGATTCCAGATTGTAGAGAGCCCATTGATTTTATCACCTTATTAATATCTCTTAAATCTGTTACCGATGATCATTTTCTTGATTTCTTTTTAATAACAAATACAGGAGAATTTCAATAGCTGGCTGATTCTTCAACATGTTGAGCATTTTATTGCTCCAGTACCAACTTTTTGAAGCCTGCAGCTTCTCTCTTGTTAAAGGCCATTGTGCAACCAATACAGGTTTGTCTTTAAGCCATTTTTAAAGAAGGGTTGTTGGTGTCCTTGAAAAATTAGCAGCTGTTGTGTACTGATCTTATATAGCCTGAATTGTTGATGAGTGTTCTTTATAATGTCTTCTTATGAATTTTCCTGCAGAATATGTTAATTTATGGTTTGTTTCTAATTTTAGGGGAATGTTTATCTACCTATTCCATTGCTGTAAAATATCATGTTCCCGTAAATTCATTAAAATATTAGCAATATATTGCTTTAATATTCTCTGTTCCTGTGGCCTTATACATCCAAGCTATTTCTTGCTGTGTTTTACATGAGATAAAGTTATAGTCCATAAAAGTTGAACTTTTACCTCCTATAGATGCTACTTTGGATGGCCTCTTTGAATCAGAGAACTAGCTTGTGTCTGTCACTGAGAATGTCACCCTGAGTAGGGAAAGGCTGAAAGCCTCCTGAGTTTGGGTAGCAGATGAAGAATTTTTAGAATAGATACAACCAAACATTCCCACACTTGCTCAAATATTTGAGGAGAAAACCAAAGAAAACCTAGCAGGAACTCAGGCAGGAGGTACTCAGGTGGGAGTCCTGTCTACATCTCAGGCTTGGTCCTAGGCCGGTGGCCTCAAGGTGGCATTTTTGTGAATTCATACTTTGACATTGGGCACCAATTTATAACACTAAAATTAAAAACCTGTAGACAGATATTGACGTTCAAGCTGAGCTTCAATAAGCAAAGTAGCCAGCCCCTATATCTTACCTGTACCAAAACGGGAATAGTAATACTGTCTCCATGAATCCTCAGCAGTAAAATCTCCAAGTTCCTATTTTCCCCTCCTAATATTTCTTTCTCTAGTCACCCATATCAATCCTATCTCCCCCTCCCTAGTGCTGGCATTAAAGGCATGTGATCCCAAGTACTAGGTTAAAAGGTCTGAGCTCTCTTACCCTTTACTTGTATGTAGGCCGTGGTGGCCTTGAACTAAGAGAGATCCATTTGCCTGTCTCACAAGTCCTAGTATTAATGGTGTTTGTGATCACTGCTTGGTTATATGGCTTGTTCTTATGGTGTGTGGGATCAAAGTTGAGAATCACCATTGCCTGACCTCTATGGTTTGTGCCTAGTTTTTCTATCTGAATTCTCAGACAAGCTTTAATAAATCATAACTAATCTATTTTATTTTTGGTTTTTTGAGACAGGGTTTCTCTGTGGCTTTGGAAGCTGTCCTGGAACTAGCTCTTGTAGACCAGGCTGGTCTCGAACTCACAGAGATCCACCTGCCTCTGCCTCCAGAGTGCTGGGATTAAAGGGGTGCGCCAACACCACCTGGCCATAAATAATCTATTTGACCACAGCAAATTATTAAAATTATATAAACTATTTATAACATATTTAACATACAAATTTAAATGGAATTTGAGCATAATTGTCCTGCATTAGTGCACACTGCTGCTTCCAGGAGATGACTGTTAATGAGTGAAAACTCCAGTGCCAGCAAAGCAAGATAGGCTATTAACCATTGTTGATGGTTACCTACAATAAGTAGATGACAAATATCTGTTGCTTAACACATTATTTACTTTGGATGCAGGGTATAGAAAAATCAACCCCTAACTTACTATGATACTATTTTGGTGCTTGCTTGCTTTTATAGTACCAAAAGATACTGTCCACAGGGTAATGTAGGAAAAGAAACCTCATGGATCCTACCCAGCACTGGATCCTTCATGATGTAGCACTGAAATGAATGTGCCCCATGCTTCAGGGAAGAGATTTCATGCTGTGTATTATAGGACTGCTCCAAACACATGACAATGAAGATAAGATGCATCAGGTTGAAATTTACATTGGAAATGCTGTTGATGCACAGCATTTACGTTGTCAAATTACATCCTAAATGTTTCTTCTTTTTCTATGCTGATAGATTAGTGCAGCCCTCAACTCTTGCCAGAGAAGCTTCATTTTTGCAGTGATTAATGATGAAATTCATAATTGGTCAAAATATAAAAATAACACTTAATGCTCAAATGTAGATCCATATATCTAACTCCTACCATCCTAGACTCTGAAAGCTTTTTAGAAAATTGACAAAAAATTGAGCCAGTGGTCTGGCTTTCATGAGCTCTCCTTCTTTCAGGTCAGCTGTTTCTGTGGCTTTCCTCAGCCTGGTCTTGACCCCTTTGCTCATCACTCCTCCCTTCCTACAACTGGATTCTAGGAGTTTGGCTCAGTGCTTAGTTGTGGGTCTCTGTTTCCACTTCCATCAGCTACTGGATGAAGGCTCTAAGATGGCACATAAGTAGTCATCAATCTCATTGTCAAGGAAGGGCATTTCAGGTTGCCTCTCGACTTTGCTTAGATTCTTAGTTGGGGTCATTTTTGTAGATCTCTGGACATTTCCCTCTTGCTAGATTTCTCTTTAAACCTATAATGGCTCCCTCTATTATGGTATCTTTTTTATTCCTCTACTCTATTCTTCCCCTGACTCAAACTTCCTGCTTCCTCATGTCCTCATTGCCCCTCCTCCCCTTCTCTATCTCCTAATTCACTTTCTCCTCCCCCCTAGATCTTGGCCTTTTTGCTAAGATCATGTGTAGTATGTGTTCTTGTCAATTTAAAGGTGCTCATATTTTATTGAGCCTCATTTAGTTGTTCTTAGCTTTCAATTTCTAAATTGTATAGGATTAAAATTGTAAATAGTAGATAATTGGGAAATTCTATATACTTGATAATTGTCACATAAATTATTTTACTTATTATATGGAAATTTATTATCATATGAATATGACATAAGATTTTATCATATCTCTTTTATTTCCTTGATTCATATATTCAAACTTTTCATATTTCCTTCTTTGAATTTCTCCTTTTAAATTACTTGATAAGCTTATGACATTTTTAAATTATGGGATTTCTAAAATCATGCTTTTAAAAGGAATATTTATAGTCTTTGTAAATTATTAATCAACTTGAAAAATGAATTATTGGCAATGATCTTCTTTGAAAATTGAATTGCATTAACTTCCTACTAGCTCTATTCTCCTATATTGTAGTTCTGTCCAAATTCTATTAACAAGTTGTGAATGCATTTTAATCTCATTAAATTACTATGCTGTCAGGAAGTTATAATTAATTTATATGTAAGCATATACATAATGTTTATAACCAGCATTTCCATAATTAAATGATTTAATAATAATTATTGATCTTTTTATGCTATAGCTTTCTTGTTTCTCTTAGGGTTATGCTAGCATCTGGTATTCTTTGCTTTAAGTTCACAGAACCATCTGTTAATATATCTAGAGTTTAGTCTGATTCCTGGAAATTGACTTTTGTCAACCACATTCACAATGCCAGAATAGTGTTATAAACCCTGCTAAGAAATAAGACTATCAAGCATAGAATATACTTTACATTCATTATCCATATACTCCTACATAAATGATAAGGCATTAGCTCATAACACTCTAATTGTTTTGGTAATTTTGATGACCAAGAGAATGCAGTTCCCCCTGGACATCACCATTGCATCATTATCTGAGAAAGCCAATTCTCCTTGAAGTTATTCTTAAAGACTTAAAAGCTTGGGCAATTTTTCTTCCCTGTTTTCTGTGATGGACAAGAGTTTTTAGATTGACCTCTTATTTTTTTTTCTTGCAGAATACTTATTTTGGTTTTGTTACATTTAATTACTGATTTAGAGATTAATCTGTTTTTAAAGATAAATGCTAATAACACCCATATACTCCCTATGAGATTTTTCAAATTTTGTTTCTAAAGATAGAACTATTTCTACATTTCTATGCTTTGAATAGTTAGATGCACATTTACTTCCAATAATTCTGCATGTTCCAAATAATAATTCAAGTTATTTTAGTATAAACAACAATTTTCAAATATCAACTGAATACACGAAGAGGTGAATTAGTGCTAGAAAACATAATTAAATATTGATACTTTTAGAAAATAGATTAATTTTTATGAAGCACTTTTCTCTTAAGGGACACAGCTAATTAAGGATTTGTTTTGCTAGCTCAATCATAATTAATGGGGAATTCTACTAGCAGGTGACAAACTTGACAATCTGGTTTTCAGTAATACTGTTAAAAGAGTAAGACTATTTTATACTGTTTTATACTAATGAAAGAGATCAGCTAAGGAGAATTTGGATTTATAGATATTATTCACATTTAGGAAAAGATTTCTGTACAATCTGAATGTAATATCAGTGATATTTTAATTTTTTTAAAAAATACATAAATATCGACATAAGTTCCTCATGCTATGTTTTTGTATATTCCTAAATAGACACTGAATGAAAAAGAAATATTTTTCTCTTAAGTTGTAAACTCATTGAATCCCAATAAAATAATATTTATTTCCCCCAAAAAATATTCTGTGATAACTTTGCCTACAGAAATTTCCTATTTTCTTTTATTTCTGTGTTGATATCTTACTTGCACAAATAAAGCCTGACTGTATCTATGGTTGGCTAGTGACAAGATCCATTATCTGACCTTCAGACAAGCTTTATTTGTACAAGCAAGATATCAATAATCTGTTCTTATGATAATTTTAACAATATTCACTGTGTTCGTTCATGTAAACATCTCACTTCCTTCTGAAAGCAAAGAATGATGGGGGAAGTGCTTCTGTGTGTGCGTTTGTCTTACTGGATGATAAATGAAATTCTGTTTGGCCAATGAGACAGCAAGTTAGACAAGACTAGGAGTCAAAGGGGATTCTGGGAAATGTAGCAGAGAATGGGTGATCCAGGCAGGAAGTGACATAGCAAGGAGAATTATATTTAAGCAAAGAGAAACAGGAAGTGTCCCTTTTCCCCTTTGCTTCCTCCAGCAGTGTCATGTGAGCCACCGACAAGAAAGGGCGCCAGCAAAAGGCATCCTCTATAAGATCAGTCTTATAAAATATATAGATTTATGATAATTAAGACTGAGCTAACAGGTGAGAATCGTAGTCATTGGCCAAGCAGCACTGTACCTAATACAAGTCTCTCTGTGGATTAATTGGGGCCCTAACTCAGGGGCACTGGCATAGATTGCACACATGGTGGTGGGGATTGGCATCTTTTGGCAGAAAGATTTATTGTTACAAAAGAAGAGCAAAATTCATGCTTTTATTTATGTTTAATGTTATTTTAATTTTTGAGATTTTAATATATTTACACAATTTCCTCCTTCAATATCTACCCTCTAAAGTCTCCCACTTATGCCCACCCTTGTTTCATTGCCTTTTGCAAGATTGCATCATCTTTTTCTGTGTTTCCAGGAATGTGTGTGTTTGTGTGTATTCCTATATTTTTATATATTCATAAATACATAAATATAACCCTTAGTGTTTGTATAATGTTACTTGTATGTAGATATTATCAAGGAATAATATCTATTCCTTGATACTCTATATTGCTTATGATTTATGAAAGCCACTGGAGATCAAAATAGAAAATCAGCCATACTAGTTACATAACACATACCTTTAATCTCAGAACTCAGGATTAAGTGGTAGAGGGATTTCTATTAGAACCATGCCACACTGACTAAACTAAATTGATCCAGTCCTAAAAACAACAGTTCACAAAGAGATCTCAGGACCTGAGATCACAAACTTTAATCCCAGCACTAAGAGGGTGAAGACAGGAGGCTATCCATGCTTGGTAGAGAAAGAAATATAAGGAGGAGGAGACAGGAATTCAGAGCCTTTTGCCTCTGAGGAATTTTGGAGACAGGATTGCCATTTCAGTTTGGTAGAGGTAAGATATTGTGACCCTTCTGCTTTGCTTCTCTGATCTTCATGTTGAAGCTTGAACCAATATCAATCTCTAGGTATTTTATTTATCATGACACAATTGGAACCCAACATTAAAGTACAAACTCACAAAAATTCCATTTTGAGGCTGGATCCCAGGCAAAATCTGAGCTGCAGACAGGACTTCTTCCTGGGTACTTCCTGAGTCGTTGACCAACCAACTAGGATTTGTTTGTTTCTTCCCCAAATCTTTGAGCAGCTGTGGGATTTTGTTGGTTGTAGCTTTTCTAAAGAGTCTTCAGCTGCCACCAAAACTTGGGAGACATTTGAGGTTTTCCCAGAGTCCTTCTCTTCAGTATGACTCTCTCAGATCATGGCCACAAGCAAGTTTTCTATTTCAGATGTCCTATTATGCTTCACAGTTCACTGATATTTTTGGCATATTTTCTGAGACAATTGGAAATTGTTAAAGGAAGGGATTAGTTAAAAAAAGATTTGTCCCACCCAAAAACATGGAAAACACTATTAAAATAGAAAGAATTGGGTCTCCATATGATTATATAATGAATGGTTTAAAAACAGAACACTTAAATGAAGGGATAATTAACCAGGATTGACAAATTGTTAATTATCATTTTGATAATCTTTGTTGTTGGTTTGATAATTGTTGGTTTATGTCTAAAAATACTGGTTGATATGAGTGCTAAGATGCAGGTCTTAGAAAAACTTATGAAAGCAGATAATAGAGATATTTATACCCAGCCAGAGAAACTAATTGGGAAAACAAATACAGCATTGCATTTTAAAGTTAAAAAGGAACATTCTAGGGTCTTAAAAGGACCATCTTTAATATATCCAGTACAATTACAGGAAGTGCCAAATGGAATAGATTCTGTAAGAGTTACTTGAAATCCTCCTCTGTCAATGGTAGATTTAGAGGAATTCAAGGAATCTCATATGACAAGTATTCACCATTTGTGAAGCAGATGATAAAGATGAATTCATATTGTAATAAGATTATTCCTTTAGATTGGATAGATTTGATTAAAGCTAATCCTAGAACCTGGACCACAATTACAATTAACTTCCTCATTCAGAGAAGAGGCTAAGAATATTGAACAAATTGCTAAAGTTGGAGTTATAGAGCTCTCCCAAAATCAAATTCTTGGATAATAAGAGTATGCTACTTTATAAAGGCAGTGTTAATATGATGATCGCTTCTTAGTTTTATGGTATGCAGCAGCTTTGATTACTTGTGAAAGAATTGGAGAAGCAGGAGAGAAAATTGAATCATTTATAAAAGTTATACAAGGCCCAAAGGAAACATTCATGAATTTATTACAAATACTGCCATCAGCAGTAAATAGAATGATGTAAGATTATTAAGCCAAAAAATAATAATTGAAGCTATGGCTTTTGAAAATTCTAATGTACAGTGAAAGAGGATAATTGGGCATTTAAAGGCAAGATCAGCATCTTTGGAGGATTGGAGCTGAAATACAATTCATATTGTCCCTCTTTACCATGATGATGACACATGGATAGGAGAGGTGATTTCTAGAGTTTTAAAGAAAAATCCAAATGTGAGGTGTTTTAATTGTGGCAGACTAAGTCACTTGAAAAGAGTTTGTAAGCAGGACATTTCCAGAAATAATTCCTTTTCTAAATATAAGCCAAACAAAACACCCTTACCTTCTGGTGTACCAAAGGCAGGCATTGGACAAAGGAACGTAGGTCAAGGGATATCCAAGGTATTCATTTTCCTTTGGGAAATAGCTTGAGGGGCATGTCTAAAGAACTCACCCAGATTAAGTTCAGTCATTTCCTGTCATCTTGGAGGAAACAGCTTTTCGGGGAATTAAAACCTAACACATTTTGTAACAAAATATACTGCTGTGGATGATAGAAGTGTTTTATAAGATAAAACAAAACTTTCAGAAAACAATCAAATTGATAAAAATTAGATTAGAAACATCCCTAAAGATAGCATTGGAGAAGGGTTTTGGTTTTGTCTTTTCAAGAAAATAAATAGAAACATCTTGAGGAATTTAAAGACCCTTTAACAAATAAGCATCTAAAGAAGAAGGGTTAACTACCTGGAAAAATTACAAAGAAAGGGAATAATCTGACCTAATGTGATCTCTGAAGTCTCCAAAAGGAAAATTGTATTCAAGCTATTTGGATGTCAGACATTCGAATCCCAAAATTAGGGAGGTAGATAGACACAGGCAGATCTCATTGAATTTGTGGCCAGCCTGTTCTACAAAGTGTGTTTCAGTACAGTCAAGACTGAAAACAGAGAGAAACCCTGTCTCAAAGGAAGAGAAAGAGACCCTCAAGGGAAAAATGGATGGAGAAAATGTGGTATATTTACACAATGGAATACTACTCAACAGAAAAAAAAAATCAATGGAAACTTGAAGTTTGCAGGCAAATGGATGGAACTACAAGAAAACATTCTGAGTTTCTCAGTGAGGTAACCAAGTCACAAAAAGACAAAGATGGTATGTATCCACTCATATATGGACTTTAGCCATAGAGCAAAGGATTACCAACCTGCAATCCACACCACAAGAGTAGCTAGGAAACAAGGAGGACCCTAAGATAGACATACATGATCCCCTAGAGAAGGGGGAAAGATCAAGGTATCCTGAGCAAATTGGGAGCATGGGGGAAGGGAGAGGGAGCTAGGAAAATAAGAAGAGGAGAAGAGAGGAGAGAAAGGCATGAGGGAGCAGGAAGATTAAGACAGGGGAAGAATAGAGAAGAGCAAGATAAGAGATACAATAGAAGAGGGAGCCATTATAGGTTTAAAGAGGAATTTGCTACTAGGGAAATGTCCAGAGATCTACAAGGATGACACCAACTAACAATATATGCAAAAGTGGAGAGGCTACCTTAAATTTCCTCTGCTGATATTAAGCTTGATGACTAACTTATATGCCATCCTAGAGTTTTCATCCAGTAGTTGATGGAAGCAGAAGCAGAGATCCACAGCTAAACACTGAGCCAAATTCCTGGTATCCAGTTGTAGAGAGGGAAGAGTAATGAGCAAAGGGGTCATTGCCATGCTGGAAAAAACCCCAGAAACAGCAGACCTGTTCAAGCGGGAGCTCATGGACTCCAGACTGATAGCTGGAAAACCAGCATAGGAATGGTCCAGTCCCCCTGAAAGAGGAAGTCATTAAGGAGGGCTCAGAAATGCTTGGGGCCTCTAGCAGTAGATGAGTATTTATCCCTAGGATTCGAATGAAATTTGAGAGCCACTCCACATAGAGGGATACTCTCTCAGCCTAGAAACGTGGGGGATGGCCTAGGTACTGCTCCAAATGATATGACAGACTCTGAAGATCCCCCATGGAAGGCCTCACAATCCCTGAGGAGCAGAAAGAGTATGGGATAGGGTGTTAGGGGAGAGAAGGGAGGAGGGGAGTATTGAAAACACTTTTTATGGAGTTTGCTTTCATCGTGGCAAGATTAGTCATTTGGGCAACAAACTGCTCTTGCCTGGAATGTTTGATAAACTGGACATGCAGGACCCATAGGAAAGTGACTGCTGAACTAGCAAAACAAGACAGCCCTATAGAGTTCCTAATTCACTGAGAAGTCTGCCAGACACACTGTGGCCTCTAGGCTGAAGATGCATGCCCCAGTGTTACAGTGGAAATTCAGGTAACTGTCCAGGCAGCGAGATGTCTTTGTCAGTTCTCGAGTTTATATATTATCCTTCTGTGGTCTTTGATGGAGTTGAAGACAGATAGTTATGGTTTTAGTTTTCTTTAGTTATTACAAAAGATAAGTTACATATAAGACTTTAGACTCACAAAGATAGGATAGATGATAGAATATTTTCTTTAAATCTTGCTAAATGTTAATGAACTATATATCATAACTATAATTTTAACCTGATAACTCTTTTGTTATATATTTTACTGTTAATGTTAAAACTCTTCTTTTTATTTAGGCAGAAAAAGATGATGGGGAAAGTCCTTCTATGCATATGTTTGCCTTATTGGCTGATAAATAAAGTACTATTGGCCAATAGGATAGCAAGATACGTGGGAATAGGAGTCGAGGAAGATTCTGGGAAATATAGTAAAGTCTTTTGATCCAGACAGGAAGTTACATAGCAGGCAGACTCATAATATAAGCAGGGACAAAAAGGAAATCTTTCTCTTCCTCCTCCTCTCTTCTCTGGAGCTCCCATGTGAGCCCCACAAGAGAGGACACACGAAGTCGGTGTCCTCGATCAGATAAGTCTTTATAAATATATAGATTATGGCTATGGTTGATACTTAAGAGCAAGCATATAAAAAATCCTAGTCATTGGACAGCAGTATTATACCTAATACTAATCTCTGTGTGTTATTTGAGGCCTTAATATGGCCAGCGGAACTCGGGCAGCTTGGAGAAAGACTTATAGTTACAGGAGAGGGAACTAGAATTCACATATAAAACAAGCTTGTTTCTAAATTAAATTTTAAAAATTGAAGAGTAAAAAGAAGAGAGAGGAAGAAAAAAGAGAAGAGGAGGAGGAGGAGGAGGAGGAGGAGGAGGAGGAGGAGGAAGAGGAAGAAGAAACCCAGAACAATTTTATCACCAGGATTATGACAACATCTAAGGTGAGCAATACCAACTAAAAATAAACTTTGGACTACAAATTGCTCAGAAAAATTTTAAGGTGGTCAGCTGAGAGGATTCAGCTTCACAGATAATTCTCTATACAATTTTGAGGTGGCTAGCGAGATGATCTAGCCCCATAGACTACAATAGCCAGGACTTAAGACAAGCTGTGAAATTTCCCTTTATGCTTAGATTGAACAAAAATAATACAGCTTGATAGCTAACACAAATTTTTCTTTTCAGCATCGCTTATAGACTCACCAAGATAGGATAGTTAATGTAGTATTTTCTCTTACTGATCCAATTTTACATTTAACTCTGGAAATGAGAAAATATGTTTAAAGAGATGTCCAAGAATGCTTAAAGTATCCTCAATTATTTTAGAGAAAGATAGGCTTCATTGGAATATATTTGCAAGAATATATTGTGACTACTCTCAGATATTCCTCTTAAGAAAAGTAAGTAGCTCATATATTTTTAAGAAATAAATATTTTTAAAAGGAAATTGAATAAAGAGAAACAAAGAGTCACGTCAAAATATTAATCAAGTGATCTAGCACATGAGAATTACTTAACTGTTTCATTTCCAAGTATTAGCCACTATACAAATGTTTGGAAGTTATTGTTTGTTAGTTTGTTTATATATTATTAGTAGTAAGTACTAAAATCAGATATAGTAACAATATCTTATATATTTGGTTTTTAAGGTTAACATATGTTAAATTTTTATTAATTTATTTTTTACCTTCTATTCCCTGTCCCCGCCCTCTTTTCCTCCCCCTCTCCCAACTCCCATCTTCTCCTCTGAGAGGGTACATTCTCCTCTAGGATGTCTACAAAGTCTGTCCAATCACCTCATTGAGTTAGGAGTAAGGCATATCTCCATGCCCAAATGCCTATGTGTCATCTGAGTAAGGTATCTCTCCATATAGAAGGGGCTCCTCTAAGTCAGTTTGTGCATTGGTGTTACATGTTGGATCCATGGCCAGCAGCCAAATATATTGTTCCAGTGGCACCATTGTCACCAAATTAAGGGAATCTAGTTCAGTCTTATACTGGTTCCCCATTTTTCAGACCTGAGTCAGTAATCTCTCATTTGGTCGGGTCATCTGCATCTGTAGGCTTCCCCATAATGGTCTTGACTCATTTGTTCATATTATTGCTCCTTCTTCATTTTGATTGCACTCCTGGAGAGTGGCCCATTGGTTATTTGTGTATTTCTGCATCTGCTTCCATCTTCTTCTGGAATAGGGTTCTAACTTCTCTGGGGTAGTGAACTGTAGGCTGGGTATCTTTCACTTTATGTCTGGTATACACTTAGGATGAGGACATATTATATTTGGCTTTCTGATTTTGGGTTACCTCACTCAGGATGATTTCCCCTCTTGTTCTGCTCATTTCCCTGCATATTCTAGCATATCATTGTTTCTTACCACTGAGTAGTACTACATTGTGTAAATATACCACATTTTCTCTATCCATTATTCAGTTGAGGAGCATCTAGGTTGTTTCCAAGATCTGGCTATTAGGAATAAGGTTGTTATGAACATAGTTGAGCAAAAGACCTTGCGGTGTGAATGTGTTTCTTTTGGGTATATGCCCAACAGTGGTATTGCAGGGTCTTGACGTAGGGTGATTCCTAGTTTTCTGAGAAATTGCCATACTGATTTCCGCAGTGGCTGTACAATTTTTTACTCACACCAGTAATGGAGAAGTGTTCCCCTTTCTCCACATCCTCTCCAGCATAAGCTGTCATTGATTTTTTTTTTATCTTAGCCATTCTGATTGGTGTAAGATGGAATCTCAGAGTTGCATGTAGAGCATTTCCTTAAGTGTTTTTCTGCCATTTGAGATTTTTCTGTTGAGAATTCTCTGTTTAGGTCTGTACCTCATTTTAAAAATGGATTACTTCTTATTTTGATGTCTAGTTTCTAAATTTCTTTGTATATATTGGAGATCATCCCTCTGTCAGATGTGTGGTTGGTAAAAATCTTTTCTCATTCTGTAGGGAGTCATTTTGACTTGACCTTTTTCTTGCTTTACTGAAGCTTCTCAGTATCAGGAGGACCCATTTATTAATTCTTTCTCTCAATGTCTTGTATTTTATTTAGGAAGTGGTTTCCTGTGCCTATGTGTTCATATGTATGTTCCACTTTCTCTTTCAGTGTGGATGGATTTATACTGAGCTTTTTGATCCATTTAGATTTGAGTTTGTGCATGACAATAGATATGGAACCAATTGCATTCTTCTAATTGTTGATGGCCAGTTATACCAGCACCATTTGTTGAATATATTTTCATTTTTCCTTTTTATATTTTTAGCTTCTGTGTCAAAAATTAGTTGTTCATAAGTGTGGAGGTTGACATTGTGGTCTTCAGTTTGATTCCATTGGTCCACCTGTCAGTTTTTAGGCCAGTACCAAACTGTTATCATTGCTATAGCTTTATAGTAGTTCTTGAAGTCAGGGATAGTGATGACCCCAGATGATCCTTTATTGTACAGGATTGTTTTGGCTATCCTAGGCAAAAAAAAGTCTGTAGAGAATTCTGGGACTTTGATGGGGATTGCATTGAATCTGTAGATTACTTTTGGAAGGATTATTACTATCTTGATCATACCTATGCAAGAACATGGGAAATATTTCTATTTTTGGATTATCTTCTTATTGATGAATACAAATGGAATCTGGGATTGGTTAATAAGAATGATTTATTAGGGGATATACTCACACAAAGGAACCAGTGACCAGGTTGGCACCCTGAACAAGTTTGGACCCAGAATGCTTCCCAATATTGGCTCAGCCTAGAAAGACCAAGTGCTGGCCCCCTTGCTCTTATACACCCTTCTAACTGTGACCATGTCCAAACAGGCATCATCTGCAGTACCTGTATTCAAGGTCTCTCTCTATAATTCTCGTTTTAGTCTAAAGAGGAATTAAATTGAGACAAAACTAAATTGTGTATAAAACATCTTAACATATGTGAAAGCATACATTATCTTCAGTAGAGAAAAGACTTCAAAGAGTAAGACGATGTGTGATAAACAAATTATACATAAGTTACATCATACAAGGATATATAACAATGTAACTTATCTATAATTAACAATCATATATGTGAATCACAGGAAAATATAATAATGTACTTATATCTCATCCTAACTATATCTATTCCATCTAAACTCTAAAGTCATCTAAAAGAGATGTCCAAGCATGTTCACCTCCTTCCAAACATAAGCCTACACATTAGGAAACAAGCCCTAACTAGGTGTACATTATCCTTAGTGTCAATAGTTGGGAAAGGGAGCATAGTATTCTTTGAGTTACTTCCTGCCAATATGGGACGATGATAGCCTCATGTGGTCCTGTAGGAAGAAAATGTTGGAGTAGAGAAAGTCTTGTTTGGACTATCTGCAACACATGTATCCAGTCTGTCTTTGGTGGAAGATGCTTGATTGAAGTTCTTGGTAGAAGTCCGTATCTTGATTGAAGTCCTTCTGTTGTTTTAAGTTGTTATCTGAAGCAGTGGCCAGAGTGTAATTAGAACAGACACCATCTCAGCTAGCTGTTCTGCAGTTGTCTAAAATGATGTAGTCCAAATGGAGTTTGGAGCAGTGATTGTCAGTTCAAACACATCCAATTAGATCCACCGGAAACAATGAGGTGGGCCCCCATTTTTTTTCTGGATAGTTCAAAGATTTCTGTTAGGAAGTCCATTTTTCACTGTGGAGAAATTTTTTTCTCCATTTTTTTAAATTTAAATTAGAAACAAGATTGTTTTACATTTCATTCCCAGTTCCCTCTCCTTCCCCTCCTCCTCTGCCCCCCACTAACACCATACCTATCCCATATTATTTCTCCTCCCCAGGCGGAGTGAGGCCTTCCATGAGAGGTATTCAGAGACTGTCATATCCTTTTGTATAGGGTCTAGGCCCTCCCACATGTGTCTTGGCTGAGGAAGTATCCCTCTATGTGAAATGGGCTCCAGAAATCTACTCCTATGTTAAGGAAAAGTACTGATCTACTACAAGAGGCCCCAAAGATTCCTGAGCCCTCCTCACTGACACCCACATTCTTGGGATTTGAATAAGTTCCATGATGGTTTACTAGTATTAAGTATGGGGGACAAGAGCTCCACCATACTCAGGTCAGATATTTTTGTGGGTTTCACCAATATGGCCTTGACCCCTTTGATAATTATTACTCCTTCTCTGCAACTAAACTCCAGTTCAGTTCAGTGTTTAGCTGTGGGTTTCTACTTCTGCTTCCATCAGCTGCTGAATGAAAGCTCTAGGATGGTATGTAAGTTAATCATCAATCTCATTATCAGGGGAGGCCATTTAAGTTAGCCTCTCCATTGTTATTTAGATGGTTAGTCGGTGTCATCCTTGTAGATCTCTGGATCTACCTAGTGACTGATATCTCTTTAAACATATACTGGCTCCCTTTTTGATGTATCTCTTATTATGCTTTCCTCTATTCTTCCCTTACAAAACTTTTCTGCTCCCTTATGTCCTCTCCCCTCCTCTTCACCCCTTCTTATTCTCCTAGCTCCCTCTGCCCTACCACATGCTCCCAATTTTTCTCAGAAGAACTTGTCCCTTTCCCCTTCTCCAGAAGACCATGTATGTCCCTCTTAAAGTCCTCCTTGTTGCCTAGCTTCTCTATTGGTAAGGATTGTAGCCGAGTAAGCCTTTGCTGTATGTCTAAAATCCATAAATGAGTGAGTGAATACCAGGTTTCTCTTTTTGTGACTCGCTAACCTCTCTCAGAATGGTTTCTTCAAGTTCCATGTATTTGCCTGGGAATTTCAAGCTTCCATTGTTTCTTTTTCCTCCTAGTAGTACTCCATAATTTAAATGTACCACATTTTCTGTATCAGTTTCCTCAGTTGAAGGGCATCTATGTTGTTTCCAGGTTCTGGCTATTATAAATAATGCTTTGATGAACATCATTGAACAGATGTCCTTGTTTTATGAATGTGCTTCTTTTGGGTATATGCCTAAGAGTAGAATTGCTGGATCTTGTGGTAGACTGATTCCCATTTTCCTGAGGAATCGCCATACAGATTTCCAAAGTGGCTGTACAAGTTGGCACTCCCACCAGCAATGAAGGAGTGTTCCATTTTCTCCACAACCTCTCCAGCACAAAATGTCATTAGAGATTTTGATTTTAGCAATTCTGACAGGTGTAAGACGATATCTCAGAGTTGATTTGGTTTGCATTTCCCTGATGACTAAGAATGTTGAACACTTTCTTATGTGTCTTTCAGCCATTGTAGATTCCTCTATTGAGAATTGTCTATTTAGTTCTGTACCCTACTTTTTTCCCAACTTTTTTATTTGAATTAGAAACAGGATTGTTTTACATGACAATCCCAGTTCCCTTCTCCCTCCCATCCTCCCCTACCCCCCCAACTAAAACCTTATCTGTCACATATCTTTTCTGCTCCCCATGGATGGTGAGACCTTCCATAGGGTGTCATCAGTGTCTATTGTATTTTTTGGGATAGGGCCTAGGCCCACCCCCATGTGTCTTGGCTCAGGGAGTATTCCTCTATATGGAATGGGCTCCCAAAGTCTACACCTATACTAGGGATCAATACTGGGCTTCTACAGGAGTTCCCATAGATTTCTGAGGTTTCCTCACAGAAATCCATGTTCCAAGGTTCTGGATCCGTCCCATTCTGGTATTCTAGCTCTCAGACTGGGGAGCAAGAGTTCCTGGATGATCAGGTCAGCTATTTCTGTGGGTTTCACCAGCCTGGTCTGGACCTCTGTGCTCTTCACTGATTCTTCAATGCATCTGGGTTCCAGATCAGTTTGGTGATTAGTTATGGGTGTCTGCTTCTACTTCCTCCAGCTGCTAGATGAAACCTATAGGATGGCATATAAGTCAGTCATCAATCTCATAATCAGGGGAGGGCATTTAAGGTAGCCTCTCCTCCATTGCTGAGATAGTTAGTTGGTGTCATCTTTGTAGATCTCCAGACATTTCCCTGGTGACTTATTTCTCTGTAAACCAAAAACGTCTCCCTCTATTATGATATCTCCATTCTTGTTATCATGTATTCTTCTCCTGACTCAAATATTCTGCTCCCTCATGTCCTCAGCATCACTCTTCTTCTCCCCTTCTCATTCTCCTAGCTCCCTCCCGCCTCTTCCCGTGCTCCCAATTTTCTCAACAGATCTTGAACCTCTTGCCTTTTCCAGGGGACCATGTATGTCTCTCTTAGGGAACTCCTTGTTTATTAGCTTCTTGGGCAGTGTGGATTGTAGGCTGGTAATCCTAACTCTATGTTTAAAATCCTTATATGAGTGAGTACATACCATGTTTGTGTTTTTGTGATTTGGTTACCTTGCTCAGTAGGGTTTCTTCTAGATCCATCCATTTTCCTGCAAATTTCAAGTTTCCATTGTTTTTTCCACTGAGTAGTATTCCATTGTGTAAATGTACCACATTTTCTCTATCCATTCTTCAGTTGAAGGGCATCTAGGCTGCTTCCAGTTTCTGGCTATTACAAATAGTGCTACTATGAACATCGTTGAACAGATGTCCTTGTTGTATGAATGTGCTTCTTTTGGGTATATGCCTAAGAGTGGAATTGTTGGATCTTGTGGTAGACTGATTCCCATTTTCCTGAAGAATCGCCATACTGATTTCCAAAGTTTCTGTACAAGTTGGCACTCCCACCAGCAGTGGAGAAGTGTTCCCCTTTCTCCACATTCTCTCCAATATGAACTGCCATTGGTGTTTTTGATTTTGGCGATTCTGATAGGAGTAAGATGGTATGCCAGAGTTGTTTTGATTTGCATTTCCCTGATGGCTAAGGATGTTGAATACTTTCTTATGTGTCTTTCAGTGATTTTAGATTCCTCTATTGAGAATTGTCTATTTATTTATGTACCCCACTTTTTAATTGGGTTGTTTGGTGTTTTGGATACTAGCTTCTTGATTTCTTTGTATATTTTGGACATCAGCCCTCTGTCAGACGTGGGGTTGGTGAATATCTTTTCCCAGTCTGTGGGCTGCTGTTTTGTCTTGCTGACTGTCTCCTTTGCTTTACAGAAGCTTCTCAGTTTCAGGAGGTCCCATTTATCAATTTTTTAACTCATTGTCTGTGCTACTGGTGTAATGTTCAGGAAGTGGTCTCTTGTACCAATTAATTCAAGGGTATTAATTGGATTATTTGTTGTTTTGGAGACTAGCTTCTTGCACTTGTTTTAAATTTTGGAGATCAGCCCTCTGTTGTTTATGGGGTTGTTGAATATCTTTTCCCATTCTGTGGGATACCATTTTGTCTTGCTGACTGTGTTCTTTGCCTGACAGAAGCTTCTCAGTTTCAGGAGGTCCCATTTATTGTCAATTTCAGTGTCTTAGCTACAGGTGTACTGCTCATGAAGTTGTCTTCTGTACCAATTCATTCAAGGGTACTTCCCACATCCTCTTCTAAGAGGTACAGTGTGGATGGATTTATGTTGAGGTCTTTCATCCATTTGGAGTTAAGCATTTTGCCTGATGATAGACTTGTATCTATGTGCAGTATTCTTCATGCTGTCATCCAGTTATGCCAGCACCATTTGCTGAAGATGCTTTTTATTGCATTGTATAGCTTTAGCTTCTTTGTCAAAATTCAGGTGTTTGTAGGCATGTGGGTTAATATCAGGGTTTTCAGTTCGATACCATTGGTCTACCTGTCTGTTTTTATTCCACTGTTTTTAGGCCTATAGGTATAAAATAGACATTGAAATCAGGGATGGTGATGCCTCTGGAATTTACTTTATTATACAGGTTGTTTTGGCTGTTCTGTTTCTTTTGTTTCTCATATAAAGTTGAGTATTGTTCTTTCAAAGTCTGTAAAGAATTATGTTGGGATTTTGATGGGAATTGCATTGAATCTGTAAATTGCTTTTGGCAAGATTGCAATTTTTACTATGTTGATCCTACCTATCCAAGAGCATAGGAGATGTGTCCATTTTCTGGTGTCTTCTTTAATTTTTTTCTTTAAAGACTTAAAGTTCTTGCTATACAGGTCTTTCCCTTGTTGGGTTAGTACTACACTAAAATATTTTCAGTTGTTTTTGGCTATTTTAAAGTGTCTTCTTTATTTAGTAGGGCTATTGATTTTTTTTAGTTAATCTTGTATCCTGCCACTTTGCTGAATGTGTTTGTCAGTTGTAGGAGCTCCCTGGTAGAGTTTTTTTGGGTCACTTATGTAAGCTATCATATCATCTGCAAATAGTGAAATTTTGACTTCTTCCTTTCAGAATTGTATCCCCTTGATCTACTTTTGCTGTCTTATTGCTCTAGCTAGCACTTCAAACACAATACGATATGGAGACAGTGGATAGCCTTTTCTTGTTCCTGATTTTAGAGGAATCACATTGGGGTTCTCTCCAGTTAGTTTGATATTGGCTATTGGTTTACTGTACATTGTTTTTATTATGTTCAAGTATATTCTTGTTATCCCTGATATCTCCAGGACCTTTATCATGAAGGGATGTTGGATTTTGTCAAAGGATTTTTAGGATCTAGTGAGATGATCATGTGGTTTTTCTTTTTCAGTTTGTTTATATGGTGGGTTACATTGATGGATTTTCATATGTTGAACCAACGTGGCATCCCGGGGATGAAGCCATCTTGATCATGGTGGATGAATTTTCATATATGTTTCTGGGTTCAGTTTTCCTGTATTATATTGATTATTTTTGCATCAATGTTCATGAGGCATATTGGTCTGTTGTTCTCTTTCTTAGTTGTTTTTTTTTGTGGCTTGGGTACCAATGTAATTGTAGCCTCATAAATAGTTTGGCTATGAACCTTCGGCTGCTATTGTGTGGAACAATTTGAGGAGTACTGGTATTAGCTCTTCTCTGAATTTTGGGCGGAATTCTGCACTGAAACCATCTGGCCCTGTCCTTTAATTGGTTAGGAGAGTTTTGATGATGGCTTCTATTTCCTCAGTAGTTATAGGCTGTTTAAGTTGCTTATATTTTCTTGATTCAATTTTGGTTCCTGATATCTGTCCAGAAAATTGTGTATTTTCTTTAAATTTTCCAATTTTGTGGTGTACAAGTTTTCGAAGTATGACCTGAAGATTCTGTGGATTTCCTCATTGTCATATTTCTTTATTGTATCTATTTCAGCTTTCAGGTCTTCAACTGTCTGAATTGTTTCCTTCAGCTGTTTGATCGTATTTTCCTTAGGCTTTCTTAAAAAAAATTGTTGATTTCTTGCATCTTTGGGTTTATCTTTTCTGCCATATCTCTGAAGGATTTTCTCATTTCCTCTCTTAAGTTCTCTGTCATCTGCATGAATTTGTTTTTAAGGTTGTTCTCTTCTGCTTCCTCTGTGTTGGGATATTCAGGTCTTGCTGGCATAGAGTCCATAGAATTTGGTGGCATCATAATTATTCTTCTGTTGTTGGATATGTTCTTTTTTGGTTTTTCAAGACAGGGTTTCTCTATGTAGTTTTAGAGCCTATCCTGGCACTCGCTCTGGAGACCAGGCTGGTCTCGGACTCACAGAGATCTGACTGCCTCTACCTCCCAAGTGCTGGGATAAAGGTGTGTGCCACCAACGCCTGACTGGATGTGTCTTATATTGTTGTCTTCCCATCTCTTCTTCCAGTGGGTGCAGGTGGTGTCTCTTTCTTTTTGGTGTGTTTGGGTTCAGGGTCTCCTCTGGTGTGTTCAAGACGATCTGATACTCTGATGGATCTCAAGGTGGTTGCAGGTGGATATGAGGCACTTGCTCTCCAGGTGGGTTGGAGCGGGACTAGCACAGAGATGTCAGCAGATTCTGGGTTGTTGGTCCTCAGGGGCCGAGTAGGCCTGCCTGTAGACCCCAGGACAGGAGTTCCCAGAGTGTGAAGGTGGAAGTTTGTCCCAAAGCAGGGGCCAGAGCAGCTCACCTCTGCCTTGAGTGAGTGCAGAAGTTGCTGTGGGGAACTCAAATTTTAATATCAGCAGAGAAATTTTAATTTTCATATTTGTGTATATTGGGAAAGACAACTGATGGGGAATGCCCTTCTATATATGTTTATTGCATTGGTTCTTGAATAAAGCACTGTTCGCCCAATGAGGCAGAATGAAAGGTGGAACTAGAAATCAAGGAGGATTCTGGGAAATGTAGTAAAAAGAAGTCTTGTGATCTAGGCAGGAAGTGACATAGCAGGCAGACTCAGAATATAAGCAGGGACAAGAAGGAAATCATTCTCTTCCTCCTTGTCTCTTCTCTGGAGCCTCCATGTGAGCCCTACATGAGAGGACACAAGCCTCCAGTGTCCTACATCAGATAAGGTTTTATAAATATATAGAATATGGCTATGGTTGATATTTAAGATAGCAAGTATATAAGGAATCCTAGTCATTGGCCAGCAGCATGCTACCTAATGTAAGTCTCTGTGTATTATTTGGGTCCCTAACATGGCAGGTAGAACGTGGGCAGACCTGGGATGGCTGGTGGAAACATTTATTGTTACAAGCAACAATAGGGAAAATAATAATTTTGAGGAATTTATCCCTCTATATTTCTATTGCCAGAGGACTCATAGACTGCCCAGCTCTCCTAACTGACACCCATGCTCAGGCAGCCTGGTTTGGTACTATTTTAGTTCCCCAGCTGTCAGACTAGAGTCCATGAGTTCCCATTTCCCCAGTCAGCTCTTTCTGTGGGTTTTCCTATGATGTAAATGACTCCTTTGTTCATCACTCCTCCCTCACTGAAACTGAATTCCAGGAGATTGGCTCAGTGCTCAGCTGTGGATCTCTGCTTCTGCTTCCATCAGCTACTGGATTATTGTGCGGAGAATAAATAATTATGTCTATTTAAGGAATCTAGAACAGTTTAGGTAAATATGAAGGTTTGTTTTTAACTTTAAATATATTTTATCTTAAAAGACACACACTAGAAAGCATACAATATCCAAGTAGTTTTCTTCAGTCCATGTGTCTCTCACACCTATTTGCATTGAATACTTGAGGAAACCAAATGCAAATTACAAGGTTTTATTTAAGAGTATATAGTATGTGTCTTCTTCAAAAAAGTTATTATGTTGAAATAAGAATATCATCTTATTCTAGTTTTCCATAAACAAAATCTGACGGTAAAAGATTAGTTTCACTCCTATTTTAAAGTATGCAATTTTATAGAATCAATGATGAAAGAAATATGTTAGATGCAGAGGAAATATTGCTACAAGAATATAATGTATTATTGAAGTAGAATGTACACATTAATCAATTGTGCAATATTATCTTCTGAGTGACTGATTGAACTATTGCATGTTAGGACAATCCATATAGAGAAGAAAGTAAAGAATTTATCTTTCTGTTTTCAAGTTATTAGAGATTCAGTCTATGTATTATGGCCTCCTCTTTATCTCTATGCCCACTCAAGCTTAAATATTGGAGAGATGTATTTTCATCAGAAACTATTTGTTTGGAAAACTGACAAAATGGAGGAATTAAAAAAGAATGAGAAAAATGGATTATGTCGGATATTGTTAATATGAAGACATAAAAAGTCCAGAGACAAGGACAAACAGTAAACAAAGAAAAATTAGCCAGGAATTATTTTAGTGAATGCTATGTAGTCTCATTTCAAACTCAGTACCAATAATGTGAAGTAAAAGAATGAAATATTAAATTTAAAATCTAAACGATTCAATGATATATTTAGAGTTTATGCCATAGTCCATGTGGAGCCAATGACAGAATGCTTTCTACTATTGTTGGTAGCTAAAGTATATGAGTAGATAATATGAAGGATTGGGAAATAGGAAAGTAAGAGTAATTAGGGAAAATGTATGACAATTTTAAGTATATACATTTATTATCCACTAAAAATTGTATTTCCTCATGAAAATATTTCAGAATGCCTTATTCCTACATGTATCATATGACATAATCTACCTTACCTTCTATATAAAAAATTCTGTTAATATAGATATAATTTGTTTTTAAATAGTCACGTAATTTTTGGAAATAAATACATATTCACTCATATATATGAATTATATATATATTCACACACTTGTATATGACAAACATATTTTGACTTATAGTAAAAATTGTAATTGGCTCCCTATTCTCCCATAGGTACTGTTTAACCTCTGTATCTCTTGACGTTTTGAAGGGCCTTTTCTTTACCGATTGATTCCAAATTCTTTTTGTTCCCTTGAATGAATGTAAATTATGTTTAATTTTTATAATTCTGAGTTAAAGAAATGGATCTTACCATAAACATCACTTATTTCTCTGTTGAAAAAATACACTGATCATTTATAAACATTCACATTGATTGATTAATAACTTTGGACATTTTACATAAAATTCTTTCTTGTTTTTGTTTTTTTCAAGACAGGGTTTCTCTGTTGCTTTGGAGGATGTCCTGGAACTACCTCTTGTAGACCAGGCTGGTTCTGAACTCAAGAGATCCACCTGCCTCTGCCTCCTGAATGTTGAGATTAAAGGCTTGCACCACCACCACCAGGTGGTAAAACTCTTCCTTAAAGTACTTTGGCTTTATAATTTGTTGTAGATATTCAGCGAAGTTTTTTTTAAAAACTCTTGCTTTACTTTAAAATTTTTATTTTTTATAAGCTCATTTTATCACACAAGGCCATTTTTACTTAAAGATGCATTACACATTGAGCAAAATTTCAGCTTAACATCTCTAGTTTCCTTTTGTACCTCTGCATTTACCACATTGTACCCGTTATGCAAAATTGGTTCTGTTTTCAGGATCCTTCTTATTGGAGGTCTTGCTGATTAATTAGACATTGCGTGAACAACTTCTAACTTAAGACTGCTGGATGACCTTGGTAGTTTGAATGTAATTGGCTCCTCTAATTTCACTATTAGAAGGTGTGGCCTTGTCAAAGCCATGTGGGAAGAAGTGTGTTACTATTGACTGCTGCTTTGAGGTTCCCTATACTCAAGATATTCCCAGTGAGACAAACTATATTCTGTTACCAACAAGATTTGGAACTCTCAGCTACTTTCACAGCAATATGTTTGCTTGCTTGCACATCAGAATAATTCACCATGATGATAAGGGTCTAAACCTCAAACATTCAAAGTGAGTCACCCAATCAAATATGTTGCTTTATAAGAGTTGCCATGGTTATGATGTCTCTTAACAGCAATTAAAAACACATCTGAAGCAGAAGTTCATACGATACAAAGGTTATTTCTGTGATAGACCTTATCATGTTTTTATTTGGAGGAATTTGGACATTGGTACTTTGGGTTTGAAAAGGACTGGAATGATTTAAACACTGCTTAATGGGCCATAATAGTAGGGACATGGAATTCAATCATGCTGATAATGATTTGAAATATCATGACCTGGCTCAAGAAGTTTCAGAGAAGAATTTTAGTACCTTGCTTAGAAATCTTGTATGATATTTTGATGAAGAATGTGGCTGCATTTTTCCCTTCTCTGAAAAGTTTTCCTAAGGCTAATGTGAAAAGTTTTGGATTAATTCCCTTGGCAGAGGAAATCTCAAAATAGTCTAGTATATTCTCTGTTGTGTGGTTATTAGTGGTATGTGAGAGCTTTAGTGACTCCATCTTGTTGTGATAGTTCAAAAGTGCATACTTGTTTTGCTCAAGCAGTGCTGAAATAGGACAAACAAGATATTTATCCAAAACAGGACACAGTTAACTCCTTGAGAACAAGATATTTTGAAGTGGTTCAACTGTTCCTTGAACAGGTACCTTCAGGTAAAGAAGTCTGTAACTATGTTGCCTATATCTGAACTGTATATAAGCACTGAGGAGATTAAACATGGGGCTGCAGTATCCACTGACTTTTCCCCTGTGTGCAACTCTTTGTCTTGTCTTTGTTTTTCCTTTAATCATCAGACCCCATTCCAGTACACATCGGCAGGTTCTGAGAGTGGTAACTCTAATGATGATATATAATGAAAAGGAACAAGCTAAGCAAGGAAAATATTTGAGGAGAAAAACAGCACCAGAAAGGGCAATAGAGCTAAATTCTGTTTTCAAGGATATTAAATAGACTAAGAAATGGAATAAAAGGAATGGTATCCTAAGGGAAAAATCCCACCCAGCTATGTTTCCAACTTCTCAAAAGCAATTAAAGAAAATCTCAAATCAAGGTGTGTTGGTGCACTCCTTTAATCTCAACACTAGGAATCTGAGTGGCTGCTGGATCTCTGAGATTGAAGAAAGCCTGGTCTCAATATCCAGTTTCATGACAGCCAACCTTAGGCAGTGAAGGACAGAAAACTGGTGAAGATATCATTGACTAAGGGTGCCATGTTTCAGCTCCAGTAACCAGCAGAACTTGACAGCTTTGCCCACATGGCTCTGGATTTAGGGATAAAAGAAAGGGTTATGGAATTTGCCTCCACTTCTAAGGCAACCCAGTCATGTGTCTGTAGTATCCCTGAATGGAGGCATTGAGAGTCCATTGTGTGAAGCTCTGAATTTGAAGACTGAATTTCCTTGGAGACAATAAGATGTTAGAGATTCCAGGGTTGTAGGACACCTGCCTAGGAGAGCTGCTAACAGAGAGAGGAACTAGCCCAAGAGAAAGAAGTATGTTGCAGTCAAATAAGTTTGAATGGAATTGGAGATATGGAGAGTCTTTTGACATCAGATATGATGATTAAAAGTTTGCTGGTTGCTCAGCTGGATTTTGGTTTTGCTTTGGTACAGTATTTCCTTTCTATGTTCCCTTCCATGCTTTTTGGAATGGTAATATATATCCAGTTCCTTTATATGTTGGAAGTGTGAGATCTTTTTCATTTTGATTTTTTCTGTTTTTCATTTAAATTAGAATCACGCTTGTTTTACATATCAATCCCAGTTCCCTCTCCCTGCCCTCCTAGCCTGCTCCACACCACCCCCTATCCCATCCCCTTTGTTCTGCACAAGGAGGGTGCGGTCTACCATGAGGGATCTTCGAAGTCTGTCGTATCATTTGGAGCAGGGCTAGGCCCTCCCCCGTGTGTCTATGCTGAGACAGGATACTCTTTCATTTTGATTTATTAGTAGTTACAGTTAATAGATTGCCTGAATCTTAGAAGAGACTTTGAATTTCAGAATTTAAAACATTGTTGACACTGTGATATACTATTAGGATGTTGGAGTTGGAGTGAATGAATTTTGCATTGTGATATTGTTATAAGCTTATGGTGTGTAGGCATTGAAATGTGGTAATTTGAATGAAATTGTAACACATGAGCTCATAGGGAGTGGCACTGTTAGGAGATATGGCCTTTTTGGAGGAAGTTTGTCACTGTGGGTGTAGGCTTTTAGGTCTCCTATGATAAAGCTCCACCAAGATAAACAGTCCCCTTCCTGTTGCCTTCTGACCAAGATGTAGACAATACCATGTCTTCCTGCATGTTATGATAAAGCTTGAAGTGAATCTTGGTGGATTCTGTGGTGGGAGAGTTTGACCAAGGCAGGGGATAAACATGCCAGGCAGATAAAGCTTAAGTGAGAAGTTTTATTAGAAATGGGAGGGAGGGGAAGGAAAGAGAAAAGAGGTAAAGAGACACAGAGACAGAGTGAGGATAGAAGAGAAGAGGGAGACAGGAAAAGTCCTGTCTACCCCAGTGGAACAGCAGGAAAGAGAGCATAAGTTGGCAGGAGTCTTTCTTTTAAAGGGGTCATCTGCACTTGCATCCAGATTAGTAGTCATAGAACTCTGGGATTACCAGGGTGCTGCCTGAGTGCATTCTGCCAGGTGACAGGGGCAGGCCAGCCTAATGCCTGAATCTGTACCCTCCATGCTGCCACACTCCCTTTCAGGATGAAAATGGACTACACCTCTGAAAATGTAAGCAAACTCAATTAATTTTTTTTCTTTTGTGAGTTGCTGTGGTCATGTTGTCTCTTCACAGCAATAGAAACATTAACTAAGACAATGAATCAGTCTTTAGACTGCTCTTTCAGATGAACAAAATAACTTAGATCACTCTTTTGTTCATTTTTTGTTTCATTTTTGAAATTGTGAGTAAGAATGCATTAGTTGGTCTGTAATAAAATACGTGTCATGAGACAAGACAAAACTAAGGGAGGGATAAAAGTAAAACAGCAAGAAACATATATTATTGCACTCAACAAAAGTTTTTCCTCATGTGATTCTGTAATATTAAAAGTGCATAGTAATTGTATGAATAAACATAAAAATCAGCACCATAGGTGACATCAGCTACACCCATAACACTGTACCATACTTAAATGTGTAACATAGTCTATTCCCCTGAACTCAGAATTATTGATGAAACTGCACATTTTATGTCTCTAGCTTGTGATTTCCATTTAAGATTTCTCCTCTTATAGTCTGTTTCTACTGAGCAAATATCAACATATTTATGTGGGATGTCTTTCTGTATGCAGCAAATCTGCATTGCTTTTGTTGCTTGATAAATAAAGATGTTTCAGAAAATGGCCAGGAAAACTGTAGCTAGGTGAGAAATACAAACAAAGCTGCAGAGAGATAAAAGGAGGAGCTAGGGAAATGCCATGTAGCCACCAAAGGAATAACATGTTGGAGACTTATTAGTAAACCACAGCCTCATGGCAATACACACATTAATAGAAATGGGTTAATTTCTCTGTAGAGCTAGCCAGTAAGAAGCCCAAGTCATTGGCCTAACAAACACAATTTAATATTAGCTTGAGTTTGACTATTTCACAAGCAAGTATGGGGAACCAGCATGTGGGACAAAAACTGCTCCAGTGAAAATGGGCAAGACTCAGAAAAACTTCCAACTACAATTGCTCAGGATTAATAATCCTTAAGTCACCTATATCCCTTACATTCCACCCTCAATCTGTACAATATTTTTCACATTAAATAGAAAAGGACCTTTACCATTTATTTCTATTCCTGCTCCTACTCTGGCTCAAGATACAATATCTTTTGGTATGTACATGAAAATATATGACAAAGAATGAACTATCCATGTAGTTTTAAGACAATTAAATGACTGAGAAATGCCATTATATAAGTTGATATTGCTGCCATTGAAAGTGTCTATATAACAATACTGAACAGAAAAGAACACCAATGTTTAACCACTATAAAAATTCTATTATTCTTGAGTCTGGACATACCACACTCTTGGTTCTCCATCTGCTCTCTGCTCTCTGCCATCTGACTGTCACCTAAGGCCCACCCTCAGTAGCCCAACTTTATATAGATGATAAATGAGCTGAGAAAGAAGTCAGAGAAACATCACCCTTTACAATAGGAAATGACAACATAAACTATCTTGGGGTAACAATAACCAAAAATGTGAAAGACCCGTATAGTAAGACCTTTGAGTCTTTAAAGAAAGAAATTATAGAAGATACCAGAAAATCGAAATATCTCCCATGCTCATGGATAGGTAGGATCAACATAGTAAAAATGGCAATCTTGCCAAACACTTTCTCCAGATTCAATGCAATTCCCATCAAAATCCAAACACAATTCTTCACAGAACTTGAAAGAACAAGACTGAACTTCATATGGAAAAAAAAACCCTGAATAACCAAAACAACCCTGTATAATAAAGGAATTGTCGGAGGCATCACCAACATTGACTTCAAGCTCTATTATAGAGCCATAGTCCTGAAAACAACTTGGTATTGGCACAAAAATAGACAGGTAGACCAATGAAATTGAATTGAAAACCCTTATATTAACCTACACACATATGAACACCTGATTTTTAAAAAAGAAGCAAAAGTTATACAATGGAAAAAAGAAAACATCTTCAACAAATGGTGTTGGCATAACTGCATTCTGACTTGTTGAAGATTGCAGTTAGATCCATATCTATTGCCATTCACAAAAATTAACTCCAAATGGAGCAAAGACTTCATCATAAATTCAGCCCCACTTAACGTCCTATAAGAGTAGGTAGGCGGTACCCTCAAACAAATTGGTACAGGAGACTTCTTTCTGAACATAACACCAGAAGCACAAACACTGAGAACAACACATAATAAACAGGACCTCCTAAAACTAAGAAGTTTCTGTAAGGCAAAGGACACAGTGAGCAAGACAAAACAACAGCCAACAGAAAAGATTCTTAACAACACCACATCAAACAGAGGGCTGTTCTCCAAAATATTCAATGAACTCAAGAAGCTAGCCAGAAAAACACCAAACAATGCAATTAAAAGTTGCATTGCAGAACTAAATAGAGAATTCTCAACAGAGGAATCCAAAATGGCTGAAAGAAACTTGAGAAAGTGTTCAACATCCTTAGCCATCAGGGAAATGCAACTCAAAACCACTCTGAGATACCATCTTACTCCTGTCAGAATGGCTAAAATCAATAACACCAATGACAATCTATGGTGGAGAGGATGTGGAGAAAGAGGAACTCTCCTCCAATGCTGCTGGGAGTGCAAACATGTACAACCACTTTGGAAAGCAGTATGGTGGTTTCACAGGAAAATGGGGATCAGTCTACCTCAAGATCTAGCAATTCCTCTCTTGGGCATATACTCAAAGAATGCACACTCATATAATAAGGACATATATTCAACAATGTTCATAGCAGCATTATTTGTAATAGCCAGAACCTGGAAGCAAACTAGATGCCCCTCAACTGAAGAATGGATAGAGAAAATGTGGTACATTTACAAAATGGAGTACTACTCAGCAGAATAAAAAAACAATGGGATCTTGAAATTCACAGGCAAATGGCTGGAACTAGAAGAAACCATCCTGAGTGCGGTAACCCAGTCACAAAACGTTAAACATGGTATGTACTCACTCATTTTTTATTTTTAGACATAGAGCAAATGATTGACAGTCTATAATCCTCACTGCCATAGGTGCTAGGAAACAAGGAGGACCCCAAGAAAAGATTGCATAGTCCCTGGAAGTAGGGGAAAAGAACCCCTGACCAAATGATAGCCCAAGAGTGGGGATAGAGGAGGGAGGTTGGGATGGAAGAAGGTGGGGGAGATCAAGAGGACTGAGTCAGGGGAGGAATAGAGGAGGGCAAGAAAGGAGATGCCTTGATAGAGGGAGACAGTACAGGTATGGAGAGGGGTCTGGCACAGGCAAAATGTTAGGAGATTCACAGGGATGTGGTATAGAGGATGCCATTGATGTTCTTCCACTAAATTAGATTGGTGTATACTTTGGTTACCATTCCTAGAGCTTTCATCCAGTAGCTGTTTGAAGAATAAATAGGTACCCACAGCTAAGCACTGAACTATACTACTGGGATCCATTGGAGAGGGAGGAGAGATGAGCAAAGGAGCCAAGACAGGGCTGGAGAAACCCGCAGAAACAGTGGAACTGACACACTGATAGCATGGAGATCCTAATCATAAATCTGGGGAAACAGCATTGGACCAAAACTAAGCCCTCTGAAAGTGGGTGCCAGCTAGGAGAACAAGGCAGTCTATGGGACCTCTAACATTGGTGTCAGTCTTTATTCCTAGAGCACAAATGGACTTTGGGAGCCCATTCCCTATGGAAGGATACTTTTGCAGCCCAGATACAGTAAGAGGGCCTAGGCCCTCCCACAAATGATATGACAGACTTTTAATGTCCATGGGGGAGGACCTCACTATCCCTCGGGATGAGTTATGTAAAGTGGGTGCAAATAATGTCTATCTCAAAGGAGTCAGACCAAATGAAAGACATCCATCAGCCACACCTCATTTCTCCGAATGCCCTTAGGATTACAGCCTGCTGGCAATGGAGCTTGGTTATAAAAAAAAGGTAGAATAGTTCCTCACTGTCTCTTTGGCTTGATGGGGGAGGTCCTTCTGTGTATATATTTGTCTTATTGGATGATAAATAATGTATTGTTTGGCCAATGAGTCAGCAAGTTAGGCAGGACTAGGAGTCAAGGAGAATTTGGGGAAATGTAGTTAAGAAGTTGTGATACAGGCAGGAAGTGACATAGCAGGCAGTCTCATATATAAGCAGCAGCAAGAAGGAAGTTTTCCCTTTCTTTCTTCCTCCTGCTCTCTGCTCTGAGCTGCCATGTGATCCCTGGATGAGGACCCCAGTGGAAGGCGTACTACATAACATAAGTCTTATAAAGTATATAGATTTATGATATTTAAGACTGAGCTAACAGATGAGAAGTCCTTGTAATTGGCCAAGCAGGATTTGTACCTAATTTGAGTCTCTCTGTGTTAGTTGGGACCTTAACATGGAGGCAGGCACAACTCGGGCAGCTGGCAGAAGGCGCCCACTTGGCAGCAGGGCTCAGGCGGTATTGGAGAAAGACTTTTTGTAACAGTTGGGGGATGGGTTGGGGGGTTGTTGGGGAACATGAGAGGGTGAGGTGATGGGGGGATGGATATGTAAATATGAGTAGTAATTAAAAAATACAAATTTAAAAAGATAAAAACAATTCAAAAACAAACAAACAAACAAAAACAAAAAACCCATTATTCTATTATTCCTAATACTTATGTGGGGTATCCACTTAAATAATATGAATTATGTGAATTAATGGACAATTGCATGCTATATTATAAATGATACTTCAAAATAATTTTGAAAGAAGAAAAAATTTTAAACTAATACAAATGCAATAAGAAAAACACCTATTAACTAATACAAGCATTGTTTGAAGAAATTAAAGAAACTGAGGCAGAGGGGAAAAGGTAACTGGAAAAATCATACTTAAATCACTTTGCCTTCTGACCTCCATAGATGTTCTGTGATATGTATTTGTGCATATGTGTGTATGTGAGAAAGAGAGGAAAAAGTTAGTATACAAAAATTTAAGAGTTACTATTTTTTTTTGAAGATAGAATTTAAAGAAGACATCAAAATATGGCCCAAACGATCTTAGAATAGGCCATTCATATTATGAAAACCATGGAGAAATCTATAGGAAGCTGTTGGCAGTATTTGGGGATGGGAAAAGAGGATTGAAGACAGTCATAAGGATCACTAGTTAAAAGAGATCATTCAGTCAAGCTGATCCTAAATTCAAGGCTATAAATTGTGGATACTAAAACAATCTGTTTTCAGTTATTTGACAAATATGAGCTGGAAAAATAAGAAATTAAACAATTTTGAAGTGGTCAGTAATATTTAATTGGACAGTTAGTAAATATCATGCATACATACATGCGTGCCATACACATCTGTATACAGTCTTACGCTGAAAGCCTCAATGATTAATACTACTAGTTTTAGTAGTATAATATGCTATAAATCTTGTAAATTTTCTTTTATAGTATATAATTTCTGATCCCCCCACAGGAATTTTTGAGATTTTAATTAACATCATTTTTTAAAACTTTTTATTGATTCATTTTGGATTTCATATTATCCATCCTGATCTGACTCATCTCATCTTCCTCTCACTTTGGTCGCCTATCCATGCCACTTCCACCTGACAAAAAATATCTTTTAAAGTAAAACCAAACAGAAACAGAAACAAGCAAACAAACAAAGACAATCTCAGTGTGGAAGCTGTAGTCTGACCCAATGAGTCATGCACTTTGTCCATATATGTTTACTTGTAAGTTTTCATTGCAATGGCCTCTGGCTTTTGCTATACTCTCAATACAGGGCTCTCATTGGGACTCATCCTGGGAATTCTATTGTTCCCTTGTTTCATGGAGACATACAGCTTTGGATCGGTAGGTCTGGCCTCTTCACATGCAGGTCTGGCCTCTTTACATGCTCCAGTAGTTCATAGATCAAGTGGGTGTTAGGGTACCCTACCTCTCAGTCTTTGTTCTATACCTGTGGTGTAGCTGGGTTGGCCCCTCTACAAGTGTTTCCTCACTGTCTTTATAAGGGCAGGCTCTCTAGCACTACTCTGGCTATTTCACCCAATGTGGCAGACAGGAAGTAGCAGGGCCGGTCATCCTTTCATGATCTGAGGTCCAGCTTACCCACAATCACACCCTCAAGGCCAGCTCTATCGTTACTTCCAGGAAAGGTGCAGGGCCTGCTTTAAAAAATGTTACACTTGGTGGGCAGCAAGGCAGGCTCTTTTATTTTCATGAGCCTAAGGTAAGCTCCCCTGCTTGTTGCAGGTGGCAAGGCATGGAGGGAAGGCGCATTTCCCTGACTCTTGCTATCCAATGGCATACAAAGGAGGGGTGGGGGCAGATCTCCTGCTTTCACACCCACAAGTGCAGCACACCTGCACCCCAGCCAACAGCGTCTGCTCTAGAGTGCTGCCCAGGCTAGGTGCCATGCTTGCTTTCATGTGTGCTGTGGCAGGCAGAGGCCAGGAACAGTTGTCCAACTATCGTATCTCTTGGGCTAGTGTTCTCACTGCTGCAGGGGGCAAGGGGTGAAGGGAGGGAGGACACTTGATTCCTACCCATACCACCACATGACTGATGAGAAGGGAGTGGATCAGTCCTGCTTCTCTCATCTCATCATGTCATCGTACAGCCTGACAGACAGACAAAAGACGGGGCCTTCCCTCCTGGGCACACCTGTTGGTAGGGAATAGTGCTAGGTTCAGCTCTCCCACAGATGGTGAAGGGTAGTAGAGGGGGAGGTCCCCTCTCCATGGACATCTCCACTGTATGGGAGATAAAAGTTTGGGACAGATGTCCCATTG
This sequence comes from Cricetulus griseus, assembly GCF_003668045.3. Taxonomy (NCBI): domain Eukaryota; kingdom Metazoa; phylum Chordata; class Mammalia; order Rodentia; family Cricetidae; genus Cricetulus; species Cricetulus griseus. Next base: position 54,787,397 of record NC_048604.1, read on the forward strand.
CATTCGCATGACATATCACCTGCACCTCCGTCAGCTCCTGAGTGCTGGAGAAAATGAGGGCAAGGATCAGAGTTCCCACTCTCCTGATCACTAGACCAATTTTTGAAGCCTGTTGTAGATGGCTATGGATTAATATTCTTACTTTCATAGTTGTATATGGTATATATCTCTGATGTGTATTTTTCCCTTACAGTTTATAATTCCTGATTTTTTTCGTAAGAATTTTAGTAGTTAACACGATTTTATTGCTACTATCCCATGGACCTGATGCAATCCTCAGAGATACTTTTCCCATTAATATGATTATTAAATAAATAGCAAAATATATCTATGGAAAAGCTGCATGTCTTCAGAATCTTTCACTTCCCCTCTCTCTCCCTTTTTGTGGGTGTCAACTATAAAACCTTTTGTTTCTCTCCAGGTATCTGGTTAGAAAAGTTGTTTTTATTGGCATTTTAGTGAAGGTTTATTTTTAGCCTACTGAATATAACAAGATTTTAAAATTTACCCTTTTATTAAAAGTCAACCTACTTTGAATGCAAGCTAAGGAAATAGCACTCCTTATTCCATATTGCACATTCCAAATCTGGGGAGAAATAACTCTCATAATAAATCTATATCTTACATGGGTTATGTTGTTATTTTGAAAGGCAGATGAGATGTTAAATTGATATGCTGTGGATTCAGCTTGGGAATTTCCATAGTTGTTACCACTATGATTCATATGAGATTTCCCATCAAAATCAAACTATTTCATATATATATATATATATATATATATATATATATATATATATTCTTTTTCTTCTCTCTTTAAAGTGAGCAACTTAAAATTCTTTTTATTTTTTCCACTTGTAATTTTTATCATTTCTTCCAGATATGCATAACCTTTACTAACAATAATTATGGAAATGTTTTGCTCTTTGCTCAGGCAGGTCTCATTCAAGTACTATACTCAGAAACAATTTAGCTTCCCAAAACCTATGTAAATTTAAACAATTTGTCCCCAAATTTCAGCTCAGTAATTGAGACTTGAAAATGTCAAGTGAGTTATCAAACATTGGGGAAATGTTTTTGCAAAATCACAGCAGTATGGTGCATGTATTTAAATTGTGTGAACTGAAATAAATTGTCCTGTTATTTATGTTTTTATTCTCAGTCTTTCATTTTTTAAAAGTTTATGCATTAATGCTTACAGAAAAGGAGACATGGTTCCTTCTTTTTAACTTCTTCAAGAACCACCTGCATTTAGATATTTATACTTTAGTCATTATTATGTAAGGTCATTATTTTTGCATCCATGTTAACCCTAACAATTTAAATACACACATATCACAATATTTTCATTGTTTCGGTTTACTGCAGAGAGCACTACAAGCTGCTGAATCCATACCACCTTTCCAGACTGTCTGTATGCAGGAATCAGCACATCACTATACTGCATTCACCTCTGGGAGGAAAACAGCAGCCAAATAGCTCCTGGCACAGCAGTAGGAAGAGAAGAAATTTTGGCGAGCAAATATAGACTGCTGTTAATAATATTCAACAAGAATTTGGTTTACAAAGTTCTTACATTTTTAAAAGCTTGTTTTTCCCCCTCAATAGAACCAACAGCCAACCAAGTATCCCTTTGTTCCACTTAAAAGCATCGCAGGTAGATAAATGACATTTATCTCCTGGATCTAACTCCATCTTCTTTCCTAAAGGTCTTTAGCAGAATCCAGGTGTAATATTCAGGAGATTATTCAGTCAAAGAGCATTTCAAGATAACCACCTATAAATTCAGAGATCAGTGATATCAACTGTGGTGATATATTGTTCTTGATTTATGAAAGCTTGCATAGAGGTCAGAAAAGCAAAGTAGGGGGCCACTAGCTCTTACCACTACCCCAGGCTGAATGAGCTGACCTGTTGCCTCCCCTCAGTGTGGCTGGAGAATCCTGAAACTGAATGTCTTCCTATCCTCTTTGATACTGAGCCTTCCTATTTTCAGTATGTCTGGAGAATCAATGCCTCAACCTTACTGTGGCAGGAGAATCAATGCCTCCTACTGAATACTGAAGACTCTGCTTCTGCCTTTTATACCCCTCTAGTGCTGGGATGAAAGGCATGTGATCTGTTCCTCTTTTAGACTGATTCACTTTTGTGTATCCCTGGGTGACCTTGAACTCAGAGAGATCTGTTTCCCTCTTAATCCCGAGTCCTAGGCTTAAAGGAATGTACCGTCACCTCTTAGTTTCTCACTTCTTGGATTAAAGATGTGTGCCTGGCTTCTATGGCTTGTGGCTGGATTTGCTTTCTGAATCCTCAGGTAAGCTTTAATAAAAATATAAATAATATATTACTGTAATCAATCACTTGGCTAACCATTTAGGGCCAAAAATTTGTCCCAGAATTCTCAAAGGAAATATATTCTACAATACAGAAAATTTTTGTTTGTCATGTTTTCTGGGGGTGTGTTCATTTCGGCACTAAAATATGACAATTAAATACACACATTATATTCTCTATTTTATCTGTGTGCAGCCTGTAGTTTTTCCAATGAAATGTTCCTTGTTTGCCAAATCCTCCATTATATTTAGATGTCTTTTTTTCTTAGTGTTACTATTGCTGTTTTGAAACACCATGAACAAAGTAACTTGTGGAAGACAGGATACATTTTGTTTATTCTTCCAGATCTCTATTCATCACTGAAGAATGTCAGAAGATGAATTCAAAAGGGCAGAAACCTGGAGGCAGTAACTGATGCAAATGCCACTGAGAGGTACTGCTTATGGACTTGTTCATCATGGCCATCTCAGCATGATTTTTTCTAGAACTCAGGACCTCCATCCCACTAATGGCACCACCCACAATGGGCTGAGCCTTCCAGAAAAATGACTTATTAAAGAGATCCCCTTCAGCTGGATCTTATGGAGCATTTACTCAATTGAGGTTCTCCCCTTTCAGATAACTCTGGCTCATCAAGTTGACATATAACTAGCCAGAACATTTGCCTCTTTGTCAGCTTGACACAAAAACACATGGCCTGTGAGACATATTCTTTCCTTACTTGTTGTTCTCCATGATCACACATTAATATAAAATTTAAAATCCTAGTTTTTAAAAAATTCAAACACTCAGAACTTTGTCTCTTTAAAATAGCCAGTCTTTTTTAAAATACCAAGTTTTTTAAAATTCAAAGTCTCCTAACTGTGTACTCTTATAAAATCAAAAAGAAAATAAATACCCTCTCACTTCAAGAGAGAAGAACCAGGTAACACTCATAATCTGAAGAAGGCAAACTCAAACTCCAACAGTATAAATTACTCACCATGCCAAGTTGAGATTCACTCACTATTGCCTGGCTTTCTCCACAGTATTTTGCTACTTCTTTTGCATTGCCATCTTCAGCACTCACAGCTTGTTTTAGAACTGTAGGAGGGTACACTCCACCAATGCTACTGTTCTTGTTGGTAATTCTTTGATATTGGTGTCTCCAAAGTGCTTCAGTCTTTTAATGCAACTCTTACTGCACTTACACTAATATCCTCTCCTAGGATTTCTTCAGATGCCAAACCTCAGATTCTCTATATAACCTCTTCAGTCCTGGATCTTCAGCTACTCATGAGGCTGCACCCTCACCAATGTCTTCTCATGGCCTCTCACAATGCTAGGCCCCAGATGCTCTCCCACACTCAACACATTTGAAATCAGCACAACTCGGGTGACTTTGCTTCTACCAATTTAAGCTGCCATCATGAGTTACAACATTGGCTCCCTCTGAGCAGTTTCCATATGCTGGTTCATAGGAAACATTTCTCTTCACTTCAATGATGGTGGTCTCTTATTAATCACTACTAATTTCTCAGCTCCAACTAACCAGCGTCATCTATATCATTAAAACAAAGTCTTTACTTCAGTGGTTCTGGTCTCTTGTAAATCACAGGTAATTATTTAGCTCCAGCTGACCTGACACCAAAGTTTCAACAGACAAAAGACTAAGTATTCATTGCTTCCCTCTGAGGCATCACAAGCTGGCCTTCAATCATTTAAAATATCTCAACATCATTATCTTCCAAGCATCTGAACAACAGTTCACTGAGTTCTCAAGAGTCATTTTGTTAGTTCAAAATGCCAAAGTTCTTCCACAATCCTCCCCAAAACAACATGATCATGTCTGTCACAGCAACACCTCACTACACTGATACCAACTGGTTTAGTGACAATTACTGTTGTTGTGATGAAACATCACGATCAAAGAAACTTAAATCTGAAAGATGTATGTGATTTATAGCTTGAGATCACTGTCCATCACTGAAGGAAGTCATGACAGGGGACAGAAACTTGGAGGTGAGAAATGATGATAAGGTCACTGAGAAGGGATACATACAGGCTTGTTTATCGTGGCTTGCTCAGCCTGTTTTCTTAAAAATCCCCAAAACATGAGTCTACTGTTGTCACTATCCACAAAGGGCTAGGCCTTTCCCATTTAATAAAAGTTAATTCCATTTGTGTGTGAGTTATTTTTTGTTTTCACTGGTACATAGGTAATCTATTCTTCAGAGTAAATTGCAATATTACTTCAGAAAAGTGCATGCCAAAGCCCAGTACCCTTAACTGTTCATAGACCTTCAATGAGAGGTAAGTCCTCATACCAAATTTTCAATGAGTTCAGGAAATATTAAAATACTTTATAACACCATGTGACTGGATCACGAATGTTAAAATTCCAAATATATATATTAGGGAGAAAAGTTGAAAGATCACAGAAGCAAAACTCAGTCACTAACTCTTACCTCTACCTCAGACTCAATGATCAATCCTGTCTCAAAGAATCCTCAGACTCGTTTCCCATAATGCACTGAGCTCCTGCCTTTTATTCTCTCTAGTGCTGGGATTAAAGGTAATAAATCTGTTTCTCTTTGAGGCTTATTCAGTCTCATGTAGCTCAGGGTGGCCTTAAATTCACAAACATCCATCTGCTTCTGTCTCCCAGATGCTGTGAATAAAGTTGTGGCCACCACTGACTGTCCTCTATATCTAACTAGTGGATTAGGTGTGTGGCAAACTAGGGACTTAGCTCTTAACTAGGTGTGTTTTTAGTTAGTGGTTTACCTCTGGATTCTAATCTTCAGGCAAGCTTTATTTGTTAGCTTGCAAAGAATATATCACTGCATTTACCATTTTTTGCCTAAAAAGGCTATAGCCAAAGAAAAAAAATATATACAATAAGTGAAATAACTATGTACATTTATTCAGGCAATAATTATATCAGCAATGTCTAGTCCATATTTACATTTGAAAAATTCAGGTAACATACTCCATTATAAATCCCATCATAGTGATGCTAAAAGTTTGTACCCAATTCACCTTCTCTTCTAATTTGCATTATAAAAATATCTTTTCTTTTCAGAGTCTGGTAAACATTGAAAACTTTAGCTATAAATATCTAGTCTTCAACTCCCTCAGATACCTGATAAGGAAACTGAGTAAGCAGGAAGTGCAAGTAAGTGACTTCCAAAACATGTGAGAAATTACCAAAAAAAAAAAAAAAAAAGCTGGCTATCTGAACAGTCACCCAAGGTTAATCTGCAATGTTGGTACATCCCTCTTCAGACTGTAGGCCTAGAATACCTGACATACTTTTCTGTGATGCAGGATTTTTGAAGGACTCTCATGACTTACCTTGGCAAGTTTTTCAGTCACTCTCTTTTGTGTCCCGTTTGTTCAATTTGGACAGCATACTGTCAGCAGTCTAGATAAGGGCACTTTCTTGCTCAATGGTGTAATTTTGGCACAAAGAAAGCAAACTCCATGTTGAGTTTCATTGATGCCAATTATCTTCCCTGATGTAGATTGGTGTTATCAGGAACAGACATGTCTCATTGTCATAAAAAGAACTGTATGCTATTGAAACATTTTAAATGCCATATTCTATAGATCTCTGAAGTATTTGAAGATGACCTGAATACCTAAACTATATCTCTTTTGAACTTGAAAACATACCAATTATGAATACAAGTTTAATTGTAATAGGTGACTAATTACTAAACTGCATTTCTGTATTACCCTATTTGTTAATAATAATTTTCAAGGAGTAGATCTTTGCATTACCTTCTTCAATGAGCTGTGTAGTTACGATAGCTTGAAGAAGATTAGCAATTATGTATAATATGATTTAATAAACTTAATCTCAAATTTGCATTAAGATACAAAACATGCTTACAATATAAAACTACAATTCAATGTAAAACATTTAAAACCAGTAGTTGCTTCTTAAAAGTGTATTCAGTAATCTACCTTTTTATTGCATCATATCTGTAAACTTCCTTTTTAGTTTTCAGAGCAAGAACCCTGAAACTATTCTCCATTTTAGTTTTTTTTCCTGACCATTACCAATAACAACTTGTAAAAAATTCCACTAAACAATGCCAAATATTCATAACACAACAAAAGACCTAAAAACTACTTGGCAATAGAAGCATCAATTTCTTCAAGTTACTTGCTTCTGTCTGGCGTCATCTTTAGAGCAACCTGAAGAGAAAATTTTGGATTAATTATCAAGTCATAGGAAAGGTAGTTGTATCATTTTTGTTCAGTCTCTGTATAATTGGAAATTAGAGGATTTAGCTCAAGTCCTGGTTAGGGAAGTCTGTGAGACTGGATCATCTAAGCTAACAACTTTGATATTGTTCTGAGCAGTGTCTAGGAGGCTGGATCATCTTGTCTAACCACATAGAAATTGGTCTGAGCAGTGCCTGTGAGACTGAATCATCTCAGCTAGACACCTCTCTATTGTTCTGAGCAGTCTGTAGTCCAATGCTAATCTTTATTTGTTGTTTTTTAGCTAAGTGGTGTTATCATAGTCCTGTTAGAGTCATTATTGTTGGGTGCCTTCTTCCTTTTGGAGACTTCAAAGGATGGTGGTTGCCATGGACATTGTTTATTGCAGAAAACTGACAAAGACTCAAACCCTAAATCATGTACAAGAAAGTAGATGAAACTTTTTTCTAGAATTAGTTAGTACTCTTTATGACCATTAATATCCTGACAAAAGCATAAAATATACATATGTAATCTTACAATTTTTTCATGATATTTATACCTCAAGAAAATCCTAAAGAACTGAAAAGTAAAACCAAAGAATTATGAGATTAATGGCAATAAAATAGTCCCTTGAATTTGATTTTCTTCTGTCCTACATAAGGCCACTCTTCTGACGTGAGACAGAGAGTTTGGGTTTTTTACTTTAACAAAAATGACTGGATTTAGAGAGGAGAGAGCTACACTCAATCTTCAAGGCCAGCCTTAAACTTAAATTGGACTGGCACTACAGAAAGACCATTTATATTATATGTATGTAGAAAAGAGCAGAAACAAATATTAAGGGGATATAAATGAAATTTTATTCTGTTATAAATATGGAATACAAATAGGCCAATTTTTTCCTTTTCTTGGCACATTTTTAGGATGATTTGCCTCTTTTCCAGACACGTTGCATTTGTCCAGTAGTCTTCAGATTACTTAGCTGCATGCCTTTATTCTACAGAAACAACAAAAGCAAAACCCTACCCCAACTATAATTTTGGGGAGTTTCTCTTTTGGCAATTAAAACTGATCAATTAAAAGCATTTGTTAGTTTTACAGATTAGTTTAGATTAAATGGCCATGGAATTATCATCTCTTTAATTAAGAGTTCTTTCTTGTTCAAATTTGATCTTTATACATTTTAATAATATCCATAGCGTTTCTTCACCCTTGGAAACTAAAGCAAAACCCCTTCCCCAATGTAACACATAGCCTGATTTCCATTTTGAGGCCAACACACCCTTAAGGTATACCAGCTGATTTTATTCTGTAGTGTTTTTTATTATCTGATGTCTCTCCACAGCTGTTTTCCCTTTCTCATTAGCATATAGAAAATTCAAAGTTAATAAAGCATTATGTAATCTTTTTCTGGGGGAATTTCATCATTCCTTTCTGTTTATTTATTATATCCTTTAGAGTTCTATTTGACCTTTCTCTAACTGTAGTATTGAGTGTTATACCTGTGGTGATTTATTGTTCATAATTTATTAAAGCCAGTGGAGATCAAAATAGCAGCCATACTAGCTATCTGTAGAAGCCAGACAGTTGTACCACACACCTTTAATCTCAGGACTCAGGAGAAAAAGGCAGATCAATCACTCTAAATTCACAGCTACCAGGGCCTATAGGAGACTGAATCATTCCAAAAGAGTAAGAGAGCTCAACATTTAATCCCAGGACTAATGAAAGGTATTTAAGACATGAACAGGGTCTCAGACCTGGCATTTATTCTCCAGTCACTTTGAGGATAGGAAGGCATTCATTCTCCAGACATGTTGAGGAGAGGCACTAGCCTGAGGCTTGGTGGGGATTTCCTGGACACTGGATTACCCTTTCAGCCTGAGTAAGAGCTAGTGGCTTGGCAGCTTTTCCTTTTCTTATCTTCAGCGTGAAGCCTGAAGACCAATATCTGGCTCTGGGTCTATTATTATTTGTGTTACATATAACTGTAATATGCTTTATATCATAATAAGCAAAAATGTTGCAACTTTTTAGAAACATATGCTAAATCATTGCCTTAATTTGTACATGTATACTTATGCTGGCCATAACTTCTAGCTAATGTGTGATTCCCAATCAGCCTTTACCAAACACAAAGCAAACCTGAAGAGGTACCAAAGTTATGGTGTTCATATTTTAATTTTCCATATTCTAAAAAATGGAATTCATCCTTCTGCTGGTAGCAAGAAAAGACAAGAAACACTTTAAATAAAATAGCCCTAATATTTAAATAAGACAGGACCACATTCCTGTCTGCAGATTACTGAGGTAAAATAAATAGCAAGTTCACCAATAAATATTTTTGAAATAAAAATATAGCATAAAAGTGAACAGTTGCATTGAAGAATTTATGAAAACAAAGTAAACCACAGAAAAGGTTAGAGGAAAAGAAAAGAAAGATAAGGAGGGTCTATATGGGACATTTTTTTCCATCAAGCTTCAGGCATATTTGTGATACTTATTGTTACAACAGCCAAGAAAATTGAATCACCTTGTTCTTTGATTTTACATTTTAACTTACTAAATTGTAAATTATCTATTACTTTTGATCTTTCCAGTTCAGTCCCCTGGAGTCTTCACAGCTGTCAGTCTAGAGTTCATAAGTTTCCATGAGCCTGATTCAGCTGTCTTTGTGGATAACTCAATCATGATCTTGACCTCCTTTGCTCATATATTCCCTCCTCCCTCCCTAGGAATGGATGGATTCAGGAGCTCACCCTGGTGCTTAGTTGTGGATCTCTGTGTCTCGTTTCCATCAATTACTGGATAAGGACTCTATGATAATAGTTGGGGTGTTCAATTTGATCACAGGGGTAGGCCAGTTCAGGCATCCTGTCCACTATTGCTAGGAGTCTTAGCTGGGGTCATCCCTGTGGATTATTGAGAATTTCCTTAGCACCAGGTTTTTCCATGACCCCATAATGTCTCTTTCTATTAAGATATCTCCTTAATAGCTCTTTCACTGCTTCCCTCCCATCCAACCGTCCACTTCCCTCATGATCTCATCCCCATATCCCTTACCATCGCTGTTCCCAGTTTACCCAGTAGATCTCATTTAATTTTCCTTCCCATGGTCATCCACATGTCCTAATTAGTTTCCTCTGTGCTACCTAGCTTCTCTGGACCTGTGGATTATTGTCTGGTTATCCTTTGCTTTACATCTAATATCCACTTGCTAGTGAATACACATAGGATTTGTCTTTCTGAGTCTGTGTAACCTCACTCAGGATGGTTTTATCTAGTTGCATCCATTTTCCTGCAAATTTCATGGTGTCATCATTGTTTACAGCTGTGTAATACTCCATTGGGTAAATCTACTACATTTTCCTTATTTCTTACAATTTAATGGCATCTAGCTTGTATCCAGGTTCTAGCTATTATACATATGGGCATTGTTGAACAAGTGTCTTTGTCGTATGATTGAGTGTCCTGTGGCTAATTGCCCCAGAGTGGTGTTTCTGGGTCTTGAGATAGATTGATTCCCAATTTTGTTAGAAACCATCATAGTGATTTCTGAAGTGGCTTTACAAGTTTGCATTCATGCCAGGTGTGGAAGAGTCTTCTCCTGACACCACATGTTCTACAATATAAGCTGTCTTCAGTATTTTTATCTTAGCCAATCTGGCAGGTATAACATGGTATCTAAGAGTCATTTTGATCTGCATTTCCATGATGATTAAGGATGTTGAATATTTACTTAAATGTCTTTTGGCCATTTAACATTCTTCTGGTGAGAATTTTCTGTTAAGCTGTGTACCCCATTTATCAATTGCGTTATTTTGTATTTTGAAGTCCTGTTTCTTGAGTTTTTCCATATATTTTGAAGATCAGCCCTCTGTCAGATGTGGGGTTGTTGAAGATCTTTTTCCAGTCTATAGGCTGTCATTTTATACTATGGAGAGTGTCCTTTGGCTTACAGAATCTTTTCAGTTTCAGGAAGTCCCATTTATTGATTGTTGCTTTCAGAGTCTGTGCTACTGCTTTTATATTTAGGAAGAGGTCTCCTGTGATTATGTGTGCAAGACTGCTTCCCACTTTCACTTCTATCAGGTTCAATGTAGCTGGAATTATGTTGATCTTCTTGGTCAACATGGAATTGAGTTTTGTGCATGACCACACACACACACACACACACACACACACACACACACACACACACATATATATATATATATATATATATATATATATATATTATATACAATTTTCTACAAGTTGACATCTGGTTATGTCAGCACCATTTATTAAAGATGCTTTATTTTTTCCACTGAAACATTATGGAATCTTTGTCAAAAATCAGGTTTTCATATGTGTGTGGATTAGTTTCAGGGACTTTGATTTGATTTTATTTATTCCACCTGCCTGCTTTTATTACCATAGATTTATAGTAGAGTTTGAAACCAGTGATGGTGATGCCTCTAGAAGTTCCTTTATTCTACATATTTGTTTTTAGCTTTCCTGGGTGTTTTGTTATTCCTTATGAAACTGAGTATTATTCAATGTCTATAAAGAATTGCATTGATATTTTGATGGGGGTTGCATTGAATCTGTAGATTGCTTTTGGTAGGGTTGACATTTTTATTAATGTTGATCGCAACTATCAAATATCATGAGAGATCTGTCCATTTTCTGATATATTCTACAATTTCTTTCTTCAGAGATGTAAAGTTCTTCTCATTTAGGTTTTTCAATTGTTTGGTTAGAGTTTCTCCAAGATAGTATATATTTGTTGCTATTGTAAATTGTGATATTTCTCTGATTTCTTTCTCAGCCCATTTATCATTTGTATATAAGATGGCTACCGATGTTTTTAATTAATCTAGTATCCCACCATATTACTGAAGGTGTTTATCACCTGTAGGATTTCTCCGAAGTTTTCGGGGTCACTTATAAGTACTATCATATCACATGTGAATAGAGATAGTTTGACTTCTTCCCTTTGAATTCACATCACCTTGGTCTCCTTTTGTTGTCTTATTGTTCTAGCCAGAAATCCAAGTACTATATTGAATAGACAATGAGAGAGTGGACAGCCTGTCTTCTTCCTGAATTAGTGCAATTGCTTTGAGTCTTCATTTAATTTGATGTTGGTTTTGCCCTGGCTACATATTATGTTCCTTTAATTCCTGTTCTATAGAAGATGTTTGTCAGGAAGGAGTGTTGAATTTTTTGAAGGCATTTTCAGCATTTAATGAGATGATCATATTTTAATTTCAGTTTGTTCATGGTGGATAAGATTGCCTGATTTCCATATATTGAACCAACCTGGCATCTCTGTGATGAAGACTACTTGGTCATGGTGGAAGATTTTGTTTCACATGTTCTTGGATTTGGATTGACAGTTTTTATTGAGTATTTTTGTATCGATATTCTTGAGGGAGATTGGTCTGTAGTTATCTTTCTCTGTTGTACCTTTGTGTAGTTTGGGTATCAGGGTTACTGTAGCCTTATGAAGGATTTTGACAATGTTCCTTCTGTTTCTATTCTTTGGAATACTTTGAGAAGTATTGGAGTTTGGTAGAATTTTAAGCTGAAGCCATCTGCTCTTGATTTTGTTGTTGCTTGGGAGAATTTGTATGACTGCTTCTATTTCCTAAGGGCTTTTAGGTCTATTTAAATTGCTTATCTCGTCTTGATTTAATGTTTTTTAATGTGGCATCTATCCAGAAACCTGTACATTTCTTTTAAATTTTCCAATTTTGAGGAGTACTTGTTTTTGAAATGTGATATGATTATTCTTTGGATTTCCTCAGTGTCTGTTGTTATGTCCCCCTTTTCGTTTCAGAATTTGTTAATTTGGACATTATCTGCCTTTTCATTACTTAGGATAACAGTATGTCTATATGTTGATTTTCTAAAAGAACCAAATCAAGTTTCAATGATTTTTTCTGTTGTTCTCTTTGATTCTATTTATTGATTTCAGCTCTCAATTAGATTATTTCCTTTCATTTTCTCCTCCTGGATGAATTTGCTTATTTTTTTGTCCTAGAGCTTTCAGTTGTTGTGTTAAATCACTAGTGTATAATTTCTCCAACTGCATTATTTAGGCATTTAGTGCTTTGAACTTTCCTCTTAGTACTGCTTTTATATTGTCACATAAGTTTAGTTATGTTTTACGTTCATTTTCAAAGAATTCTAAAACATACTTAATTCCATTCTTTATTTCTTCCCTGACCCAGAGGTGATTCTGTTTGGCATTATTCAGTTTCCTTCATCATCTTATTTGATTACCTTTTGCTTGAAATCTATTTCAACTTACATCTGAAGGTCCATTTGATTGGAAAATCATTTTTCAACACTTTACTCTGAGCTAATATTTGACTTTGAAGTTGAGGTAGTATCTTGTATACAACTGGAATATGGATCCTGTTTTTGAATGAATTTTCTTACCCTGTGTCTTTTTTTAGGTGAGTTGAGTCCATTGATATAGCTATTTCAATGATCAGTGATTGTTGCTTCCTGTTATTTTTTGGTGGTGGTGGTGGTGGTGTGTGTTTGTTTCCTTTTATAGGATTTTCTGGTTTGTGATTAACTATTGCCTTTGCTTTCTGGAGTATCTACAACTTCTTTTTGCTGGAGTTTCAAGTATTTTCCCTATGTCTAGATTTGTGGATAGGTACTGTTTAAATCTGGTTTTGTCATGGATAACTTGTTTTCTCCACTTATGGTGATTAAAATTTTGCTTGGTATAGTAATGTTGTTGGCATCCATGATCTCTTTGAGTGTGCATAATGTCTACCTTCTGTTTTGAGAGTCTCCATTGTTAATTCAGCTGTTATTCTGATGGGTCTCCACTTATATTTTACTTGAATTTTTCCTTTGCAGCTCTTAACATTCATTCATTATTCTATATATTTTGTGTTTTGATTATTATGTGGCAAGAGGACTTTTATTTTGGTTCAGACTATTTGCTGTTCTAAAAGGTTCTTATATCTTTGTATGCTAGGAAAGTTTTCTTCTATGATTTGCTGACTGTATTTTCTGTTCCTTTGAGCTTGTATTCTTCTTCTATCCATATTATTTTTATATTTGGTCTTTTCATGGTGTCCCAGATTTCCTGGATGTTTTGTGTGATGAATTTGTTCACTTTAATGGTTTATTTGACTGATGAGTCTACTTCGTCTATCATATCTTCAATGTCTGAGATTCTCTCTTCTATCTCTTGCATTCCCTTAGATATTCTTTCATTTATAGTTACTATTTGTTTACCTGAACATTTTCTCTGTGTTTTCTTTATTCTGTCTATTTTAAGTTTCAGTTCATGGTATCATTTGATTGCTTTTTCTTGGTTTCCTTGAAGAATATATTTATTTCTTGAATTTTATTGTTGTCTTTTCATCCATTTCTTTAAGATTATTTTCCTTTCTTCTTAAAGTGCCTCTATCATCTTCATGAAGCTTTTTAAAGGTCTCTTTCCCCCTCGCTTCTGTGTTGGGATGTTCAGGCCTTCCTGTTGTAGGACCACTAGATTCTGGAGTTGCCATATTATGAATTAGATTGTTGAATGCATTGTGTTTTTTTTTTTTTTTTTGGTTTTTCTAGACAGGGTTTCTCTGTGGAGCTTTGGAGCCTATCCTGGCACTTACTCTTTCAAGGTCTGTGAAGAACTGTGTGGGGATTTTGAGGGAGATTGTGTTGAATCTGTAGATTATTGTTGACAAGATTACCATTTTTACTATGTTGATTCTACTTATCCAAGAACATGGTAGATCTTTCCATTTTCTGGTATCTTCTTTAATATCTTTCTCTAAAGATGAAAAGTTCTTAATGTACCGGTTTTCACTTTTTTTGGTTAGTGTTACCCCAATGTATTTTATGTTGCTTGTGGATATTGTGAAGGGTGATGTTTCTCTGATTTCTTTCTCATTGCATTTATCATCTGTATATATTTGGGCTACTGATTTTTATGAGTAAAATTTGTATCCTGCTCCTTTGCTGAAGGTGTTTATTTTCTGTAGGTGTTCCCTGGTAGAGTTTTTTGGGTCACTTATATAGGTGATTGTATCATCTGCAAATAGTGAAAATTTGACTTCTTCCTTTCCAATTTTTATCCCTTTGATCTCCTTTTCTTGTCTTATTGCTCTCGTAGAACTTCAAGTACAATATTGAAGAGATATGGAGAGACTGGATGGCCTTAACTTTTCCTGATTTTAGAGGAATCGCTTTGAGTTTCCCTCCATTTAGTTTGGTGATGGCTTTTGGTTTGGTGTATATTGTTTTTATCATGTTTAGATATGTTACTGTTATTCCTGTTCTCTCCAATATCTTGATCATTAAGGAATGTTGGATTTTGTCAAAGGCTTTTTCAGCATCTAGTGACATGATCATGTGGTTTTTCTTTTTCAGTTTTTTTTTTAATGTAGTGGATTACATTGATGGATTTTCCTATGTTGAACAATTCTTGCATCACTGGGATGAAGCCAACTTGATCAGAGTGGATAATTTTTCTGATGTGTTCTTGGATTCAATTCACCAATATTTTGTTTAGTATTTTTCATCAAGGTTCATTAGGGATATTTGTCTGTAGTTCTCTTTTTTAGTTGTATCTTTGTGTGGCTTTAGTATCAAAGAGATTTTAACCTCACAAAAAGAGTTTGGCAAGGTCCCTTCTGCTCCTAAAATTTCAGGAGTACTGGTATTAGATCTTGTTTGAATTTCTGGTAGAATTCTTCAATGAAGCCATCTGGCCCTGGGCGTTTTTTGCTTGGGAGGCTTTTGATGACTGCTTCTTTTTCATTAGGTGTTATAGGTCGATTTAAACTGCTTATCTGTTCTTGGTTTAATTTTGGTTAAGTGATAACTATCCAGAAAATTGTCCATTTACTTTAGATTTTCAAATTTTGTGGAGTACAAGTTTTCAAAGTATGACCTGATGATTCTCTGTATATCCTTAGTGTCCGGTGTTATATCTGCCCTTTCATTTCTGATTTTGTTAATTAGAATGCTCTCTCTCTCTCTCTCTCTCTCTATCTCTCTCTCTCTCTGCCTTTTGTTTAGTTTGGATAGAGGTTTGTCTATCTTGTTTCATTGATTCTTTGTAATGTTTTCCTTGTTTCTAATTTATTCATTTCAGCTGTCAGTTTGATTACTTTCTGGCGTCTACTCCTACGTGGTGAGTTTTATTCTTTTTGTTGTAAAGCTTTCAGTTGTTCTGTCAATTCTCTAGTGTGCCTATTCTCCAGTTTCTTCATGTGGGCAATTAGTGCTATGAACTTTCCTTTTATCATTGCTTTCAGATTGTCCCATAAGTTTGGGCATGTTGTGTCTACATTCTCATTAAATTCTAGGAAGTCTTTAATTTCACTTTTTATTTCTTCCTCGGCTCAGGAATGGTACAATTGGATGTTATTTAATTTCTATGAGTTTGTAGGTTTTCTGCAATTTGTATTGTTGTTGAATTCTAATCTTAAAGCGTGGTGTTCTGATAAGAAACAGGGGGTTATTTCAATTATTTTGTGTCTGTGGAATTTTGCTATGTTTCAAGTATGTGTTCAATTTTAGAGAAGGATGCATATGGCGCTGAGAAGAAGGTATATTCTTTTGTGTTTGGATGGAATGTTCTATAGATATCTGTTAATCCCAATTGGGTTATAACTTCTGTTATATGCTTTGTTTCTTTGTTAAGTTTCTGTCTGGTGCTCTTTTCTAGTGGTGAAAGAATGGTGCTGATGTCTCCTACTATAAGTGTGTGTGGTTTATGTGTGGTTTGACCTTTAGTAATGTTTCTTTTACATATGTGGCCGCCTTCATATTTGAGGCATAGATATTTAGTATTGAGACTTCATCTTGATGGACTTTTCCTGTGATGAGTATGAATTGTCCTTCTTCATCTCTTTTGATTGATTTTAGTTTAAAGTCTAATTTGTTAGATATTAGGATTTCTATACCAGCTTGTTTCTTGGGTCCATTTGATTGGAAAATCTTTTCCCAACCCTTTATTCTGAGGTAACACCTGTCTCTGAAGTTGAGGTGTGTTTCTTGTATACAGCAGAAGGAGGGATTCTGTCTTCCTATCCATTCTGTTAGCCTGTATCATTTTATAGGCAGGTTAAGACCATTGACATTAAGGGATATCAATGTCCATTGATTGTTGGTTCTTGTTTGTGTTGGATTTGTTGGTGGTGGTGTCACTGTGGGTGGATTTCACCCTCCTGATTCTTTTCCTGTTTGGTAAAGTTGGATTATCTATTACCTGTTTTGTGAGTGTAGTTATCTTTGCTTTGTTGGAGTTTTCCCTCTAGGATTTTCTGTAGTGCTAGATTTGTGGATATGTATTGTTTAAATCTTGTTTTGTCATAGATTATCTTGTTTTCTCAATATATAGTTATTGAAAGCTTTGCTGTGCACAGAAGCCTTGGTTGGCATCCATGTTCCCTTAGTGTTTGTAGGACACCTATCCAGGACCTTCTGGCTTTCAAAGTTTCCAGTGTGAAGTCAGGTGTGATTCTGATAAAACTGCCTTTATATGTTACTTGACCTTTTACCTTTGCTGCTCTTAATATTTTTTCTTTATTGTGAAAGTTTGGTGTTTTGATTATTATGTGGCATGGGGAGTTCTTTTTGTGGTCCAGTCTATTTGGTGTTCTGTAAGCTTCTTGTACTTTCATAGGCATATCCTTCAGTAGGTTGGGGAAATTTTCTTCTCTGATTCTGTTGAATATATTTTCTGTACCTTTCAGCTGTATTTCTTCACCTTCTTCTATACCTATTATTCTTAGTTTCAGCCTTTTCATGATGTCCCATATTTCCTGGATATTTTGTGTTAGACGTATGTTGGATGAGATTTTCCTTGGTTGATGACTATATGTCCTCTAGGGAGTCTTCAACAACTGAGATTCTCTCTCCCATCTCTTGTATTCTATTGGATATATTCACATGCTTAGTTCCTGATCATTTATGCAGCCTTTATATCTCCAGAATCCCCTCATTCTGTATTTTCTTTATTGTTTCCATTTCAGCTTTCATGCCTTAAACTGTTTCCAGTGCTTCCTTCACTTGTTTGTTTTTTTTTCTTTATATTCTTTAAGAAAATTACTTATTTCTTGATTTTTTTTCTATTTCTTTAAGAGATTTTCTTGTTTCCTCTTTAAGGGTCTTGAACATCTTCACGAAGTACATTTTTAGGTTCATCTCTTCACCTTCCTATGTGTTGTGCTTTTCAGATCTTGCTGGTGTGGAGTCTCTATATTCTGGTGGTGTGATATTGGTCTTTCTGTTGAGTGTGTTCTTCTTCTGCCTTCTTCCCATCTCTTCTTCCAGTGGGTACAGGTGGGGTCTCTCTATCTCCTTTTATCACCCAGTGGTGTATGTTGGCCAAGACTTCAATGTCTGCAGATATTTATGATCTTGCCCTCCTAGTAGTGTCCTCACTCAGGAGAATTTGTGGCAGCAGAGGGGGAAGGGAGAGTGAGGTATTTCCAGACTCATGGATGTCCTTCTTGTCAGAACTCAGAAGAGTTCAGGCAGTCAGACAGGGAAGGAAGAGCCCCAAGGAATTAAATTTTAAATCAAACATTGGTTCCAAATGCTACTGTAGCATTACATACAATTAGAATGGCTTCAGTACAGAATGCTGGTAATGGTAAATGCCAGTAGAAATGCAAAATATTATAACAATGATGGAAAAATACAGCCATGTTTATGAGCATAAATACACTCTTACCATGAAGCTAAAAGAGTATGCTTCTTAATAGTTCCTTAAATGAATTGAAATCTCATGTCTGTACATAGATTTTTTATAACATTTTTTCATAATTGCCCAAGATTTTAATCATCCAAAATATAATAAAATATACTTCACTAGACTCAGGGATAAAATATTCTTCCTCTGAGCAATAAATTATTTTTCATTGCCTTTTTATTTTGTTCTTTGGGGGTATGCTGCCCTGCTTCCAAATAAAACACACGGAGGCTTTTTCTTAGTTAAGAATGCCTAACCTTAGCATGGCTTGTTTCTAGCCAGCGTTACTTAAATTATCGCATGTACCTTTTGCCTCTGGGCTTTTTCCTTTTCTAAATTCTGTATATCTTACTTTCACACTTACTCCATGGCTGGGTGTGTGAATGGCTGGCTAGCCATTGGCTTCCTCCTTTCCTTGTTCTGTCTTGTTCCTCATCTCTTTCTAGATTTCTCCTCCTATGTGTTCCCTCTGCTGTCAGCCCTACCTATCTCTTCATCTGCCTCACTATTGATCATTCAGTTATTTACTAGACTATCAGGTATTTTTGATAGGCCAAGTAAAACAGCTTCTCAGAGTTAAACAAATGCAACATAAAAAGGACGCAAAATATCTTTGCATTGCTAAAACAAATATTCTACAGCATAAAGAAATGTAACACATCTTAACATAATTTTCCCAAACACTATTCTATGAAAATTATATTTATATTTTTTTTATAATTTATAATTATATTTATAAATTATAATATATATTTTATTTTACTGAATTGAACTTAAGTTTCTGGGAAGAATTTTGTGTGTGTGTGTGTGTGTGTGTGTGTGTGTGTGTGTGTGTATGTGTGTGTGTGTTCTCCAAATCAAGTACAAAAGATGAGAAAAGGGAAGCACTCAGAGGAAAAGGGGGAGAAGAAGCTGCAGAAAGAAGAAAAAATTTAAAATTATATTTATTTAAAAAATACGGATGGATGAGCATAGGGGTCCATACCAGGCTGATGAAACCCACAGAAACAGCTGACCTGAACAAGGGAGAGCTCATGGTCCCCAGACTAATAGCTGGGAAATCAGCATGCAACTGATCCAGACCCCCTCATTGTGGGTGTCAGTGAGGAGACCTTGGAAATCAATGGGGCCCCTTGTAGTGCATTAGTACTTATCCGTAGCATAGGAATGGACGTTAGGAGCCCATCCCACGTGGAGGGTTACTCTCTGAGCCTAGAAACAATGTTGTGGGCCTAGGCCCTTTCCCAAAGGATATGACAGACACTGAAGACTCCCTACGGAAGGCCTCACCTTCCTTGGGGAGCAGAAAGGGTATGGGATAGGTAGGGTGTTAGTTGGGGTGACAGGGGAGGAGGTGAGGGAGAGAGAACTGGGATTGACATATAAAATAATCTTTCTAATTCAAATAAAAAAATAATTAAAAAAAGAAAAAATACCCTCAAGTAATAAAGAAGACTGCTGTTCTTTCTCAAATTCAAAGATAAATATTTGTTTCTAGTAAAAACACTATACAACAATCTATATTCTTCTGACACATAACAATAGAAGGCAATTATGATTTTGTCAAATAAAAGAGAAATTTACTGAAATATTTTGGATCAGCAGTAAAGGTGAAGCATAGACAAGGAGACCAAAATAGGGAAAGAATTATGAGAGCTGTGAGTGTTAGAGAATCAAGGTAAAGTGATGTCATAATCAACAATTTCTGATAGTAACAGGTCCACCAACGTTGCTACCATGTGCAGTTGGACAGACTCCTTATCTCTTATCCATCATCCTAGCTAAACTATATGCTGTTTTGCTGTCAAAAAGTCAAATTTGAGATCATAATTGTCCAATTGTCTAATATAATTGGTGTATCTACTCGTCTTTAAGGCACCAAGAAATAGATAGATCTATAATAATTTGTAACAGGCTGAGTCATTGGATATATAAATATTTGATGAAAAATTTTCATATTTAATTTTTAAATAAGGGGAAGGAAGTTATATATATTATACATATATTATATATGTATACTAGAGCCTAACTGTCCCACCACAGCACATTCCTTAACATCACTGAAACATAACTAAAAGAATTTAAATGCACTATGTGTAGATGAAAGATCTCTTTGGCTCTTCATAAAGGAAATGGATAAATAACATAAATATAATGGAAAAAACAATTAGAGGAAATGATTTAATAGCTTAAAGAATGCCAGAAAATACCAAAAATTTGGATGAAATGAATAAATACAATGAAGAAATAAAAAATACAAACAAAAAGTTGGTGGAAATTAATAAAACTGTTCATGACCTAAAAATCGAAATAGAAGCAATAAAGGAAATTCTAACTAAAGGAATTATGGAAATGAAAAATTTAGGAAATTGAACAGGAACTATAGAGACAATATATGGAAGAGAGATTCTCAGGCATTAAAGCTATAATAAAATAAATGGATTCATTGGTCAAAGAAAATGTGAAAACTAAAAAAATTCCTGAGAAATATACATCCAGAAAATCTTGGACACCATGAAGATGTTAAACCAAACAATACTTTCAACAAAATCATGAAAGAAAATTTTCCTAACTTAAGCAAAGGGAGATGCCTATAAAGTAAACAAAACATACAGAACACCAAATATATTAGACCAGAAAATGAAGTTCTGTGGCCACATAATAATACACAAAACATATAGTACAAAGGAAGAATATTGAACGATGCCTGGGAAAATGACCCATTAACATATGAAGGCAGACATAAAAGAATTATACCTAATTTCCCAATGGAGACAGTAAAATCCAGATGGGCCTGGACAGATGTGCAGCAGACCCTAAGAAATTAGAGAAGCCAGCACAGACTCTTATACCCAGCAAAACTTTCAGTAACGATAGATGCTGGAATAAGATATTCCAGGATAAAGTCCAATTTAAAAAATTATGCCTGTGCACTAGGGAAAGGTCTGGAGATCTACAAAGATGACACCAACTAATAATCTAAGCAAAGACGAGAGGCCACATTAAATGCCCTCCTCTGATAATGAGATTGATGACTGTCTTACATGCCATGTTTTAGCCTTCATCCAGCAGCTAGTGGAAGACGCAGACACCCACAGCTAATCACTGAACTGAACTGGAATCCCATTGCAGAGAAGCACAAGTGATGAGCAAAGGGGTACAGACCAGGCTGGGTGAAACCCACAGAAACAGCTGACCTGAACAACAGGGAGCTCTTGGTCGCCAGATTGATAGCTGGGATACCAGCATGGGTCTGATCTAGACCCCAGGAATGAGGTTTCAATGAGGAGACCTTGGAAATCTATGGGACCTCCTGTAATAGTTCAGTACTTATCCCTAGCATAGATGTGGAATTTGGAGCCCAATCCACATAGAGAGATACTCCCTGAGCCAAGACACATGGGGGTGGGACTAGGCCCTATCACAAAAGATATAACAGACACTGAAGACCCCATATGGAAGGACTCTCCCTGGGGAGCAGAAAGGATATGTGATAGGTAGGGTTTTATTTAGGGGAGTGGTAGAGGAGGAAGAAAGGGAGTAGGAACTGGGATTGACATGTAAAACAATCTTGTTTCTAATTCAAATAAAAAGATGGAAAAAATAAAAAAAAGATCTGCCTATGAATCCAGCCATACATGAGGTGCTAGAAGGAAAACTCCAGGACAGGAAATTAACTATAACAACGAAAACACAGGAAAATAGTCTCACAGCATCAAAGACAAAAAAGGAAAACACATCAACACATCACTGCCACCATCTCATAAACAACAAGCAAGTAACTGGAATTAACATTCATTTGTCATTAATATCTCTAAATACCACTATTACCCAATAAAAAGATAAAGGTTAATAGAATTATAGAAAAACAGGATCCACCCTTCTGCTGTATCCATGAAACAAACTTCAACAACAAGGATAGATATCACCTCAGAGTAAAATTTTGGATAAAGTTTTTCCAAGGAAATGAACCTAAGAATTAAGATGATGTTACCATTTTAATGTCTAAAAAATAGATTTCAAACAATAATGAATCCAAAGATATAGGGAAATTCACTTGAAAATCATCAAAGGAAAAAAATCTACCAATATGACATTTCAGTTCTTATCATCTATCCTCCAAATACAAAGGCTCAAGCTTTTGTGAAAGGATTACTACTATAGTTTAAATTACATATTGACAAACTCAAACACTGATAGTGGTAGATATCAATAACCAGTCATAACGATGGACAGGTCACCCAGACAAAACATTAAAGGAGAGATTCTGGAGCTAACAGATATTATAAACCTAACAGGCACAGCAGAAATCTAACTTCCAAACAAAAAAAAGAGTCCAATTTCTCAGCACCTCATGGAACTTTCTCCAAAATTGACCATATACTTGGCCACAAAGCAAGTATTGAAAATTACAAGAAAATTGCAATCAACTCCTGCATCCTATCGGACTAGTACAGCTTAAAGACAAACACCACCACCAACAGAATTCTTACAAATTCATGGAGACTGCACAGGTTTTTACTGAATGATAAATAGGTCGAGGAAGAAATAAAGAATAAAGACAATCTAGAATTCAAGGGAATAAAGACTTTCTAGAATTCATTGATAAAGACTACACATAATGTCCAAACATATGGGACACGGGAAAAACAGTGCCAATAGGAAAATCCTTACCACTAAGTGCCAACATAAAAATAAGTGGAGTGATCTCATACTATCATCATAACAGCACATTTGAAAGCTTTAGAGCAAAAGAAATATGCTCGTCCAAGGAGTAGATGGCAACAAATAATCAAACTGAGGGCTGAAATGAATTAAACAGGAACAAATAGAATAATACAAACAGAAGGAAGCAAATGCTATTTTTGTTCTAGGCACATACAGGAATAATTTTATGGCATGATGCAATTTTAGATTCTTGAGTTCTTTTTGTTGAACATTATCTTATGTTTGGCTTAAACATATTTTATCTCCACTTTATTTTTATTTTATCTTTTATTTAAATTAGCAACAAGCTTGTTTCACATGTCAATCCCAGCTACCTCTAGCTCCACTGCTCCCAGTAACTATATGTATATGACTTGATCCTATTAATTGTTTAATTATATCAACATTTGTTCACCTAAAAGCCACAGATTTATATCAAATTTGATTCAGTTACTCATAATATAGTTATAAATGATATTGCAACAATACATTTTTATCTACGCATCCAAATGTGTGACCATAAGGTTTATCTGAGAAGTGCAAAACAGATTTCATGACTAGTCACATTTTACAGTTTGATAGTGTTTTATTTCCACTACTGAAAATAACATGATTTAGATTTTAGCAAACAATGTGTGAAGTCATTTATTTCTATACCATTACTGATAGTGGAATTCATCAATATCTGTGTCATCTCTTATTTTGATAAAAGAAAATGTATTTTCTATATATATATATATATATATTATATATATATATATATATATATTTGCACATTTTATTTCATTTGTTCAATATAGTTTGTAGCTGAAAATGCATTTTAGGATTATAATATAACAACATTCCTGTTTTTTCAAACCCTCTTGTATATATTTCCCAACTCTCCTTAATACTCCTTAATATCCATAGAATATTTATTCCCATATACATATATATATATATATATATATATATATATCCTAGGTTCATATAATGTTGCTGGTATTATTGTAAATGTACAACCACTAATTAACTGAACCAGGACACTCCTTGACAAAAACCTACAAACATTTGTATTTGGAGGAACAGATATTACATCATAGAGTTAGGATTAAAACAATAATATCCATAATTTTTTATATGTTCTCCAAGTTATTTTGTTTGCATGAAGTTTACATAGGTTTCATTTGATAGCTAGTATTCAGGACAACTGGTTTTTCCCTGTCATTACCTTTACCACTTAAACTATGATTATAATTTTAATATATTCAACTAATTTTATCACATAGTTGTAAAATGATGTACTTAAATTTAATTTGAATGTTTGATTATTTAATAGGTTTTCTGTTTTGAAACTTCTTGTATACAATGTACTGTGATCCCTTTCCTCCATTAATACTGTCTAAATTCCTCCCATGCATGCTAATCCATTTCTTCTCAACCTATCTCCCTTCATTTCATTTTAAAATAGATTCTTGGGCAGAATACTCAGTTGAAGATACTTATATATATATACTTATATATATGTATAATCAAGATTAATGTATTTTAAGTGTATTTTTTCACCTTATACTCCTCCTTCACTTGCTTGACATATTCCTATAGTTCTGAATTACTGCAAATTAATCATGACAATCTGAATGAGCATAGGCTCAAGCATTTTGAAAACTTGGTTGCCAGTGATTGATGCTATCTGAGGGATATTGTGGCAAGTTTCAGCCTTGCTTGAGGAGGTCCATTGCTAAAAGAGAGTTTTAAGAGGTTTTTGCTTTGCCTGACTTCCTATTTGTTCATTTTCTTATTAGTTAAAAGGTCTCACTCTCCAGGGGGAGCAGAAAGGATAAATGATAGGGAGGGTTATAGTTATGGGGGATTGTAGGGGAGGAGCTGAGGTAGAGGGAACTTTGATTGACATGCAAAACAATCTTGTTTCTAATTCAAATAAAAAAATCAACTAGAAAAAATATGAGCTTCCTGCTCCTATTGGCATGCTTGCAACTTGCTGCCATGTTTCTTTTCCATGGTTGACTATTATGATTCCGAAAATGTAATTCAAAATTAACTGTTTCTCCCTTAATTTGTATTTGGTCATCATGTTTTATCAATACAACAACAGAAACATTTTTCTTCATGGAACATTATTATGCCCACTACCACATGATTTTTACAAATTCTAAAACATTTGCCTCTATTCATCACACCCAGGTTCATATTCAGATGATGTAATTTTCTGTGATTTATTTGGGAATCAACCATACATTATTATTCACAGAAATGAAGAGTCTATCCTATGTGCTTTAAGCTACAGGAAGGAATTTATGTAAAATACAAATCTTTACACTAACTATAATGCTTATAGTAATACAAATGCAGTAATATCTAACAGTAATGTAATAATTATATACATTTATTGCAGTTAATTTTTAAACTTTCACAAAATTTACATTGCCAAATTATATATATATATGTATATATATGTATCTATATATGTGTATATATATATATATATATACACACACACACACCACACACACACACACACACACACACACACACACACACACACATATATATATATTATATATAATATATATATCACGTTTTGAATCACAGTGAAGATAAATTAGTGTCCCAGAAAATACAATTTGTGACTTGTTAACATACACATGAATATAGCTATATATGATGAGCTCATCATGTCAGATTAAAGAACACTAAAAGTGCATATCACTAACCTCATTTCATAGTTGAAGATATCCATCTGAAGAAAAATTAAGTGTCCTTGATACTGCAGCAGTTATCAGTGAGAGAAATATACTAAGGTTTGCAAATTTTGACTCAAAGTGCATAAAACATATACACCTCATAATTTTACTGTGTCAAAAGATTTAATTCAGTAATTTTCAAGAAAATGGATAGAACTGAAGATCTCTCTTTTAATAGAAGAAATCAGATCCACAGATACAATTTTACATTTTATCTCCCTCATTTATGGAACATTAAACAGTAGGCTATGAAAACTTAATAATAAAGATATTTATTAGGAACATGGAAAAGTATAGACAAACTGGTGCCCAGATAAGAAAGAATAATAAAGTGATGGATATGGTAAAATTATAACAGACACATTAATTGTGTTTTAAAGTGATAAATCTTTTTTCCTTTTTTTTTAAATTTTGAGACAGGGTTTCTTTGTAGATTTGGAGTCTGTCTTGGAACATACTTTGTAGATCAGTTTGGCCTTGAATTCACAGAGATCCAACTGTTTGTGCCTCCATAGTTTTAGGATTAAAGACATGTACTACCACCTCCCAGCTAGTGACAAGTTTTATTCTCTAAAATTAATATACACTAATAAAAGCATTGTTTATCTTAGTAATATTATTGTTTTTACATTGTTTTACCCAATTATGCAATAATACATACTTAGGTTTTGTAATTACAAGTTAGTCAAATTAGTATATGATAGAGTAAACCCTTTTCATATTGCAACGAAATGTTTTGGAAAAATATTTCTGTATTCTATAATTGCTAAGACATTTCTGAGTATTAAAAAAAACCAAAAAATCCAAATCTTTGCTATTGACAAAATAGATCAAATTGCCCCATTTCTCCTCAACTAAGTTTGGTCTGTACCACAGCTATTCTTTTAATTACAAATGTTGCTTTCTTAATTTGACTGATAGTTAATGTTCAGCCATAGTATATAGCACATTATTTCTTATTTTCAATTCTTGGCTTCTAGCACAGTCATTAAAGAATGACAACATTAGAGAATGACCACCATCATGAAAGATACTTGTGGTACATTTTAAGATATTTGAGGTAGTAATGGTAAACTATACTTTATTGTTGTTACGTTTTCTGACATTCTACTTTAAAGTTCTAAGAAATTAAATTTTTACATTCTCTGTATCTATGTGTGTTTGGAACATTTCTCATTGCACAATGATCTACAATTGTACCCACATAAGTACTAATACAAAGATTTAATTCTTTTAATTACTGCATGACACTTCACTATGTATATGTACGAACTACAGTTTTTAAACATTATTCACTTGTAAATATTTAGGTTACTTCCATTTCCTGACTACTGTGAATTATTATGCAATGTATGTTGATATGAATATGTTTTTGATGGAGTGATTTTAGGTGTAATGAATAAGTATAAAGAAATCAAATCAATTTGATTAGTTCTAATTTCATTTATTATAGGAATCCATACATTTTTTATTCCTGATTATAGTGTAGTTTGTATTTTAAAGAAAACAAACAGTATATTTAAAGAGCAGTTTTAAAAATCACCTACAATCTTGAACTACTATATTTTTAATTTATTTTGTCATATTTTATTTATATCAAAAGAATAGTAGTGGTGACTTTGAGAAAGTTTAAATTAGCATTATGTCTGTTAATAAACATTTATGAAAGACAAGCAATAATAAAAATTGAAACTCTGTGAATAGTTTTGGATTTTTCTTCTCTTTTAAGACCATTCTTATTTTATTACAGTTTTATTACTAAATAAAGTTAAATTGTGAAAAGTTTTTATTTCCTCTTTACATTAGTCATGAAATACAAGCAATGAAATGAGGTAAAATTATTATTATTCCATTATTATATTCTAATTACACATAAGATTGGCTTTTAGGTAGCTTTCTGAAAATAAAACTTATGTTAAAATGATTTGTTAAAAATTACAATATTATCTAAGTTCAGTGATAAATGTTTACTTACTAAAATGCAGAATTTTGATTTTATATGTTAATTACTCCAAATTAATTTTAGTGTCTGAAACATTGATTTTGTAGAACTTGAAAGTACAATGATAGATACCATTAAAACTTTTAGTAATTTTACACATTTTAAATATAATGCTGTTATATTTCAACATTTGTCTTCCTAAATATTTTTTCAGAACCTATTCACTATATGTTTCTATTAAGATATGGCTGGTGCTTTATTCCCATAGCATTTTCTGGGTAGCTTGCAAATCACATCATGTTTCTGCATATGTAAGTTTTGTGAGGATGCCTTGGAAATCTATGAGGCCTCTTGTAGTAGATCCATACTTATCCCTAGCATAGGAATGGACTTTTGGAGCCCATTCCATATAGAGGAGTAGTCCCTCAGCCTAGACACACAACACATGGGGGAGGGCCTAGGCCCTAAGGCAAAGGAGATGACAGATTCTGGAGACCCCCGTGGAAGGTCTCACCCTCCCTGAGGAACAGAAAGTGTATGGGATAGGTATGGTGTTAGTGGGGGATAAGGGAGGAGGGGAGAGAGAGGGAACTGGGATTGATGTGTAAAACAATCTTGTTTCTAATTTAAATAAAAACTTGAAAAAAGTTTTACATTATAGTTTGAAACTATATATTTTGTGGTATTTTTACTTTTTGAATTTTTTGGAAAGAAGACACAGTATGAGCCATGAAAAAAATTTAGTAGCAGAGCAAAATAATAAAATGTGGTTCTCCCAATTTTTTGTGTTACAAGACATATGCATTATATATATGCTTTTTTATAGCATACTGCTAACAGAGTGGATACAACAACAGAGGCCAGCCTTCTGCTGCATACAGGAAAACTACTTCAACTTCAAAGACATATAATACCTCAGAATAAAAGACTATGAATAGATTTCCCAATCACATAGACATTAGAATCAAGCTGGTGTAGCTGTCCTTATATCTAACAAAATCGATTTCAAACTAGAATTAATCAAAAGAGATGGAGAAGGACATTTAATATTCATCACAGGAAAAATCCATCAAGTCAGGTTCTCATTTCAGAACATATAAGCCCCCAAATACAAGGGCACCCATATCTAAAAGAAAAATTATTAAAGCTTAAATCTCACATCAAACTCCAAACTTTAATAATGTTGACCCCACTCTCACCACTGGACAGGTCTTCCAGACAGAAAATTAATACAGAAATCAGGGAACTAACAGATGGTATGACTCAAATGGGCTTTAAAAACATCTATAGAAGGTTCCACCCAAACACAAAAGAATGCACCCTCTTCTCAGCACATCATGGAACCTTCTCTAAAACCGACCACATACTTGGTCACAAAGCAAATTTCAACAGATACAAAAATTGGAATAATCCCCTGTATCTTATTGGTTCACCATGGCTTAAAGATAAAATTCAACAAAAAACACAAAGTACAGAAAACCTACTAACTCATGGGGCCTGAATAATATTCAACTGAATAACCACTGGGTCAAGGAAAATAAAGAAATTAAAGATTTCCTAAAATTGAATGAAAATGAATATACAACATACCCAAACTTATGGGACACTATTAAAGTAGTGGGAAAAGGGAAGTTCATAGCACTAAATGCCTACATAAAGAATTTGTAGGAAACTCATACTAGCCACTTAACAGCATACCTGAAAACTCAAGAATAGAAGGAGGCAAATTTACCCAGGAGGAGTAGACAGAAGGAAATAATTCAATTTGGGAATGAAATAAATAAAATAGAAACAAAAAAAAGATTTGGGGTGATATTTTGTTTGTGATCTAATAAAGTAAAGCTTGTCTGAGGATCAGAGTATGAACCTAGACACAGTAGATAGTCATATATACCAGGCAGTGGTGAAACACACATTTTATTTCAGCACTAAGGAGAGGCACACAGATCCCTGAGTGTTCAAGGCCAGTCAGGTCCACACGAGAAGACTGATCCAATCCAAGAGAGAAACAGTCAGGTAGTGGTGGCTCACACCTTTTATTCCAGTTCTTGGGAGTCACGTACATTTAATTTCAGCATTAGGGAGTTGGAGATGAGAGTAAAATGGTTGGATGGAGAGAGAAATATGAGGTGAGAGGAAATAGGTGCTCATTACATTCAGTCTGAAGATTTTTAGGGACAGGATCACCCCTTTGATTTGAGGATTCAGTAGAGGTAAGAGCTCTGTCTTGCGGCTAGCTCCTTTACTTTACTGAACTTTCAGCATTTGTTCTGATATCTGACTCTGGTTTGTATTAGGACCTATTAGAGCTCCTGCTACATTTGGCACACCATGGAGGGCATGAATTCACACAGAGAGCTGTTTGCCTGTGGCTTTGCAGACACTGGCACTGGCTGTAGCTTCATGCAGGGCTCCTGTCAGTGTCATTGGCCAACTGGCCATGTTCTTCTCTCTTTTTCCCTAAATCTATAAGCAAATTTGAGAATATTTTGGTTGCAGCCTCTCTGCAACAAATTCCATAAGGCCCTCAATTCCAGAAGCACTTGGGCTCCAAATGCCACAGGACTTACCCACCCTAGAACAGGTAGTTCTGCGTTGAGGCAGCTCCCAACACATGTTTCTTCCACACAGTCTCATGTGCATTTTTCAGACAAAGGTCTTCAACTACCCTGTGTGTTGGGGGATTTCCTTCTCCTTTGGATTCTACCCTCTGCTCAAACCTGTATGTTAGCAGCTGCAGCTGTCCTCATGAATGCTCATTTCTTTATCACACCCAATCCCTAAGTGTTAGTGAACAATTCAGAAATAGAGCTGAAATAATTTTTATTTTGTTTTGTTTTTAGATGCAGGGTTTCTCTGCGTATCCCTGGTTATTTGGACTTCACTCTGTAGAGCAGGTTGATCTTGATCCCAGAGATCCACTTAGCTCTGCCCCCTTACTTATGGGATTAAAGGAGTTCACCTCTACCACCAGCCAGCTAAGCTTAAGTGTTCTAAGATCCAGAGTTTATAGGTGACTTTAAGGAAAAATCATTTTCCAGACACAATGCAGAAAATGAACATTTTAACTCTCAGCAACTGTGACAGCATTCACAAGGCTTGTGGAATCTCATGCAGGACATATTTCTAGAAAGAATTATGGAAACAGGACACAAAGTCTCACTCCAATAACCTGTTTGCAATTAGTAGCTTTTGACATACATAGAATCACTTTTAGTGAGTTCAGGAGCAATAAGTATATCAACTGCACTCCAGGGGAGGCACCATTTTCAGGAGTAGTTGCTAAAACAAATCAGATTTCATGTTTTAGTTGATAAATACTTTTTCCTTTTTAAAAAATATTTACAAGATAGAAGGAACATGTACTTGTTTCTAAAAGGAATCAGAGAGGATTTGTGAGAAGTTGTAGGATGGGAAAGAATATGTTAAAAATATACTGCATGTAATTTTCAAAGGATAAAATATATAAGGGAAACCCCACTGTAATATTACAGAAAGAACATATACTTTGAATCCAGATCATTATGCGTGTATATAGTGTGAAGGGAAGAAGGTGGCGCTGGGTATGGAACCCACATCTTTTCCGATAATAGGCTAACACTGTACCATGAATTTGTATCTCTAGCCTTACTGATGTATTCAGAAAGAACTGACTACAGTACCATTTGGAGTCAAGGTGAAACCATAAATGATATGTAATATTGAATAATACACTTCTCCATTACTCTCACATTTTTAAATTGATAGAAAATGAAGTGATCCTTGAAATGAAAATTTAAGTAACTCCTGAGGTATGTCAAATTTTCATGAAAGTATTGACTTAATGGAAGATAGTGCAATTACAAACATTTGAGGCCATGCAGGAGTATTGGATGATGGAAGTTTTGTGAATTTACACATTGCATGCTGCTGCAACCTTTTTCATTAGGTAGCCAGAGGTTAGTCAGAATAGAGAAGGAAGTCTCTGATCTTGATTCAGAATCTAAGTGTCAGATTGTTTAATAGTAATTATATCCAAATTTGATGTTCTTATAACTTCTTTTAATTGTATAGTTATTAGAACAACACTGGCCAATGTAACAAATCCAAAGATTAAATGTATCAACTTCTTAAGTACATGAAATGGAATAAAAAAATAGAGACAGGATCTCTTTTGGGGTTGGGACTTATTTTATTACATATAGTATCTTGATATTGTCTCTGTCAGGAAAATTGTTAGAAAAAGGAATAAAGCAGAATATTCAATGAACAACCATGGATACTTTGTAAGATTAATTAGAAGAAGTAATTAAAATGAATAACTGTACTGGTTCTCAAATAAATGATCATTCTTTGAGAAGACAAATTTATTTAAAAAGTTTTTCTCCTTGTGACATGAAAATTTCCAATTCCCACCTCACTCACAAGCTACAAAGTTACATTATATAGAAGAACAGAAAAGCAGATGGCACTCACAGGAACTAAAAGGAAACTAACTCTAAACAAATAGCTGATGCCTATACTAGAGAAACACTTCAAAGTTGTTATTTGAAGCATATGGAATAACTGAAAGAAATCATGGAAAGGAAAGAAAGTATATTAGAAAAAGTATATAGTTAAGTGCTGCATGTGACCCTGCTTGGACACGCCTTGGAGGAGGGGGTGAGAAGACACTGTACCAAGGATTCAGGCACTGGGAATCAGTAACTAGCAGAGCATGCTGCAGACTGGTTTATTAAGCAAGTTAGGCCTGCATTTATACCCCCTCCCAAGGTCCTATTAGCTCAGGCGGCTGACTGTGCCTTGTCCTTTCCTCATTGATGTCTCTGGGTTAGGTGTCTCTCTGTCAGCAGTCTCTGTGCTTAGAGGCTGGCTTGACTCAGGGAGGAAGTGCCTGCCATGAATGCTCATGCAGGCTGGCCTGGGCACCTGTGGCTTGTGTAGGCTGGCCAGCAGTTTCTCCTAAGTTAAGTAGAAAGTGATATTTAAATATAAAACTTGAGAGTAACAGGTATTTTAGAGCTTAATATCAGGTAAATTGAAAATTCACAGGAGGTCTTCAACAGCAGAGTTTAGGAGAAGATTTAATAATCAGAGAACTTAGAGAAAGGGTAATTGAATTTACCTGCTCTAAACAAAAGCAACATTTAAAGTACTATAAACTTAACATTTCCTAAAGGCACAAAGAGAGGTAAGCTCTCATCACAGCATTATGCATCATGAGAAGACTAAATGAAAGAAAAGAATACATTAAAGAAATAAAAGAAAATAATTCCTGAACTTGATCCTTAAAACTGAATCTACTTTTTGTTCTGGCCTCTCTGTCTTCCTCTTCTTTCTTTCCTTCCTCCTTCCTTTCATTCTTTTATTTGGATTTTCTATAGGAAATAGATAGCTTTGTATGAATAAGAAAAACTTTATCTACACATCTAAGTTTATATCCATGCAAAATAAAATCAAGAAACAGTAAGAATTAAACACTGAAAAACAATGACAAACAACAACAACAACAACAACAAAAAGAAACAGAAGCAAAGCAAAATATACAAAGGATTCACAAAAGGATCGTCAACTTATTTTTCTTCAAAACTCTATGAGATAACATTAATAAAAAACATCCTTGTGAACATGATTATACAAGTATATGTCAAAAGCAGTAGTATTTTATTTAAATGCCTACAGTTAATTGGCTGTATGACTAAAATTTATTTAATGAAAATAAATTTATTAATTTTAAACATTACATAATATATAAATATGTAACTTGTAACCATATCAGTAAAAAATGGGGCAGAGTTAACTCTCCCACCATAACCACCAATACAGAAGGAATATATTGAGCTATACTCTTACAATGAATACATGACTAAGGAATCAGGAGTTCTTAAGTATATTGCAATTTTTTTGGAACAACTGTTTTGTATGTCCTCCATTATTGATCCCAAACATCTTCAAGGAGTATATGACAATATTTTAGTATGTTCCTGTGCATCAGTTAAGATAACTAGATATTGAAAGAATGGAGGTCATCAAGTTAACTGAAATCAGCCACACATGTGATTAAATTTATCAAATTTTCTCACTTATTTTCAGGAACTAATTAGTAAGTTTCATGGAAGCTTTGTTATTAAAGACTTTTGATGGTAGAAAGGAAAGGAAATTGAACATCAAACAAGGAGTACCAAGAAAATTTCAGAATAAGAAATTATACTATAAGGTTTTTCAGAAGAGTAGAGTACCAATATGTTAAACACAACTGGACAAGCTGCAAAAATGTTGAAGAGTACAATTTTTTTAGTACATATAATGTGTTAATATCTGAAGAAAAAGCTATGCTTATCAATCTAATTTAATTATTATAGATTGTATGCATGTATGTAATAACCATAAAAGATCCTATGGCAGATAAACAAATATTATGTCTCAATAAAGGAAAGACTTTACTTTCAAAAATATGAATTTCTGAGGCAGAAAATATAACAAATGGAAACCTGAAATATATATTTCCCCCCCAAAAATCAAATCTGCTATTATTGAAAATAATACGTTATTAGAGTCATTTTTAAGAGACATTAGAAGTTACATTTTAGAGTGATTAAAATGCACCAATTCTTTGGAAGATAGATAGTAGATTAATGAAATCTTAAAAAAGAGCAAAAGTTTATGAGTCACACATGGACATATTTAAGAGGAAAATGGGCTTAGAATATTATTTGAAGTCTTCAATGACCCATTTTCAATATCAAAGCATATAGACAGAAGGTTATTTTAAAAAATGAAAGATTTAAACAGGGAAATATAACCAAAGTATGTATTAATAGATATTAACAGTGTAATGAACTCACATTCAGAATTCATACTTAATTACTCAATGCCTTTAACAGGAAATAAAATTGTATAACCTCTCTATCTGCCCCCACATTCAATTTGACAGCCTCTTTTCCTTTATTAGTATTTCATCTATTTCTCTCTGTGTCCATTTATATGTACATATGCATGGCATTGCCATAATTACATTTTTATGTGTGTGTACAAAATATATGTAAATAAAACTTTCTTAGTACATTTATTTTTTGTGTATATGTTATTCAGGCTGATAGTTCTGTACTGAATCACTGAGAGATTCTAATCTACCTATCTGTGTTTTCCCAGCAGTCAATAATTATCTATATTTCTTTGTCTAGTGGTACTACTTTCCAAATTTTTCCCCATTCAATATTCACATATCCATTGCATTGTTCTAGTTTTGTTTGTGCTACCATTTGTATTAAATATTGTGTCACAGCATACTTCTGTGTATTCTATCTCTTAAAAAGTTTCAGCCAAGCCAGGCAGTGGAATTGCATGCCTTTAATCTGAGCACTTGGGAGGCAGAAGCAGGGAGATCTCCATGAGTTCGAGGCCAGTCTGGTCTACAGAGAGTTGCAGGACAGGCTCCAAAGCTACAAAGAGGAATGCTGACTCAGAAATCCTCCCAAAAAAAAAGTTAAAACTTTCAGGTAGGCTTCTTCTTCTTTGGGAAAACACCAGATGTTGGATGAAGCTGGTGCATTGGGCGGGCCCAGAGGACCCTGGGGCCCAGGATTAGGAAGCCATGGGGGCTTCTGTAGAGGCTTCTGCAGCAGTCTCAGGGGTCACGGGGCTTGTGAAGGTAAACCCCAAAGACAAGGAGAGGATTCCCGTCACCAAGCTGGGCCCCCTGGTTAAGGACATGAATCAAGGCTCTGGAGGAAATCTACCTGTTCTCCCTGCCCATTAAGGAATCTGAGATTGTTTATTTTTTTTCCTGGACACATCCCTAAAGGACTAGGTTCTAAAGATAATGCCAGTGCAGAAGCAGACTCCGGCTGAGCAGGTTCAAAGCTTTTGTCGCTATTGGGGACTACAAAGGCATACTGGTCTCAGTGTTAAGTGCTCCAAGGAGGTAGCCACTGCCATCCGAGGGGGCCATCATCCTGGCCAAGCTTTCCATTGTCCCTGTGTGGAGAGGCTACTGGGGGAACAAGATTGGCAAGCCCCACACTGGTTCATGCAAAGTGACAGGCTGCTGTGGCTCTGTATTGGTGTATCTCATCCCTACCCCCAGAGGCACTGGCAAAGTCTCTGCTCCTGTGCCCAAGAAGCTACTTATGATGGTCCTGTATTGATGACTGCTACACATCAGCCAGGGGCTGCTCTGCCACCCTGGGCAACTTTGCGAAGGCCTCTTTTGATGCCATCTCCAAGAACTACTACAGCTACCTCACCCCCCCCCCCACCTCTGGAAAGAGACTGTGCTCACTAAGTCTCATTATTAGGAATTCACTGACCATCTTTTGAAAGCCCACACCAGAGTCTCTGTTTAGAGGACCCAGGCTCCAGCTGTGGCCACCACATGAGGGTTTTTATACAAGAAAAATAAAGTGAATTAAGTCTGTTAAAAACAAATCTTTCAGGCAGATCTTCTATGATGTTCCCTGAGCTGAAGATATATAACCTATGATACTTTTATTTCTATTCATGCTGCTGTCCCCAAGACCCATTAACCTCTGCATTGGGCTTAGTTTTGTTTTTTTTTTTTTTTTCTCTGATAGTCTCCATTTTCTGTAAAAATGGCTGCTTTAATGATGATCAGTAGATAACACATCGTGGCTTGGTGGCTCATGCCCAAAGAGAATATCCACATTCTTTAATGTTTGCATGGCAAATTTTCCAGGATAAATTATTTATCCAGGTGTAAAACATTTGGCAATGCATTTTAAGGCTAAAATTCACAAAATCTGTAGTCTGCAATACAGTTAAAGTAGATATTAATAAAAATACAGAAAATTCACAAGTATGTGAAAATTAATGTATTAGTCAAAAGCAAAGGAGATCCCTTAAAAATGTTGATGTGAATGCTAAACTATCACAACTAAAACTTAAGATCACAAGATCTGTTTGTCATTTGAGTGAATTTTTTGTATATTTAACTAAGGCTAGGAGAACAGCTTAGTTGTTAATATTTTTGCTGATCATAGATGAAACCATGGTCTTCAATCACAGCCCTATAGAATTTGGACATAGTGACTTATAACTATAATCTCAGCACTTGGGAA
Organism: Cricetulus griseus; assembly: GCF_003668045.3. NCBI lineage: Eukaryota > Metazoa > Chordata > Mammalia > Rodentia > Cricetidae > Cricetulus > Cricetulus griseus. Next base: position 54,824,096 of record NC_048604.1, read on the forward strand.
TTAGAGGTCTATATACACAAATTTCAATGTTATCCTTAGAGTTAAGTATTTTATATGAACTTTGAAACTAGTTTGGAATACATGAGACACAAGTCCTTAAAGCAATTAAAATAGGTCAATAATCTGTGAACTTAAAGTCAAAGTCCCTACATCATGTAGGTGGGATTTACCCAAATTTGAAACTCTAAATCTAAAACCAATCAAACATAACCCCACGTATACTAAGGAAGACTGAAGTCTTGAACTACATGCTCTTGAACCTCACATATCCCTGTGGCTCTATTTTGGGCTTTAAATGACTGACATTCAATCTGGAATGGTATCACCAGCTCTTCTTTACTATAAGCCTTCAAAAGGGTAGATTGCAGAGTGCCAAGCACTCTTAATCTCATGACAGAATATTTTATGATAGTTTTCTCTTTGTATTACTAGATGGCTTTTTTCTTCTTTTCTTCTGTAGCACTTTGACTGAAACACTGGTCGAACTGGAAATGATTTAAGAGGTGTAATAATTATGTTAAAAGATACATATTTCCTTACAATGGTATCTTATCTGCAGGTATAAGGACAAATGTTCATAGGCTGTTTTTAGGGATTATGCTGGTTTAGTAAACTAGAGGTTATACATTCTCCTGCAATAACCATTGTTTTATTAGCACCGAAAATTTAGCTAGATTTCCAGTACAATTCATGTCTTTCCTCCTGTTCATCAGGTGTTAAGTCGTATCAGAAAAACATTACTTTTTGCTAAGAATTTATTTCTTTATTCTAGTCAGGTAAGATTGTCCATGTGCAGGAAAATATATAGGACAAATTCTGTCAAATATTTTTTGAGAACAATCTCTCACTTGAGTAGGACAGGCAAATATTTATGCAGTGAATACAATATATAATTGGCATTTAAAAACTTTGTGAGAAATTTGGAAGATGAATATTAGTCTGTGTTCTCAACAACTTCCAATGCATGTTCACATATAAACCAGTATAAAGATCATTTTAATTTGGATTTACAATACCCATAAAACAGCCTTTATTTTTTTCTAGATGGTTTAATTTCTGGAGAAATAATGTGATAATTATTGTGAGTGAGAAATTAACTTGTTCCCTGTGTACTTTGCAGAGGATAAATTAATACTGAGTTCCTCAAACTTTGCATATACAGTATTTCAATTGGTTACCAAGATTTCAACATTACATTTCACCCTTTACTTCTGATTCTGCAGTCTCCAAGGACTTCCCTCTTTCATAAATTTGTAGATATGCTTGATCTGTTGGTTAATCTTTTCTCTCTTCTTGGAACTATATTATCTCTATTTCAGACTGGATTTTTATTTTAGAAGAAAAAGATTTGGATACAAGTATACTTACTGAATCAGAAACCCTGCAGTGTCTAAAAGTATGAGGAATGAAGAGTAGACAATTGGGAATTCCAGAATTAACTCCTTCTACCAATTTTATAGTAGTGTTTTGGAAAAATAAATATATATTCCTCTATGTTGTTACACAGTTACATGTATAATTGTATAATTGTTAAATATCTGTGTTACCCACTTATAAATTATTTTTGTTATTACAGATTTTAAAATTTCATGCAGCCATATGCACATTTTGGAAATTTAAAAACAACTCCTTAATTTCTATGTGTCATCCTTATCTTGATCTGAATTTCTACAATGATTATGAGAATCAAATAAATGAAGTTTTTAATGATGCGACAAAATAATTATGTGACAAATGAAATGAACTCATTAAAATAATAAGAATCATTGGTTTCCATTAATGATCCAATTAGATGAATTGTGAGGTAGAGAATAAATTGACCCAGAAAAGTGTGTATCTCAATGCTACATTTTAGAAATAGGAAGATGATTATTTATCTTTTGACTATTTTAGTTTTCAATTTTTTGTTTTCTTGTTTTTTGTTTTGTCAGTATAAAGTATGATCACAATCTTGGCTTAAAGAAAATAACTGATAAGGAGAAAGAGGAGAAAATAAAGGGATTTTAATTCTCACAGAGAAACTATATCATTCATAATTTGTGGAATGTCAAATTCTTTTTAAAGGAAAAAGCATGACATACAGACAAAAAGTACACTGAAGTCTGCTGGAAGTAGGAGAGTTCAAAGATATTTGCAGGTGTGTTTGTACTGGACTCATATTTTCTTCACTTTTAATCAATAAAAATAATTTACATACTTATGTTCTTGGAATTATATATAAAAATGATAAACATAAATAACCTTTTATTTATCAGCATAAATGATACACTGAAATGAGATATATTGCATTAAAGCTGTGACAGAGGCAGCAACATGAAGATTACGTGATGAGCCTGAGAGCACTTGCCTTAAGAGCAAGTCAGGGTTAAGAGCAATATTGAATATTTATTCTATTTCTGCTTAAAGAACACTTCAAAAGGTTATTTTGAGTAGAAATGGTAGGATAGAGATATGATTTAATAAAATGAAAAGAAATAAATTTAAAGGTAAGTATTAATAATTACATATTTCATTGTAAGTCTATGGATGTCATAAGGTCCTCATTTCTATTTCTGGAATAGTTATCAAGAGCAATGGATAAAACTGAGAGTACATACAAACAGAAATATTTAGGATCCTTTATGGCTTGGCAAGAACTGAAAGGATAGAATACATTATTTATTTCAAGATGTCTTCATACTTGTTTATTTTATAAAATTGACTGTCATTAATAATGATACATATTATATTAATGATGTCTCAAAGGAAATGACGTGCTAGTTTTCATGGTATGCTGTTAGTTATATATCAATAAAAATAACAATGCATGATTTGAAAGATATATTTCAAATTGTTTGACATTAGTTCTTTACAAGTTAGATCCCCATAAACAAATTTAAATTAGTTTTTTTTATTTTTGTATCATTTATTTGATCTATAAATCATTGCAGAAAAATGTGCAGTCTTGCTAATGTGAGAAAGGGGAGAATGATAGCCTTCCCAGTCACTTTAGTTTCTACTAGCTAGTGAGCCATGTCTTCCCCAGATATCAATAGAGGTTTGAAGCCCATTTCCTCTCTAGGTTCTGGAGATATAAATCCATCTACAGATTGTAATTGCATTGTAAATCTCAACGGGGATGGCCACAACAGTCTCCATCTTTGAAGTCACAGAAAGGGACCGTCTCATCACATTGCTTCCTGCAGAAGTATAGGAACAACTTCTTCATAGTCTGCAGAATGGGAGTAGTGCTTCTATATGTAGCCAGTCCAGGTAAAAATATTTTTTTCTTGTGCTTCTATATTGACTTTTTGTCAGCTTCATCCCCATTGTCCTTTTATTCAGAGAATTTAAACACCACAGCCTGGATGCTTGACTAATTTAGCTTCCTTTCTAACTTTCAGAGCATGTTTATTTTTCTAGAAAAGGAACTGATATATTTCTAGTCTCAAATCCTGGACATGGAGAGCCTTGGATTCAGGCTATACTGTAACTTCTCTCCATAGGGATGTTGGATGAAAATGGGAACCCCCTGGCAAGGATCAGAGCCATAACAAAAGCAGAAAGCTCACTAGTTGTAAAGGTCAAATTAAGGGATGATAATTGATGTCTGTTGAGGGCTTCAGACTTTCCAACTTGTGGGGAGATCAATTATATAGTGGGACTGGTTACGCTAAAATGTATCAGAATGTTAGAATTCCATGTGGTTCACAGCTTGGGTGCTGCTGACATTTTCCTCTACTGTGAATACATCTGCCAAATCCAGCAGTCAAGTTACTCCAAGAACTGAGGATTCAACACCTAACCCAAGTCCCAAACTCCAGTGTGAGATTCATTGGCAGTAATTCTTTTCCCATGATATGGAAAACAATTTGTATGTTATGTTTGGGTACTTCCAAATAAGCTCGGCAATCTAGTGGGATGCATCTATTTGGGAAAGAAGAATCAGGGCTGGTTTGAAATTGATGTTGTTTAGGTATAAAAGATAAATCTGTTTCTCCAGTGTCAGGACAATCTTTTTCAACATGGGTGTAGCATATTCAAAATCACATGTGTAGAGAATTGTTCAAAAGTATCCCTCAAAGGGAATCATGATAGAACCAGAGCAGTGATTGACATCTTTGATGGTTAGAGTCTTGAATAGTATCATCTAGTAATAAATTGTAGCATGAATAATATAAACCCAGAGACAGACATTGAGGTTAAAGCTAAAGATCAGAAATGCAAAGCAGCCAAGACACTAGAGAGTTCTTACCTTTACCAAGGCTAGGAGCAAAGAAGGCTGATCCTGTTACAGCAGACTACAATGCTGTCCATCAAACCACAGACTGCACTGACACTGCAATGAGCTCCTGCTTTATATCCTCTCTAGTGCTGGGATGAAGATGGGGGAATTCCCAAGTGCTGGCTTAAAAGGTATTAGCTTTGCTTCTCTTTTAGACTGATTCACTCTACTATAGCCCAGGGTGGCCTTGAATTCACAGAGATCCATCTGTTTCTGTTTCCCAATTGCTAGGATTAAAGGTGTGGTTACCACTGCCTGTCCTCTATGGCTAGCTAGTGACTTAGTATGTGTGTGCTGCTAACTAGTGGCTTAGCTCTTAACTAGGTGTGTGGCTTACTAATGGCTTAGCACTGCACTCTGATCTTCAGACAATCTTTACTTGTTGTGTTACAAACAAAATATCACTACAATAAATGGCTCTCAGCAGCCACCAGGTCTTGGATCCACTGCTTATATACCTTAAGGGGATGAGAGATAAGGTCGGTAGTGATTGGGGACAATAGTGTCCAATTGCTAATCAGGCCTGCTGTGCGGTAGGATTACATGCTGGACAGGAAGAAAACCTGTGTGGAGCTCAGTAAGGGCTCCAGATAGCCACAGAAACAGATATTTGGGAAATTGTAAGCATATATAGATCAGTGAGTTTGGAGAAGTAAAACTGAGGTCCTCACAATGATTGCACTTCTTGAGCTTTACAGAAAGGAAGGACATGCCTTGTAAAAACAAAGATAGAATCCTTGGAGAAAACCAACCTGGAATAGGAATAACTACAGTGAGCAAAAACAAGGTGGTAGACACACTCAGGTCAGCTGGGCTGGAACAGTAACCACAATAGCAGAAGTCCTGAGAGCATCACTTCTATCCATGTTCTGGTGGCAAAAGTAAGTTTGTAATTTGTCAAAGCCAATAAAAATTTTTAAACAAGCAAAAGAGAGAAGACATTGCAGTCAATGTAAACAAGAACAGCAAATCTAAACCAAAAGACTGAAATGTAATATAAAGTAATTTAGAAATGCTGCATCAGTAAAATAAGAAGCAGATATTTTAAGTAGGTGATTAGGATTAATGTCTTTCTTCTTGATTTTTCTGAGTATGAAAATTACCTAATGGTACCATCTCTGTGGGTAGAAGTAAAATTAGAATTGACTATAGGGATGTTGAAAAAATTCTTATATACTATTCAGTAAAATTTCTATTCCAAGTACGAATATATAGAGAATTTAAACACTGAACTGAACTCTGGAACCCAGTGGTATAGAGGGAGGAATGAAGAGCAAAGAGGATGGGACCAGGCTGGTGAAACCCACAGAAACAGCTGACCCGAACAAGGGGGAGCACATAGATCACAGACTGATGTCTGGGAGGCCAGCACAGGACTGAATCAGACCCCTGATCATGGATGTTGATGAGGAGGCCTCGGCACTCTATGGGGCCCCTGGTAGTGGATCAGTATTTATCCCTGGATTAAGAAGGGACTTTGGGAGCCCATCCCATATGGAGGGATGCTCTCTCAGTCTGGACTCATGGGGGAGGGCCTAGACCCTATCCAGGATGATATGACAGTCTTTTGGGAACTCCTGGGGAGGGCCTTACCCTCCCTGGGGAGCAGAGGGGGGATGAGGTGGGAGACTGGTGGGGAGTTAGGGGGAGGGGAGGGGAGGGAGAAGGGATTGACATGTGAGGCAAGATTGTTTCTAATTTGAACTAATAAAAATAATCTCTTGGGAATAAATATCAAAAAATGAATAAAAATAAAGTGTATTCTAGTTCTGTGATATACACATTTGATCTCTTATAACAATATAATATGAATAATATACATATGTGAAGTACATTTCTATAATGTTTCAATTATATTAGCCTGTAAGGGTTTGTAGTCAATTTTTTTCTGGATTAAGTAGTTTTCTGTTTTGTGTTTCACTGACTATGGTGGATCACATGTAAATTATTGAAAGATTTAGAGCAATGGCTCTCAACCTGTGGGTCAAAGAGTACTTTGGTGGTCACCTAATGCCATCTCCATATCAAATATTTGTATTATAATTCATTCACAGTAGAAAATTGCAGTAATGAAGTAACAACAAAAATTATTTTGTGGTATCAGGTCACTACAACATGAGGATTTGTATTAAAGTTTTGCAGCATTAGGAAGTTTGAGAACCAATGATTCAAAATGAGAAAGACAAGTCACACCTCCTTTGTATATCTTAGGCATTATAATTAATCTTCATATTTAGTACTGCATTTGCATAAAGAAGTAATTGACCTTGAAGGGATCTACTTTCCTTCTGGCCATTCTTTTTTTTTTCCTTTTTTTTCTCTTTATTATTATTATTATTATTATTATTATTATTATTATTATTAATTCAAGTTAGGGAACAGGCTTGTTTCACATGTACTTCCCCTCTCCCTCTCCCTCCCCTCACCCCATTCCTTCTCCCCCACCTCCAACCTACCCCCCACCCCATCCACCCACCACTCCCCAGGCAGGGTAGGGCCCCCAACCGGGGCTCCACCAAGTCCACCAAATCTTCCTGTGCTGGGCCTAGGCCCCTCCCCATGTGTTCAGAGACAGAGTGCATCCCTTCAAGTGGGATGGGCTCTCGAAGTTCCCCCCACCCACCAGGGCAAAACGCCAGTCCACCTCCGGAGGCTCCCATGAGTGCAGGGGCCTCCCCATTGGCATCCATGATCAGGGGGCTGGATTAGTCCCGTACCGGCCTCCCAAAGAGCATCTGGGGTCGATCTGCTTTCCCTTTTTCAGGCCAACTGTTTCTGTGGGTTTCTCCAACCAGGTACAGACCCCTTCGTTCTTCATTGCTCCCTCTCTTCAACTAAGTTCCAGATTTCAGTTCAGTGTATTTCTGTGGATGTCTGTCTCTGCTTCTTCCATCAGCCACTGGCCATTCTTTAACTTCTCCAAGTTACATGCAGATTATGTTTAGCTCCATGACAAAGAAATCAGTTTTGTATGTGATACCTACTTCATCAAGTTAATATGTAGCAAGCACATAATAAAAGATTTAACCTGTGTTCATGTTATTATATATCCAGTTCAAGGATTTCTACTTGTTATGGTATCTGGAACTTGCCATATTCTTTCCCCTCTATTTAGCCTGTGGATTCAAGTTCACACATTACCTGGAAATACAGCTTTTCTCCACAGTTTTGCAGGAATCAAGACAATTCCTTTTATATATGTGTGTGCTATTTACTTAGTTCTTTGTCTAATGATGTAAAGATAGCTAGGGCATTCATTTTCTTAACTTTATTTTTATCTAAAAAATGATCTTACAAATTTAATTATTATTATTTACATCTATTTACTAAACATATAAATTTAACTGTGAATAGGTAATTGTCCTCTTTGGAAGCTGTATCCTCAGATAAGAAATTTGATAAAGGATTACTAAGTCAATATCATGTAGATACTAGTAGTACATAAAGATTGCATGAGTATGATTACTTGTATTTCTTCATAGAAACTATATGACTTAATCTGCACATATTTGTATAAAGAGGTATGTTATTTCAAAATACTAAAGATATTTGGCACTACAATTTAGATAGTTTCTTATGTTATTTGCTGCAATGCCATCCTTGTTTCCTTTATAGTGCTATTTTTGAGGTGAAAGACTCAATTGACTCATACATTATAACAAAGATGCTATAATCTGATTAAAGCTCAGTTTATGGTATATATGAGCAGATAAAATGAGTAGCTACAATCTGCCTTAGAAAGCATGCCAAAATCAAAATCTTTACTTACTATACCACATATATGATTTCCAGATCATATCAGCAGATCTGATTTCACATGTGCATGAAACTACCTTTTAAATTGGCAACTTAACCTTTATGTCTATTGACACAATTAGTTAAACACTTTAATGACACTTGAAAATCAAATTCTCATAGAATTTAGACTTTTTCATCACATTCTTATGATTGATACAAGACTTTAATTAATTAAAGTTAATTTTATTCAGTATAAGTTTGACCTATGAAAACACAAACACAAAAAGGAAAGACACAACACGGAACTAATATAATCAACTCTCCCATATCTCTAAGGCCTGTAGAAAAGGTAGGATCCACTTTTATTTTTCAATCATTACATTCATGGAATGAGGAGTAAGTACAAGGTATCAGTAACCATGAATTTTCATGGTTCCAACTTGTGAAAAAATAACATATTTTATCAAAGTAAGATTTTCCAGTCCTAGTTCAAAATTGATTCCAGATTTATGCCACTCTTATAAAAAGTGTAATACAGATGCTTGTAGATGTTTCATAGGTCTGGGCGAAAGAAGTCCCAAATGTTTTGAAATTTATCAGAAAAATAATAGAAGTTATATTTCAATGTAATCAATTATCTTTTTCTCAAGAATATGGTATGATGAACAATGTCAGGAAAAAATAAAGCCAAAAATGTATTTAAAATGATAACTAGATGAATACAATTCCAAATTTGTGGATTGTATTTGAACTTTATCTATAGCTTTCAAGTCACAGTGAATCCATAAAGTAAGTTACCTACTCAGTCATCCTCTCAACTATCCAAGAAAGTGATGGCAAGACAGAGAAAACAGAACAGGGATTTGGGCAGTAGAAAACAGTGTACATAAAACTTGAGTAGATGGGCTTATAAAATAGACATATAAACACTCTGCTATGCAGGACTCCAGTGATATGATGTCCAATAAGCAAGGAATCTGTTCCCCACCAGGTGGGAAGATAATTCCAGGGCAATCTCTTAGACTACATTCATCAGAAAAAAAGAGACAACAATTTTGGCTTATTTTCTTAATCCAAACTGACATTTTTCCTTTACAACTAGCTTATGTAGAAAAAGAGCATCAGGTTAGTAAAGTCCTCATGAATGGGACAACTCTATGTATTTGATATTTTGATGAAACTTTTAAAATCTTAAGAAATATACCTATTCTCTTCTGTAACATCTTCTCTTTAGAATTTCCAAATTGAGTTTTACTGAATGGTATTATTTATACTTATTATAGCTAATATTGTTTAGCCTATATATTTAATCAAATATATAAGATTGAAGAAGTATAGGGGGAGAAAAATGGACTGTAAAAGAAGACTTGAACCTCTTATTTCTTTTTATTTTGCTTTGTATAAACTTTTTTTAAAATGTGGGTACTCATCATTGGTACTTTTAATTTATATTCTTTAAAAGATGTTAACAAGCAAAGATTAAAGAATTGTATAATACAACTTCTTAGATTTACTACTATCTTTAGTTTTTGACAATTTGTAAACAAATATACATTGTGTTTTGATGAAAGCTACTTATCCCTTCTGCAACCTATCATCCCACTTTTCTCATATACCACACCATTTCTTGTTCCCAACTATTATTTTGTGTTTCATAAGGCAAGGCATTATTTTTCCTTAGTGATTTCTAGAAAACTATTGGTTGGCAAATGTTTTCAAGTGTATGCCTGTCTTCTACTTCCCCATTTTTTAAACATTTGGGAATATAAAAGTAGAATGTATGTGCAGTATAGAAAATAAACCAGTAAAGAATTCTATATACATGCAACAAAGAATATAAAGAAGATATAAAATTTAACAGAGTAGTAAATTTTCCTCTTTAATGTTTTATTCTGCCTTACATTTTACATCCCTGTGAAATGATATTTCTTGAAGGAATTTATAATCATAAACACAAATGAATTTTATGTTGGTTTATTATGCTGGAATCACTTCATATTTGAGTCTTATAACACTATTATAATTTATACTTTATTTTTATTTTCAAAGAAAAGGTTCTTTAAAACAGTACATGTAATATAATTTGGCAAACGATGTTATCGACAGTTGGAAAAATGTCGGAGGTGTGATCTTGTACGAGGACCAAGATGTCAAATTACTTGAACTTCAAATTCGAGTTTAAATCAACCTCATTTTTTTACCTTCAAATATTTAATAATTCCTACTAGAATTCTGTTTTATACTAGTTTGTTTCTGGGCATCTCTGATATTCCTATAAATTGTTTGTTACAATAATAATTATGGTTAAGCCAAATGTCATTTATATATCATGGTAAACATGAAATGATAGAGCTGGAAGTTTATTTCCTATACACTCTCCACATATTAAAATTGTTTTATATTTCTGTTGTACAGCCTACATGTTTTGATTTAGCATTTAGAAATTATAGAATCTAATTGTTGATACTTTTATATTTGTAGAATCCACAATACTGATCATGTAGTAAGTAATACAAGTTATAAAAGAAAGCTTCCCAACCCTGCCAAATTAAACTGTGGTTAATATTATCACTATACTATTTTTGTCAAATAGTTAATGATAGTGATAGGAGGCAGAAATTATTCTTACAGCATATATCATGCTGGTACAGTAATGTTTTAAATATCATAAACATGCTTAAGTGTGCTGGTTTTTTTTTTTTACCAGAAATTCTTCACTTATTTAACCTTTTCTATAAACTTCAAAGGTTGATATTTTAAAATATATTTTAATTTTACCTCTATGAATTTCAAAATTATATGAGATACATTCTCTTTTGCATTTCATATATACTACAATTTCATTGCATATCTAAATATTTACTTGTCATATCAGGAATGTAAATTTTTGCATTATTACAAATATTTACATTTTAGCAAAATATTTTTTAATTTAATTTGAAACAACCTTCTTTTTCATGTCAATCCCAGTTCCCTCTCCCTCCCATTTTCCCCTGCCCTCAAGGGACTCACTAATCCATCCACTTTCTGCTCCTCAGGGAGGGTGAGGACTTCTATGGGGGACCTTCAAAGACTGTTATATAATTTGAAGTAGGGCCTAGACCCTCCCCTGTAAGTATAGGCTGAGAGAGCATCCCCCTATGTTGAGAGGGCTCCAAAAGTTCATTTGTGTTCTAGAGGTAAATACTGATCCACTACCAGTGGCCCCTTAGACTGTACAGACATTCCAACTGACCTCCTTCAGAGGGTCTAGAACAGTCCTATGCTGATTACCCAGCTATCAGTCTGGGGATTGTGCACTCCCCTTGTTCAGGTCAGATGTTTCTGTGGGTTTCTCCAACCTGGTCTTGATCCATTTGCTAATCACTGCTCCCTCTCGAAATTGGATCCCAGAATTCAGCTCAGTGTTTAGCTGTGGTTGTCTGCTTCTTCTTCCATCAGCTACTGGATGAAGGCTCTAGGATGACATAAGGTAGTCATCAACCTCATTATCTGAGAAGAGCTTTTAAGGTAGCCTCTTGACTAATGCTTAGATTGTTAGTTGGGGTCAACCTGGTAGGTCTCTGAACTTTTCCCTAGTGACAGTTTTCTTATTAAACCTATAATGGCTGCCTCTATTATGGTATCTCTTTCCTTGCTCTTCTCTATTGTTCCCCTGCTACAATCTTCTTGCTCTCTCACGTCCTCCTACATTTTATTAAGATAAGAAAAGAATGTATATATTCATTTAAAATTTTCAAACTAAATTTATAGCATATCTGGTAGTTGCATGAAAATGTTCAAAGTGCACTTCATGACAGCACAAATTATTGCTCAATAAGAATAAGAGACATTTTAACAACTACTTCTTTATAGTTGATAATGGAGTAGACAAAATTAAAACATTTCTAATAACTTCTTTGAAAACTGACTTCTCCATTTACAATCCAGTACATGATATAAATGTTTCCGTGAAATACCACTGAAATAGTTTTGGTCTCCTACTCTTCACTTCCATTGTTAATTTAAGTCATGTGAATATGTTGAATATAAGTTTTTTATTTTCATTCTTTTAGTCAAAATAGATTCATTTTGAAAACAATATGATTATGGTGTCCCCGTACTGTGCTACTTCCAGTTCCTACACACTTCCCCTCTCATCCATATCCAACCCCCTTCTGCCTGCTTTGAAAACAAATATGCATTTAAGAGATAATAAAGTGAAACCAAAAGATAAAAATAACCAAATCAATGTAGGACCAAACAAACAAACAATGGAAACAGCCAAAAAAGGTACAAGAAAAAAGACACAGATGAAGAGGCCTACTCAATAACATATTCATCAATTCCATAAAAAGACAAAACCAGAAGCCATAATATATATGCAAAAGACTATTTTTATAGAGAAAAATTGCCTTGACCCATATTATCAAACAAGGAGCCTCCAAAGATGCCAATGGGTTTATTTTTCTGTTGGCCATCTACTGCTATGCATGTACTCTATCATTAAGGATAGTTTATTTCCCCTATTGAGACTCTCTTCAAGCAAAGCCAATTTTTATTTAAATTGCTTGTTAACTGGAGATAGATTCTGAGTTGGAGGCAGGGTATTCACTTCTCTTCTCAGCACTGAGCCTCTAACTGGTACAGACCTAGGAAGGCAGTTTTCAAGCTGTTTCTGCCTCTGTGAGTTTATGTGTAAATCTGTCTTACTGTGTTTAGAAGACCTTATTTCCTTGGTTTGCTCCTAATCTCTGGCTTTCATCATATTTCTGCTTCCTCTTTCTAAGTCTTCATTGGGTCCTGAGGGAGGGATTTGATGGAGACATCCCATTTATAATTGAGTATTCTGAGGTTTCTCATTCTTTGTATATTGTGAGCATGAGGTTATCTGGATTTGTCCCCATCATCTGCAAGACGAAGTTTCTCTGATAATGGCTGAACAAGTCATTGGTGTATTAGTATAGAAGAATATCATTAGGAGTCATTTTACTACTGAAGTTCATTAGAAGGACACAGTATGTGGGAGTTCACCTTAAATCTGAAATTGATTGGTTAGTCCCAGAAGCTTTATGTCATTGTCTTGGTTAGGGTTACTATTGCTGTGATAAACCACCATGGTGAAAACAATTTGGAGAGGAAAGCATTTATTCTTCCATAGGCTTCCAAATCGCAGTTTATCATCAAAGGAAGTATGCACAGGAATTCAAGCAGAGCAGGAACCTGAAGGTAGAAGCTAATGAAGAGACGATAGAGATTGTTGCTTATTGGCTTGCTTACTTCCTCATATCTTGTTCAGCCTGCTTTCCTATAAAAATCAAGGCTACCATACCAGTGATGGCACCACATGCAATTAATTAGGGTAGCTTACATTTTAAGACATTTAATCCATTATTATCATGGTGCAGCATAGTGGCACACAGGCAGACATGTTGCTGAAGAAGGAACCAGAAATCCTTACATATTTACTCACAGGTAAAAGGAAATGGACTGTCTCACTGGGCATGGCTTCAGCACACATAAACCCTCAAAGCCTACCTCCATGATGACCCACCTTCTCTTACAAGACCACACCTACTCATCTTGGCCATGGTGTCTTTTTGCCTTCCAACTTTACTCGAAAGACCCAATCTCAGGCTCAGAAGCCCTTGGCCCCTGCTCGATCCTTGACCAATCTTAGTTGCAGCATATGCCATTTCATCTGATCCTCCCCTTTTCTCCTGGGACACTGGAAATTAGGCATCTAATCTTACCTCACTCACAGAAATGGGCTTATACCCACACTTAGTTTTCAAACCACATTGCTTCTTCTTGGCATGTTACATTCTATCAGTGATCCATAGTGCAGCCTCTGCTCTTTTACTTGTTCTCTTTGCTTGTCTGTCTGCCTCTAGTTCCTGGTGTACTAAAATTCTCTCTCTCTCTCTTACCCTCCATAGGCCACTGTGCCAAAGTCTGTCTTGGGACATGACCCTCCCTCTACCTGGGAACATTCTGTTTTGCTAGGCATCTCAGGTTACTGTTCAGAATGCCTTGCTCTTCTGTTTGTCCAACCTCTGCTGTCACTGGCAACATGCTGTCAATCCTGGGATTGCAGGCCCCTCTTTCCTGACCAGCTGCACTTTTACTCTGTTTCCCTTCTCTGTGCCCCAATTCATGAGTTGCCTGCCAGTTCCACTTGTGATGCAAATTCCTGGCTGTCATACCCACAGTGGACTGGCCAGAGATGAACAGCATCTGCTCAGAATTCTTTTTGTTCCCTGTCTGTTACATATGCATGAAAGAATGTACACAAGGTGCATAGTATGGCCACATGCATGTGATTCTGAATGCCTGCAACTTTTATGTATGTCTTACTATGTACATATGGTATAAAATGTGTAATGTACCTTACAACACATTGGCTGAGTGCAGGTCTGATTACTCACCTGGCATCTTTGTGATGTGACTATGTGACTGCCACAATTTTGTTTGAGGTTAAAAGAGATGATTCACCTCCATCTTGACTAAGAGCAAGACAGACAGGTGACCTACTCACCATGTTTACTAAAGGTCCTCTTTGCCTTGCCTTGCCTTTTAATTCTTTGTCTCTATTTCCTCTTACACTGACTATGTTGCATGTGGCATGTTTTCACAGTGGCATTCTTTTTGCAGGGCCTGCCAGAGTACTCACTTCAAAAAGCGACTCCACCCACCTGCTCCACCTGCAACAAATCTGCTCCTTTTCTTTGCTCTAAACACCTGTGCATGTGTATCTGCTCTCTCTTTGTTTATGTGTCCTTTATGCTTATGATAGCATGTGAGTCAGAGTTGGGGAACCACTTCCTCTCACTCAACACACACAGATCCCTTTCTTATTTTACTGAACTCATGTTTAATATATGGCTATATCTATTACAACATACTCTATATGTAATTTAACTCTGATCTAAAATATATTTTATATAATAATAAAAATTTAAAGTTGTGAAGATCTATTTCAGACTAACAAAAGCTAACTTAGACAGTAACACAACCCAGTCCTTCTTGTAAGCTGTTTCCAAGAGTGACCTTCACTATTGTCAGTTTATAGTGTGAGGCATCAACTGCAAAAGGGAAATTTTTTCTTACTCCTTTGTTGTTTGCAGATGTAAATCTGACCTGCTAAGGTAAAACCAGTTGCAGTCAAGCTACAGGGCTATGGGTAAAATATCACTCCACAGCCTCTCAGCTTGGATCAAGTTCTCCTGGCAGACACTGTACTAATGTCTTTATAACCACAATCATGTATCAATGGAATTAATTACAAAGATCAAGCCTTATGTAGCCACATGTGTGCTTAAAACAAGCAACAAAATACCACTCAGATCTATAGAAAACATGATCAGCAAATTGCAGAGACCTACAGAATATGACACGTAGGGGAAGCTGTAGCCATGCCTACTTAGGGGCTGGCTACAGGTGTGCCTAACAACACTTTGAGGGCATGGTCAGGGTGACGTAGAGTGATACATGCATGGGACTGCGTTTTCTCTTTCAGTTTCACTTTTGTACTTGCTGGACAGACTGCTGCCACACTGACTGGCTAGGTTGCTCTGTAAGTAAGGCTTTTCCCTATTAAATACTTTTGTATTTCTACATGGCTCCATATTGGTAATTTCCCACTATATCTGGTATAAGAAGTGGGATATTGGAAACCTACACCCCATTTGGGATAGGCTGTGGGTTCCACCGGGCCTGCTTCCTAGGCCGGGAAAGCGACCTCTCTCCACATGTGCTCCCAGCTAGCAGCCAAGCTGCTGCAGCTGAGCTGCTCAGAACCATCGACCCAGTTAAGAGACAGTTTCTAGCTGCCTAGAGTCAAGGTAGGCCTCGGCTTTAAGCAGAGGCTTCACCTGGCCGCTGCTGTAGTAAAGCCACATCTGTTTCAGTGGTTGTGCCGCAAGGCTATATACTCGCTAAGATAAGCACAGCTGCTTTTGTGACCTCTCTCCACACTTGACTAACTGCTGCCAAATGCCACAGACTAACTGAGAACCTATGCTACCTGCTGGTCAAATATATTTATTGTATCTGGAGTAGAAATCAGGTAAAATTATGGCAGAATATTTATCATTTGCTAAAATTGGTAATATTTTTGCTTATTATGTGAATTCACTGTTTGAGGAGGATGCTAATTTGCCAATTACTGGCCTATATGCCATAATGGCAGTTAGCTTGCTGGTACAAATAGTATTGCTAGCCAGAGGACTCAGGAATAGGGATAAGGATAACCTCACCACCTACTTACAGGAAATGACAGCTTTACACAATGAGGTTTTGGAGAACAGATTATGTCAGACCACAATTGTGCAGCAAGTGGAACAGAAATTGGATGATAAGCTTGGCTCTGTGTCCAATACACTAAAGACCGAGCTGTCTGTTCCCCAAGATGAGATGCAGCATATTTATGCCATGTCTGAGGCCTCAGAGGCTAGGCTGTCAGAAGACCATGATGAGCTAAAGAATATATGTAGCCAGCTAGAAACTCAGATAGGAAATGTTACCCAGAAATTGGATGCAAAGGTGCAAGATACCCAGGATAGGGTTGAAGAATTGGACAATGCCATTCAACCAATTATTGAAGCATCCAAGGTAGCAGATCACAAATTTGAGTCTAATTTGAATGTTTGGAAGATAATTTACAGTACAGGGTTGACAGATTACATAGGTCCATATGGTCGATTGCTGAGGTCTCAAAATCAGTGAATCATGACCTCGAATCTAGACTCCAATACCTAGAAGGCAGTTTCCATGCCATCCAGATGCTGCCTAAGGATGATCATATTAAAGACATAAAAAAACATGTAGGTGAGCAGTTAGAGCAATTTACAGATTCAGTAACATACTTGGAATCTTTTATGATTAAGGAGATTGAAACTTTTCAAAAGGATATCATTACTAGGCTTAAAGATCATTGGATACCCCAGAAGCAGAATCACTCCAAACCCAGGCACCTACTCCACCCAGGTATCGTGAGTATTCTTCTAAGTTTGTTACTCATACACCATTAGTGTACCCAGCTACCATGGTAGAAAAGCCAGCTTCTAAGAAACACCCTCATGGACGGATGACTTATGAATGGCAACCTATACAGCTGAAGATATTAAGAATATTAAAGAATCAGTTGTCTCATATGGTCTCCATAGCCCATACGTAAAACAGCTATTACATTCATGGGCAACCTTTAACAGGGTGACAACCACACATTGGGAACGATTGGTAGCAGCTGTACTTGAGAATTCATGCAAAATCCAGTGGAAGGCATTAGTAAGGGAAAAGGCAAAGCTCCTTGAGT
Organism: Cricetulus griseus; assembly: GCF_003668045.3. Classification (NCBI taxonomy): domain Eukaryota; kingdom Metazoa; phylum Chordata; class Mammalia; order Rodentia; family Cricetidae; genus Cricetulus; species Cricetulus griseus. The sequence continues at coordinate 54,841,393 of NC_048604.1, forward strand.
GTCAGGACATAAAGGAAGGTTTTGAAGCCCCTCTAGATGAGCTTCTTGGTCAGGGTATTTATGCTAACCCAGAGGGGTATTTATGCTAACCCAGAGGCTAAGGCTGAATATGATGATGAGATACTGTCTCTATGCAGGAAAGCAGCATTAAATGCCTGGGATAAGGTTCGTGAGCCAGGAGAACGCCTAGAAGCTTATACCAGAATAGAACAGGGACCTACAGAACAGTTCCAGGACTTCTTACAAAGGTTAACTAGGTCACTAGAATTACAGGTCACAGATCCAGAAATAAGACAATCAATTATATATACAATAGCTTATGAAAATGCAAACCCAATATGCAAAAGAATACTTTTGCCTTTAAAGATCAGATCAGCTCTGCTAGAAGAATGGGTTTTGTATGCAGCCAACATTGACTATAATGTGCAAGATACTAGAGAATGGGTAGGAGAAGCCATCTCCAATGTTTTAAAATGGCAACAGGAGATTAAAAGTTCTAGAAGTGAGGATGTCAGGGCTTGGCAAGGAGAAGCACCATACAGAGGTCAAAATAGGAACCAAGAGGCTAGAGGTTACTACTACTATGAACCAGAACCTTGGGTAGGAATAGCCTTCCCCTGGAGACCACGAAGGCACCAGGAACCTAGATGTTTCAACTGTGGTAAAATGGGACATACTAACAGAAATTATAGACAAACGTATTCTAACAATGCCTCATACGGAAGGGAACTGCCTTCTGGATTGTGTAGAAGTTGTGGTATGGGCAGACACTGGACCAATGAATGTAGATCGACCAGGGACATACCCGTTAAGGTCGGGAAACCCCAAGGGGGGCTCAAGAAGGCCCCCACATCGAGAAAGGTCGGTCATTTCCAGTAGCAGTTGGAGACAATCTCTCACAGGACCAATAGATAGTTCTTTGCCTATTTTGAAAAATGATACTGCCCTAGATGGTAGTTTGAATAATGATGAAGAATCAAGTGTGAAGGGACAAAATGAGAAACACATATTTTGGCAAGCTTCTATTAATGATAGAAGAACTGAGTTGAAAGTGAAAGTTAATAATAAAGTTATTTCTGGCATAGTAGTCACTGGGGCAAATGTAACTATTATTACTCAAAAATCTTGGCCTCAGAAATGGCCTCTCAGAGAGGCAAATATACAATTTTTAGAAATTGGAACTCTAGAGTTCGACAGAGTGTTAACTCAGTGGTCTGCATTGGAACGGAAGGACAGAAAGGGATACTGAAACCATATGTGGCAGATATAGCTATAAATCTCTGGGGTTGTGATCTCTTACTGCAATGGAATACTCAGATTAATATTCCTCCAATGTCAGATATAAATTATGTACAATATTTACATAGTAGAAAACATCTGGTAAGACGCTATGGAAAACGGTTACCAACCATCCATGCTGTACAGAAACTAGGTACAAATGATGGACCTTCAGAAGAGCCAAAGGCCCTGCCATTGAAGTGGCTTACAGATGAACCAGTTTGGGTAGGACAATGGTTTATGACCTCTGAGAAGCTAGAGGCTTTAGAAAAGTTAGTACAGGAACAGCTAGATGCTGGACATATAGAGGAATCTACCAGTCCTTGGAATTCTCCTGTATTTGTTATCAATAAGAAGCCAGGTAAGTGGAGAATGCTGACAGACCTGAGAGCCATAAATAAGATAATTCAACGAATGGCCTCTCTGCAACCTGGAATGCCATTACCTTCCTTAATACATAAAGAATGGCCTATCATCGTCATTGATCTAAAAGACTGTTTCTTCACAATACCCTTACAGGAAAATGATAGATAAAAATTTGCATTTACTGTACCAACTCGTAATAATTCTCAGCCAGTTAGGAGATATCAGTGGAGAGTTTTGCCACAAGGAATGCTAAATAGTCCTATTTTGTGTCAACACTTTGTACAGCACCCATTGGTAATATTTTGTAAGAAATTTTGACAATCTCTTGTTTATCATTACATGGATGACATTCTTTTATCAGATTCTAATAAGGAAACTTTGGAACATATGTTTGAAATGGTGATGGTATTTCTGCCTCTTTGGGGGTTACAGATTGCCCCAGAAAAGATACAAAGAGGAGATTCTATTAACTATTTAGGTTACAAGATAGACTTACAGAGAATCAGACCTCTAAAGGTTCAAATTAGGAGAGATCGTTATCAAACTCTTAATTCTTTTCATAAATTATTAGGGGAAACTGATGTAGAAGGACATGACTTAAAACATTTAAAAATGGCACTTAAAAGTGATAAGGACCTAAACAGTCCGAGAATATTTTCTGCTGAGGCAGAAAAAGAGTTACAATGGGTAGAAAACAGAATATTGGATGCGCATGTAGATTGGATAAACATTAATTTAGACTGTATTCTGGTTATCTTGCCATCCAGAGAATACCCTTCTGGGATTCTGATGCAGAGGGTAGACACTATATTGGAATGGATATTTCTGCCACATGAACAGAATAAAAAGTTAAAGACATATATAGAAAAGACTTCTGATTTGATTTTAAAGGGAAAATTAAGACTTCATCAACTGACTGGAAAAGATACAGCATGAATTATAGTACCTTTAACTAATGAAGAAATTTCCTCCTTGTGGAAAGATAATGAATATTGGCAAATATCTCTTACTGACTTTTGGGGATAATTAGCAACAACTATCCCAAAACTGACAGAATTAAATTCATAAAAAAGAGATTCTGGATCCTTCCACGTATTGTAACACAATCTCACCATATCTGGAGTTCTTACCTTCTACACTGATGCCAACAAATCAGGTAAGGCAGGATATAAAGCAGTTGAGGTAACTAAAGTAGTTCAAAGTCCATATACATCTGTACAGAAGGCAGAATTATATGCAATTCTCATGTTACTTATGGATTTTACAGAACCTCTTAATATAGTTACTGATTCTCAATATGCAGAGAGTGTCATGTTACACATTGAGACTGCAGAATTCGTTCCTGATAATACGGAATTAACTTCTCTGTTTTTACAATTACAGGAAGCTATCAGAAACAGAAGTAATCCTAAATATATTATACATATCAGATCCCATATGGTTCTGACAGGCCCACTAGCACAAGGCAATGATGAGATTGATCGTTTATTAATTGGAAGTGTGCTAGAAGCCTCAGAATTTCATAAGAAATATCATGTAAATAGTAAAGGTTTGAAAAAGGACTTCTCCATCCCTTGGCAACAAGCCAAGGAGATAGTGAAATACTGTCCTAATTGTTCCTTTTATAATCAAACTCCTTTGCCAGCAAGTTGCAATCCTAAGGTCATTCAGAGATACGAGGTTTGGCAGATGGATGTCTTTCACTTCGCAGAGTTTGGAAACTTGAAATATGTGCATCATACTGTAGACATATTCTCAGGGTTCCAATGGGCTACTGCTCTTAACTCTGAAAAAGCTGATTTTCTTATTACACACCTGCTAGGGGTGATGGCAGTTATGGGTATACCTGCACAAATAAAAACTGACAATGCCCCAGCATATATCTCTACCAAATTGGAAGAATTTTTCAAATATTATAACATAAAGCATGTTACCGGTATACCACACAATCCTACAGGACAAACAGTGGTTGAGAGATCTAATAGAACACTTAAGGAGATGTTCACCAAACAAGCTTGGAAGACTAAACCCCCCAAACATAGTTTGCATAATGCTTTATTGACACTAAACTTTCTTAATGACAATGAAAATGACAAACAGCTACATAAAGATGCTGGACTACGGAAAAATTGCTGAACTCAATCAGCCGGTATACTTCAAAGATGTACTAATTTCTGAATGGAAACCAGGACATTTGTTACGTTGGGGTCGGGGGTTTTACATTGGTTTCTACAGTAGAAGAAAAACTTTGGATACCATCAAAGTTGATCAAGATTCGAGTTGCAAAGGAAAAACCTCTCGACATGGATAAATGACAGGTATTCTACTAAGGTATATCTTATAAACTAAATAGAAATCTCCCAAAGGAAAGGGAAGTGTTTTGCTTTTATCTTCACAGGAAAACTCATCCCCAGAAGGCAAAGGATACTGCATGGGTAGATACTTAAGAAGAGAAGGTAGCTATAACCTTCAAACAAAAGGAATGTGTCATACGGTAAACTTTACAGCTGTCTCTCAGAAAACTATTTCTCTTCATTTCCTAGTCCCTATTCAATTAAACCAATGCTGGATTTAGAGGTGGATTTGGCTTTCCTCCTCTAAAATCCAAGCATGTTATTTAACTAAACTTTAGTGTTTCTGTATTGTATCAAGAAGCCAATTGATGTAATACAGAATAAAAGAAGAATTTGGGGACGGTCTTTGTCTTTTCTTGGATCTTTCTTTAAAGGTGTACAACCTCTCATAATTGTTGTTCTCCCATGATTGCCTTTCCCAGTATGTGTACATCAAAAGCAATCATTTCTCTGTTAACTGTTTATGTTTGAGTCCCACACAGCCAATGAAGACCTGCCTGACAGAAATCCCTGGATACCCTAGAAAGAAAATGGGCCACACCTCCTCAACTGCACTGGATCCAACTTGCTCCATTTCAACTGACACTCCTGCTAGATCTTTGGGTACTTCAATCAAGTTGAGGAGTTCAAGTGAGATCTTCAATCAAGCAAATCCCATCTAACATGGACTAGATACAATCCATTCAAGGCTTTCACTATACTAACCTTTTCCTCCTACATGACCCCACAAGTATGTCATCATCCCATTTTAGCAGGAAGTAACTTGGAGAATGCTACATCCCCTTTCCCCATTGTTGTTATTTAGGATAGTGTATATACCTAGTAGGGATAGCTTCTTATTGTTTATGGTTGGGATTGGAAGGAGGTGTTCAGGCTTGGACACCTCTTTCAGATGACTTTAGGGTTTAGTTAAAATAGATATTTAGGATGTGACATAAGCAGATTGTTGTATCTTCTTATATTTTACCTTTATGATTGTTATTTTTGGATACTTACACTGTTAAGTTTTAATCCTCTTTTAGACTAAAAGGGGAATTGTAGGGGAAGCTGTAGCCACACCTACTTAGGGGCTGTCTACAGGTGTGCCTGACCACGCTTGTGAGGGCGTGGTCAGGGTGATATAGAGCGATACTTGCATGGGACTGGGTTTTCTCTTTAGGTTTCACTTTTGTACTTGGACAGACTGCTACCATGCCAACTGGCTAGGTTGCTCTGTAAGTAAGGCTTTTTCCTATTAAATACCCTTGTATTTCTACTTGGCTCTGTATTGGTAATTTCACTCTATAATGATATTTTAAATATTTTTATTAAAAGGCTTTTATAAGAGATACACGTGCCAGTTACTAGAGCAACCTGATTTCCTCCAAAATAGACAAAGAGAATGCTCAAGAAACTACACTTAAAATTTGCTTCAACTGTGGCAGAGCTAGCCACTGGGCTGAACTACTTTTTATCTCAACTGCTGTACAGTACTCTTCAGACTGTGGACAACAAGACACTTAAGAATTAACTGCCCCACATTGCCTATACCAATGGTACACTGGTCTTCCTAAAAATTTCTAATATACAGGATTTTCTGAAGCCTGGTATGTTCTTTGCTAATGGCATAAGGCACATATGCTGAAGCCTCTGCCCTCAATGACTTTGGAGAACCCTGGGAGTGGTTGTCCCGGTGGCCACCTAGTAAGTCTCTGGGATTTTGAAATTATTAATTAAGGTCAAATTTATCCTTCTCAAGAACTCTAATTCTTTTTACAATTGGTAGCTTTGCCATCTTAAAGTAGCAGCCAAGGCTTCAGATGCCTTCTCAGTACCAGTCTCAGAAAGGGGATAAACACACACACAAAAAATCATATTTCAGGAGCAGGTGCCTTAAGGGTTATCTATGTAAAGATAGGAAAGCTTAAGATATGAAGATCTAATAAGGTTTTAATGTCTAAGAAGGTGTTTTAAGGTGTAAGTTTATGTGGGGACCTGAAAGCTTAAGAGGTGTGTATGAATGTTTCAGGGACTAAGAAAGTAAACTAAGGTATGTAAAGACAAGTTATGAAGGTCTGAGGATGGAAGGACTTAAGTTCTGATGAAGAAAAAGTGTTTTGAGACATTTAAAATGAATAAACATTTTCAGGACTTCTCTCTCTCTCTTTCTCTCTCTCTCCCTCTCTCTCTTTGATACTGTCATATTAAGACTGCAAAAGTTCATAGTCATAACATTAATCCATAAAGTTCTGATAAGCTATTAATCCAACTTTGACATAGTACAAAATACCATACTATACCACTATAGGGTCATAACTGCAAGTTAAAGATCTTAAATTCCTTTTGGGCGTTTTCTAACTATAGGCTTAAAATGTACATTTCATTGTGCTAAAATATCTGTCAGTTTTCCAGATGGAAGAGACAGTGTTAATACTTTCAATCAAATCATTTCTGACACGAGTATATTGCTGTTTCTGCAACACAAATTTCAGTACACATTATAAACAATGGAACTTCTAATGTGTCTAAAATATTTTTTTTTCACAAACTCAAATTATTCTTGTACGTTCCAGGGAGTGGAATTAAATCCACCCAAACCGGTCAGATTCATTATTGATAAATATAATTCAACCTTTCCCATGTCTCAAGATGCCCTTCCTTCATCTTAGAACCCCCCCTCATCTTGTCTTCCCAGTGTGTTTCTATTACGAGGATCTAAGAACATTTTTTCCTGAAACTTTACCATGTCCTCTGCTCTGCCAACATCTTAACAGATCAAATAAGTGCCAGAGAGCTACTTAGATCCTGGACAGCATTAAAACAAACAGTTACCACAGTTAAACCCAACTTTCTCAGGTTCTCCAAAGAACATTGATGCCACCCAGGTCAGCAGGAAGTATTCTTGAGAACTTGATGCCCTCATTCACTAAACTGGCATGCCTCCCCACCTTTTTAATAAAAAGAAGGGAGGAATAATATAATCAAGCAAACCTGGCACTACCACCAGGGGATTTGGCAAATTGTGTCACCTCTGCACATGGCAAGCAGTATTCTGGCTCTGTATGCAGGTATGAAGGTCCCTCGAGATGCAAACTATGCCCACTTCTGCTTTCCTTTTCTGCTGATTTCTGAAGAGTCTGGTCACTGTCTCTATGTCTCTATGATTCTCTCTTTCTTTCTCTCACTTTCTTTCTGTCTGTCTCTATCTCTCTGTATCTGTCTCTCTCTGTCTCTCTCTGTTTTTGTTCTCACCTCCCTTTACAACTCTATTCCCTTCCTGGATTAAAGCTTTCTAAGTAACCTCTGTCTGCCTGGTGTGTTTGCCCCACCAGTCACCAAGGTCCTTATGTCCTATAAATACAGAAACAGTATGGTACTATACAGCAATATAGAATATCAGAATAAGAAATAAGTTCACACAACTACAGTTATTTGATTTTTAATAATAGTTGCAAAACATACAGCCTTTTGAACAATTGATGAAAGTAAGATAGGAAGACTACAAATAAAATCTGCAAATTATAACCTATTTCCATGTTTTATAAAAAATCCAATTCTACCTATATTTAGCCTCTTAATGCAACACCCAAAATGTTGAAAATACTAAAATAAAAGATAGAAACTACTTAACAAGCAAGCTATAAAAATGACTCTCTAAACAAGAATCTAAAAGCTCAGTAAGTACTGGAAAGATTAGAAAAGTGAGCTTGCATTAAGAAAATCATAGCCAAGGACACAATCAGCAGAATGGAGACTATTCAGAGAGAAGAGATTCTCATTCTTCTAAATGCTACAAACTTTTGATACATTTTCACATGTTTGGTGACCACAACAATAAAATTGTTTTTTTTTTCAACTCTGTAACCATAATTTTGCTACTTCGGTGAACTGTCATAATATCTGACATGCAATACCCAAAGGGGTTGTGACCCCTAGGTTGAGAACCACTTCTAGCATGAATAATAAAAACCCAGAGACAGACATTGAAATTAAGGCTGAAGATCAGAAAAGCAAAGCGGCCAGCCACTTGAGTGTTGCAATCTCTAACAATGCTCAGACCTAAAGGGCTATCTTGTGAACCTCAGACTGCTGTGCTCTCCATCAAAGATCAGATTGCACTGAGAATTGCCTTATAACTACTAAAAAAGTGTTCTGCTAAGATAACTGCTTAGTGTAGTCCTCTGTGCTTTAGTTACATAAGTCCTTTATAATATAAAGCAGAGGCGAGTTGGTGGTGGTGCATGCCTTTAATGCCAGCACTTTGGAGGCAGAGGCAGGTGGATCGCTATGAGTTAGAGGTCAGCCTGGTCTACAAGAGCAAGTTCCAGGACAGGCTCCAAAGCTACACAGGGAAACCGTGTCTGAAAAAAAATTAATTTAAAGGGATCACTCTCATTGTTGCAGAGTTGTTTTATTGAGAGGATATGAATTCAATTGATTTTGTATTCTAATCTTAAATTTACTGTCACAGACATGCCGAAAATGCATTATTTATGTCACATTAACTAGTGCAGATGCCAATACTGTGGTAACAAAATCAGGCTGGTAGTTATAGAATACATATACTCTACATTCTTGACTATATTTCTATGCATTCTGAATCAAATATTCAAGATTCCCTTTTGTCTTTTTTCCTTTTAACTTCTGGAATTTAAAAAGAAAAGTAGTCAAAATTCTTGAATAAGAAACAAGAACTATGCCTCAAAATACCTTGATGGTTGCCCACCATCCATTCCTAGTTCATGTTTGCCAGCACTTCATTCTTTTCCATCATCATATATTTGTATGTGCTTGTTTGTGTCTGCTTGCAAATGTGTGTGCTATCATAACTCTTTATGCAGTCTCAGAAATATGTTTTCTTCTGAAATTGTCTATGATGCACAAACTCAACTATATGAGAATTAATCATGAAAAAGGCTTAGAATGTATAAAACTAAAAAAATAGTTACAGAACCATATTGTAAATCTAAAAGATTATGCATGAAAAATGGCTAGTAGGTAGAAAGTTTTACAAAATGAATAATATCTTGTAACTTTAAGAAATGAGTTATTGGAAAGTAAGATAGCTGAAAATTTTTGATGATATATTGTTTATGATCTACTAAAGATTCCCTGGAAATCAGAATGCAAAGACAACCAAAGCCATGAAAGCTGGGTGTTGGTGGTCCAAACCCTTAATCGAGGACCCAGGAGACAGCGGCAGATGGATCTCTGTGAGTTCAAGGCCACCCTTGGCTACATGAGATTGAATCAGTCTAAAACAGAAACAGAACTCATGACTTTAAATCAAGAACTAGAGAGAATATAAGGAGCTCAGTGCAGTCTCAGGCAACAGTCTCAGTGAGTCTGAGGAGCAGTACAGTTTGGAGAATCAGTCATTGGACACAATCACCCTTTCAATCTTAGCAATGGTAGAGCATTGGTTGGCCACTTTGCTTCTCTGGTCTTCAAATTGAACCCCAATATCTGTCTCTGGGGTTTTAATATGTGATCTGATAATGGCATAATTATCATGGTACACTTTCAAAGAGAATTTAACCTACAATGTACAAAATGAAATGAAAGAGACTTTGCATATAGATAATTAAAAACATTTTCTTTACCTAGATGCTGCAATACATAAGATATTAGTCAGCATTTGTGAATTTATGGTTTGAAATGGTTTCTATTTCTCATCCTAAAGAAACAAGAGAAAATAATAAAATCTTTTATCTCTGATTTTTAATGCTGTATTTGAGAATGTTTGCTTCAAAATCTCTATAGCATAACCATAATGCAATACCTGGTCTATCAGAGAACACATTGTTTTCTTCTTTTGAGCCACTTTTGTTTATTTATGCAAATCTCTAAGATCTATTACTAAAAATTATCTCATGGCAATGTTTCTATAAAATTTTGAATATTTTATTTGTTTGATACTGAAAATTGCAGCCATTTTGACCAATTCTTATTGTTTAAATAATTTAATTTAATTTAATTTAGTTTAATTAGGGAATGTTTTCAAAATATTCATCAAATGGATAAAGGCAAATTTTCAAAAAACATTTTTCCTGGTCAGTTAAAGGGCATTTGGGTATTCAATATAGGAAACAACATCAAAATGAGAATACCACAGGCAGATACTGACACAGAATGTAAATGTGTGCATGCCTATATGTGCATGTGTGTACATGTTTCTGTGTCTGTTTATGTCTGTGTATGTGTATGTTTCTTTGTTTCTCTGTGTCTCTGTGTGTGAACTGGCCTCTAAATATTTGGAAATTACCTTTTTATCATATAAGTGTTTCCTTTGTGTTATACAAAAATTTATGACTGGACAAAAATTAATGCTAAGAAATTTTGGTTGCATCTCTACTTTGGACCTAATCCAAGGAAGAATATCAAAAAATACTTAAAAACCTTGAATAACTTACGGTTTTGTTATTTGATATTCATGCTATGTGCAAGATTTATTATATAGTATCATTGAGCATGACAAAAGTGTCCATTGAGTTTTATTAGAATAGGTGGTTGTTTCAGTTACTAAGGTTAATATTACAGTAATTATAATTAAAAATTTCCAGGAAGGAGACACTCTAAAATTTCAAGTATAATTTAAATGTGTGCAAATTATGTTTGAAAATTTCTATATAAATAATGTCTAATTCCTTTTGATGTACCAACAGAGGATTTGGCTCTCCAATATCAATTAATAATCAAGACCACCTCTCCATGAATATATTTACAAGCCTAAGTGATCTGGCCAATCTCTGAATTGAGACACCCTTCTTAGGTCAGTCTGTATTTTAGAGTCTAGACTGTGCGAAGTTGACAGTTAAAGCTAACTAAAGGCAGTAGTAGTCTAAATATTTTATATTCTTATAGATCTTTAAAGAATGATCATGGTGATAACAAGTAAAACAAAACAAGATGAAGCACCCATAATTTAATAAAACAAAAAGTCTTTCAAACCTTTCAAACTGTGCTGAAGAAGTATGTCTTGGGCTATAGAGACGAATTAACAAACAAGATGACTCAGTACTCTTGCAATAAGTCCTGAATTCTGTTTCCAGCTCCCATACAGTAGTCCATATTTACTTGTGAGTCTGGTTCCAAATCATCTGATACCTGTTTTTGGCTTCTGTAAGCAAATAGACTTATGTCAGGCACACACACACATACACACGGGGGAGAGAGAGAGAGAGACAGAGAGAGACAGAGAAACAGAGAGAGAGAGAGAGAGAGAGAGAGAGAGAGAGAGATTTCAAAAAAGAAGAGCCTTTGTATTTATTTTTCATACCAATCACAGTTTCCCCTCCCTCCTCTCCTACAATTCCCTCCTCCTGCTTCCCTTCTACCCTCATCCACTCCTCCTCCTTTTCCATTCAAATGGGGTAAGACCTCCTATTGGAATCAACAAAGCATAGCATATCAAATTGAGGCTCCTCTCCCTTGCATTAAGGCTGAACAAGGCAACCCCCATAGGGAATACTTTCCACAGAGTAGCTCATGCATCAGGGGAGTCTCCCACATAAGACTAAGCTACACAACTCACTCAGATGTAGAGGACATAGGTAGTTTTCATGCCAGCTCACTAGATGTCTGTCCAGAATCTGTCAGCTCCCAGAAGCTCAGGTCAGCTGTCTCTGTCAACTTTTCCATCATGATCTTGACCCCCACCCCTTGCTCATATAATCCATACACCCTCTCTATTACTGGACTTCTGGGGGTTGACCCAGTGGAAATCTGAATTTTTAAGGCTTTGTAGCTAAAACAGTTTTATTACAATATCTTTCTCACAACTGCTGTTTTAGTCCTAGTACAGAGGTTACCATGAGTCCTAATCACAGCTCCAGTTAGGCTTTAGCAATGAAGACTGAGTGAGCATGTAATCAGTAATAGTATCAAAACTTATTTGTAACATTAGAATGGTAAGAGTGCTTACTATTTTGTTGTTGTTTTCATATCAGTGGTTGACGGTGCAGCATTGTGCATGAAAAGAAAATGCTTCACCACTGACCTGATTCCATAAGCAACACATTAGCTATATGTTTTGAAATAGAAGCCTCCTAAAAATGTTTTGGCTAGTGTTGAACTTGTTACCTGCCACAGTCTCTAGAGTAGTAGTGTTTGTAGGCCTCAGTCAAAAGGCCAGGCCTATTTGTGTTCTGGATCTTATAGGACACATGCAGTCTTAAGGACATGCAACAGTATTTTCTTTTAATTTTCTATCTACTAATTGTTTCTACTTTTTCTATTCCTATAAACTGGTTGTTGATTTAATTTTCTACAGTTCTTCAATAATTTTCCACTACATATTTTCAACAAATGTTTCCCAAGAGCAATTTAAACTTCGGGCCTCTGTTATTCAATTTTGTAGAATTTTAGTCATCTTCAGGGATTCATTCTTAGACCATCTTCCCTGAGTATACTCAAACATTCTCACAGTTCATCCGACTAGTTTTGGAAGTTTTTACAGCCTCATTTTTATAGAGGTGTTAATGACATTCCAGGAAATCTAGCATGTTCTCGTAACACATTTCTACCTCTTGAAACAAAAAACAATGAATGTCTTCTACAGAAGAGTAAAGGGATGTGTTTATATGGTTTATATTGTTAATTGTGTTTATATTGTTATTTCCTGGTAATATTAACACTTAACTTGACTCAGTATGCCAAAATAGAGTCATCCCTAGTGACACATTTATACCATGAAAGAACTCTCACCTATCTAGTACCCCCAAAGACTTATAGCCTTATAAATATATTTGATCCTAGATTTCACCAAATCAGTCTTAACATGCCCATCTTTTATACTTATATGACTCATCTCACAAATCTCACAGATAATTCATTTACAGTTACTACCCAACTATCATATCATTTCTCTTGTTTGGTTAGTTGTTTCTTCATTCTTTCAATTCCAGAGCATATCTGTTTTGTTTAATGGGAAGCAAGATTGTTTAAGAACAAAAATATTATTATCTGAAAATTCATTATAAATTTGTATTCCATTCATTACTGTAAATTCTATATGGTTGTCAGTTTTAGTGCTTAAATTTGAAATTAATTCTATAGATGACATTCTGTAGATTTTGTGTTCTATGATCCAGTATGTTACCAAAGTTAGACCTGGAATTGTAACAATTGTTCATTTTAAGACAAATTCATCATCAACATGAACAATTCTAACATTAATGCTTTAAATTCCTCTGTAGGTCAGACAGTGGAGATGAGTTAGTGGGCAAAAGGTTTGTGGTGCAAGCATAAAGACCTCAGTTTGCATCACTAACAGCACATAAAAATTGGAAAAATTGACAAAAACATGTAATGCCACCACTGGATTGGGGAAGGAGAAAAGAGAAAACATATGCCTTACTGGCCATTTCGTCTAGACAAAATGGTGAACTACAAGTTGATTGAGTTGAGACCAGGTCTCAAAAAGTAATGTGGAAAGTCACAGAGATAGCCAATTTGAAACCTGTACCCTGGCCTCCAGAAATATATGTTTACACACACACACACACACACACACACACACACACACACACACACACACACACACGGAGGTTAGGGAGGGAAGGAGAAAGACGGGGGAGAGAGACAGACAAACACACAGAAGCAAACACAGTGATTCTACAGACACATTATAAGTATATACCATTACACAAAATTTCAGACCCTACATATCATAATATCTTCTCATACATATTATCTTATCTCCCTGGATAAATCTTAATATTAACATATTCTAAACAGTTCATCTTTGTTTTCCAATTACTCTACTATGTTGTTTGAAATTGCAATAAATATTAACCCCCAAACATACATCAATGTTTAATTTTTCTTACTTTGATGCATCCTTTACGAACTTTATCCATATTATTGTGTTTAAACAAGTTTATTTTTCTATGCAGTCCAGCCTGATCAATCTCAATTATTTTCCAGACTTCCAATTACTATAATTTATAGGTTTGTACCACCATGCCTATCTGTTGTTTATTCATTACATCAACAAAATCCAGCTGGCTTTGACTTTTAAGTATATTTGGCAACTAATGATGTCATATTACCTTTTACCTGTTCTTATCCAACATAATATCATATCTCACCTGAATTATTATATTACCCAAATGAATGGTTCTACTATTCTACCCTATGTCCTCTAGGCCCAGCAACTAAGGACCTTATGTCAACGTAACATTTAGTGTAATATATTAAAAATTGAATGAAAATTATGTTATCCTTTGCTGAATTACAAGGACTGAAAACCAAAGTCCTAACTGTGGTTTAGTTGTATGTATTTATATTATATTAACTTTTTGCACCCCTGTCATTTTACCTTTCCACTTTAGCCTGTTTACACTCTTCATAACACCATTATGCATGTTATACTTCCAAGAGGATGACTAACTCTTGCCTCTGCATTAGAGAATTTACATTACTGATATCCTCCTTTTCTAAGTGTTGTTGTTCTATTAGATAACATGATTTATGACTATAACAATTGAAACTCACTTACATTTATTATTGATATAAAAGTTGAAAACTTTGAATATCCATTAATTTAATTTTGATGTCATAAATTGATCACAACAAAATATTCAAGATATATTCAGGAATTAGAAAGGAAAGTAGGTAGATCAGTAAGCAAGAAAGAAAATTAGCTAATTTGCAAAATATTTTAAAAACAATTGAATTTAGCAGAAGTAAATTTAACTTCTTTGTTATGAATCAGTGTTTGAAGACCTAAGGTTTGATAATTAAATGATACTTTCTACAATGCATACTGTTTAAATGTTTTTCACTTGTAGAAACATTGCCTTAATCTCATAATCACATCACAATTCTATTGGGTTATTGGCTGGCTACTTTCTTGATCTCTGAACACTGGTTTATTAATGTTATATTTTGTGCCATAATTGATATTTGAAGTAAATTTTCTATAATAAAAAGCAGGTACTTTTAAAAGACCACTATGTTTATTTAGAAGGGCAATGTTAGTAGTAACTATCATATTCACAATTTTGTCCTTCACTTTTTAATGGTTATGCACTAATCATAGCTTCTGATATCCACTGTGACAATAATGATATGTGAGAGATAAATTAAAGCATACCAAAGAATCCCAATTTATATTATACCAGATATGAGATTTCTTTCTTTAGCTATGAAGGAGTCTCTATGCTACTAATGATGTAAGTGACTTAGTTACTGGAGGTGATAGGCAAAGTAGTATAGTTTATTACACTCCCACCTGGCAAGTAGTACCTAAAGAAAATACATCACTATTATGTTCTCTTGTTGAAGAATATAATTTCTGAGAAAAGCAGGTGCAAAATGTAGGAAATCTATAGTGTAATTTAAAATCTATTTTTCACACCTTAACATAAGAAAAATTAAAATCCACAGAAATTTTTATGCCTGGCACATAAGAGTTTATTTTCAAAGTTTCCATTAGAATACCTATTTTTATATATAAAAAAGCAAGGACCATAGCTGAGGTAATCTACAAAGAAAATACCACTATTGAAAATAAATGAAGCAATGTTACTGACAACCATATCATAAAAAGGCAACAATGAACTTCTGTAAAGCTTGGATCCAGTTATTTTGTGCACATTACTCAGCTTTGTATTCAGCAAAAGTAATAACATAAAATGAGTTCCTAATATACTCAGAAAAAGATGAATGTGAGCCCATCACATTTATCTTTTTGTCTGAACATAGAAGCTGCATTGTTGTCCTTATGATACTTGTAATTTAAATGACATTTTTTGTGGACAAATTTATTAGTAACATTGTTAAGTTCTTTGTGTGATTCATATTTAGGAGCTATATTTTTGAACATCATAAAGTGGGATGATGCAATCAGATTCTCCTAAGCATATCACATTAAAGTTGTGGCAGTTTTAATTATACCAAAAATTTCCAAGTACATATTCATAAAAGTAAATGGAGCACACATTCTTGTGGCATAATCAACCAAATTTAGGGGAGGCTTTGAGAGTATCTAGGAACAGAAACAGGTGGTGCTGTTACCAGTAACAATGTTCCAATATTAACTATGAATATCCTAATAAATTCATCATAATTTGATGATTTTATAATTTTATAATACATTGGGCAAAACTAATATACTTTAACACTATAGCTAAGAGACAGTGTATTGTAGTGACTACATCACATACGCTTCTGTTCTTGTGCTGAATGGGAAATATGGCACACTGCCACTGTCCAACATTATAGGAGTTTATCATCCCACATGGTAGTGTTGTAGGAAAATATGTATATTCCAAATCAAAAACTATCATAGAGTTTCTACTGAATTCCCATTGCTTCTGTATCAATATAAAGGAGCAAACTTTAAGTTGAAGAATCATAATTCAGTGCATGTCTGAATAAATATGAATGATAGAATATTGATTATGAGCTTTAAAAGATGTAATCATAAAGCTAACCTAATTTTCCATTTAATGAGGAAGATTAGGAGCCACATGTGTGTGAATATGTGGGTAATGTCAGAATTTAAAACAATAAACCTTATTCTTATAAAAGAAAGTGAATAAAGAAAGAAATCAAAGAAGTGACTTTCATTCTGGTTAATTTTGGTGTGGGTATTTTTTATTTGCAAGTCATGTATAAAAGAAATTTTAAAACAGAATAATAAATAAGCTTACATATTATTTTTCTTCACTGAAGCAGACTTCTGGCAATGAGCCACAGCATGCTGCTCACAATAGTAAAAGGCCAGTTGGCAGGGAAGTACTCTCATTGGTGTTGTGAATGTTACATGGACAGTCCAGGCTTTTTAAAAAAATCTGTAAGAGAATTGATAAAATTAAGAGAAAGAGAGAATGGGTAACACAGAGCATCCGCAGAGACAATAACAGAAATGTGGCATGGGATCAATGGAAGTGTTTGACATAGGAAGTACCACTATGTCCCCTGTCATTGCCTGGGAGAACTACATGAGATTACAGAATGTGAAAACAGTGTAACTAATTTTAGTATGCTGAATGGGTACCACCATGGAAGTGATTACCCCGTGACATGTGCAGGCCTTGGTCAGTCACTCCTAATGTCCTGAATGTGAAAAGAAGGGTCATCGAAACTTGATAGTGTTTGGCCTCAGACCACAAAATATGAGCAGAAAGTAGACCTAACCCACTGATGTCCCAGAAATTCCTGTCATTTGGAAAGGCACATTGACTTAGTTTATTTGAATTACTGGGATTGAAAACTATCCTCATTACCTGTGAAATCTGCTGCAAACCAAAATCCAAGGTAAAAGTGTAGACTTATCATCACAGAGAATAAGAAATAAGAGTAAAGGCAACTGTATTTTCCAATTCATTTTAATGGTTAGTTTGTTTGGTCCATTTTATTACTATTTATTTTTATTACTGTGTTGTGGAGTGTTACTTTTGTTAAGGATGTGTTACATTTGTTTATGCTGCAGAATATTATTTAACTGTGTAAAGGTAATTACCAGAATAGCACATAAATGTTCTCTTTCTACAACCTAAGAGTAAGAGAAAGGAGATACAATATAAGAGTTTTGTTCTCTTTAATGACAATTGTTCATGTTCTTTCTCAGACGAATTTTCCCTTTATGCTATTACAACTAAATGAGAGTGTATACAATGTTAACAGTCCTGATTGAGCTTTCATATTAATATTTTTCCTACTTTTAGATCTACAAGATTAAAAATATGCAGTCATTCAGAACTTGTGTTTTGCAAAACCTAATTGGAATGAGAAAATCAGGCTGGAAATCTTATTCTTTCAAATTAGCATTTCCTGTGTTATATTGTGTTTTGAAGCTTAGAAAATGACACCATATGTTTCTGATTGCTTCAGACAACTTTTCAAATGAGTGTTGTATAAAATTATTTATACTCAATTTGCTGCCATGCTTTTTAAATTTTTTAAACACTTTTGTAAGAGATTGTATTTAAAAATAAATACAACTCACGAGGAGACCATTTTATATTTAAAATGAAAGCCTGAACTCTTGAGGTTTAAATGGATTTTTATTGAGAAAACAGGATTTCACATGCACCTATAAGCAAATCAAAGATAAATAAACATCAAAAGGTGCCAAGAGTTCCCCTTTAAAGGGTATAGTCTGTTTTAGAAACCGATAATTATAGACAATTATTTCCATTACTTTCTGCAAAAACTAAGATTAAAAGAAGGCAAGTAGACTATGTATTTCCAATATTCATATCTCTTAATATGTATAATAGAGAATGGAAACTTGTATCTTTCATAAACAAGACAAACTTTCTATAGTTAATATAACAGAAAACTATCAATATATGTGGAAGGCAATTTAAAGCTGCCAAATGATCCCTCTCATGTAAAACCATTTTGAATAATTACCTACACTCTTGAAACACAAACACTGTCTTTGTCTCTAACAAGTTAAGACCCTTAAAGATAAACTTGTTGCCAGAAATATCAGGCAGCAATGTTCTTTGTGTCAAAATATCCTAAGAATAAAATACTATTGTTTTAGTATCCCAAGTGTTACAGCATCTCTGTATGTAGGCCATCAACTGAAAAGCACACTGGAAGAAATAGCATTTCAGTTTCTTTTTTTTAAGTTTTACTTATTATGATATGTATTTGAATGGTGTGTGTGTGTGTGTGTGTGTGTGTGTGTGTGTGTGTGTGTGTGTGTGTGTGTGAGAGAGGAGGCATTAATATGGAGGTTAGAGAACAACATAACTTTTGGAACTTGTTCTGACCTTCAACCTTTAGATAAGCACTTGTAATCAATCTCAAATCATCAGGCTTCTTTGGCAAGCACGTTTACTTGCCAAACTATCTCACTTGTCATGAATTTCAGGTTTTAAATTTTCTTTCTTGTTTTCGGTACTAGTGTTATAGCCAGAAGTTTTATATATTCACAAATTCCTGTAGTTTTCTTTATTTATTTTGACCTAAATATTTAATCTAAGCTGCTAGGAAACATATAATTAATGCCTGTCATATAATAACATTTCCATGCATATAATATCGTCATATCTAAAAAACTACACATTTTGATCATCATGAAGGTAATCAGAACAATCCAGTAAACTCAATATTGTATCTAGTTATATACAAAGATTAGGATGCAGTGCTCTATGATATGTATATTGTTGAACTTCTTTAGAAACTGACATAGATTTTTGTTGCATATCCTAGTGCATCAAAAATATGGAATGCACACAATTGAAATTCATCTGCCCTTAATCTCACTCTACTGTGTAGAATTCTGTTATGTTTTAAAATATTTTTCCTTTTATACACTGTTCTCTGCAAGCATATTACATAAATGTATATCTATACAATTTCCATGCAGACACATTTGCAGTAATATTTTAATTTGCAAAAATGTTTCAACTTTTTTGTAATAGGTGCAAAATTTTCCTTTCTCCAATATAGAGGTTACCATTCTTTGATTATCTTGTTTACTTTTAAATTTTTGTTATGTTTACCTGTCAGTGGAAATATGGTTTAAAATAGTCATTTTTCTTATATACAATTAATGTTTTTAATAATGGGTATTTTATATTAAATTAATTCTGAGAAATGGTATAGGTAGGTCAGGTTTTAAACATTTAAATGTTGGTTGTTTTTTGCATGATAACATTTCAATGAAGATGAGATTTTATGTAATCTTACCAAAAAAAAAAACAAAGAAAAAATTCTATTAACCTTTATACTCAGTAATACTGATAATTATCTATTTTTATTTTACTTTATAAATAATAAAACCTACATTTTGCCAATAATCCTGAATCAGTAGTACAGTTGAAGATATTTCTGTTTAGCAATTAAGCATTTGCACTCTCAGATTACTATACATGCCTTTGATAACTGTTCCTTATCATAATATGTATTTCTTTCTGTGGGTAGTAATCTTTACATAGTTTTTACTCATAATAATGCATTATTAAATATTTTTCCAATTTTAAAGTACATTTTGCTTTTTTATGTTTTTGTTTGTAATAATTTCAGATTTTCAGGAAAGTTGCAAAAATGTCAGAAAAAATTCCCCCACACATTTATAACTTCCAAAACGTTTTTTGTTGTTGTTGTTGTTGTTGGCATATGCGCTTAAGTTTTTAACTTACAGATTCATACATTATAGGCAGGTGTTCTACTACTGAAGTGTGATATCATAATTATTGTTACATTGAATTTTAAAGTGGATCTTTCAATAAATGGTATAATATATATTTAAATTTGTGAGCTGCTGCTGCAATCCCATGAGTAGCAGTGATAACAATATTGCATCAAAAACACTAGCTTAAAATTATCTTTTCTTTCTTTTATGTTTAAATATTTTAAAGTTACTTTTACTTCTATATATGTTTGTGTGTCTCTGTATTTATGTATTATGTCTATTCCATTGCTGCTGGAGTCCATAAGAAAACAACAAATAATCACTCAGTATAGATTTATAGACAGCTGTGAATGACTCTGGAGTGGGTACTAGAAAATTAAATTTGGTCTTCTGAATAGCACTATGTGCTCTAGAAACATTGAGACATCTCTCTAGCCTCTTAAACTCATCACTTCACATAAGGATTGTATAATTACAGAAACAAAAGCACTACATTGCTATTACGTCTATAGATCCATTTGAAAACCCGCATGTCTTAAGAATGCAATGATTGTTGAAAATGCTGAATTGTCACATTATATTTTCAATTAGTCTAGTATTTTCTATAGTAGAATTCTACAAAAATTTCTGAGGTATAAGACTTCCTAAATTCCTCTCTCAGAATGGTTTCTTCTAGTTCCATGCTGGCAAATTTCAAGATTCCAATGTTTTTTGTTTGTTTGTTTGTTTTGTCCCCTGAGTAGTACTCCATTGTGTAAATGTACAACATTTTTTCTATCCATTCTTCAGTTGAGGGGTATCTAGGTTGTTTCGAGGTTCTGGATATTACAAATGTTGCTGCAATCAACATCATTGAACAGATGTCCATGTAGGAATGTGCTTCTTTGGGGTATATGCCAATGAGTGCAATCGCTGAATCTTGTGATAGACTGATTCTAATTTTCCTGAAGAATCGACATACTGATTTCCAAAGTGGCTGTATGAGTTGGCACTCCCACCAGCAGTGGAGTAGTGTTCCCCTTTCTCCACATCCTCTCTGGCATAAACTGTCATTTGTGTTTTTGATTTTAGCCATTCTTACAGGTGTAAGATGTGATCTCAGACTTGTCTTGATTTGCATTTCCCTGATGGCTAAGGATGTTGAGCACTTTCTTATGTGTCTTTCAGCCATTTTAGATTTCTCTATTGAGAATTGTCTATTTAGTTCTGTACCTCACTTTTTAATTGGATTATTTGGTGTGTTGGAGACTAGCTTCTTGAGTTCTTTGTAAATTTTGGAGATGAGCCCTCTGTCAGATGTCGGGTTGGTGAATATGTTTTCCCAATCTTTGGGCTGTCGTTTTGTCTTGTTGACGATGTCCTTGGCCTTAGAAAAGCTTCTCAGTTTCAGGAGGTCCCATTTATTAATTGTTGATCTCAGAGTCTGCACTACTGGTGTTATGTTGAGGAAACTGTCTTCTGCACCAAGTCACTCAAGGGTATTTCCTACATTCTATTCTAATAAGTTCAGTGTGGCTGGATTTATGTTGAGGTCTTTGACCATTTGGACTTAAGTTTTGTGCATGGCTATCTGCAATCTTATACATGCCAGCATCCAGTTATGCCAGCACCATTTGTTGAAGATGGTTTCTTTATTTCATTGTATATCTGTAGTTTCTTTGTCAAAAATCAGGTTTGTGTAGGTGTGCAGGCTAATATCAGGGTTTTCAAGTCGATCCCATTGGTCTACCTGTCTATTTTTGTGCTACTACCAAGCTCTTTTCAGTACTGTTGTTCTATAATAGAGCTTGAAATCAGGAATGGTGATGCATCTGGAAGTTCTTTTATTGTACATGGTTGTTTGGCTATCCTGTGTCTTTTTTTTCCATATAAAGTTGAAAATTATTTTTTCAAGTTCTGTGAAGAATTGTGCTGGGATTTTCAGGGTGATTGCCCTGTATCTGTAGATTGCTTTAGGCAAGATTGCCATTTTTACTATGTTGATATTACCTATCCAAGAAGATG
The DNA here is from genome assembly GCF_003668045.3 of Cricetulus griseus. Classification (NCBI taxonomy): domain Eukaryota; kingdom Metazoa; phylum Chordata; class Mammalia; order Rodentia; family Cricetidae; genus Cricetulus; species Cricetulus griseus. The sequence continues at coordinate 54,863,476 of NC_048604.1, forward strand.
GGAGATTCTTCCATTTTCTGGTATCGTCTTTAATTTCTTTCTTTAAAGACTCAAAATTTTTATGATATAGGTCTTTCACTTTTTTTGGTTAGCATTTCCCCAAGGTATTTTGTTGTTTGTGGCAACTGTAAAGGGTGATGTTTCTCTGATTTCTTTCTCAGCACATTTATCATGTGTACATAGTAGGAGTACTGATTTTTTTCAGTTAATCTTGTATCCTGCCACTTTGCTGAAGGTATTTATCAGTTGTATGTGTTCCTGGTAGAGTTTTTTCTGTTCACGAGGTAACCAGTCACAAAAAGACAAAAATGAAATTTACTCACTCATATGTGGACTTTATACCTAGAGTAAAGGATTACCATCCTACAATCCACATTGCCAGAGAAGCTAGTAAACAAGGAGGACCCTAAGAGAGACATACATGGTCCCCTGGAGAAGGGCGAAGGGACAAGATCTCCTGAGCAAATTGGGAGAATGTGGAGGGGAGAGAGGGAACTAGGAGAATGAGAAGGGGAGATGAGGAGGTGTGAGAAAGACATGATGGGGCAGTGAGGTTGGGGAAATTACAGGAGAGATCAAGAAGAGATAATATAATAGAGGGAGACATTATAGTTTTAAAGAGAAATCAGGCACTAGGAAAATGTCTGGAGAGCTACAGAGATGATACCAACTAACATATAAGCAACAGAGCAGAGGCTACCTTTAATTCCCTCTCCTGATAATGAGATTGATGACTAATTCATATGCCATCATACAGCCTTCATCGAGCAGCTGGTGGAAGTAAAAGCAGATATCCACAGCCAAAACTTGAAGTGAACTGAAATACAGTTGCAGAGAAGGATGACTGATGAGCAAAGTGTTCCATATCAGGCTGATGTAACCCATAGAAACAGCTGACCTGATCAAGGGAGAGATCTTGGTCCCCAGACTGATAGCTGAGAAACCATCATTGAACTGATCCAGAACCCTGAATATTGATGTCAGTGAGGAGACCTTGGGAATCTATGGTGCCCTTGTAGTGGATCATTACTTATCCCTAGCATAGAAATGGACTCAGGGAGCCCATCCCACATCGAGGTATAATCCCTGAGCCTAGACACAAGAGGGTTTGCCTAGGCCCTAACCTAAAGGATATGACAGAATTGAAGACCCCCTACAGAAGACCTCAACCTCCCTGGGGAGCAGATAGTATATGTGATACGTATGGTATTAGTGTGGGGGGGCAGGGGAGGAGGGGATGGAGAGGGACCTGGGATTAACATGTAAAATAATCTTCTTTCTAATTAAAATAAAAAATATATAAAAAAGACTTTCTAAATTCTCATTCATTTGCATACTTTTGTACTGCAATTTCTATTAGTTTTATAATTGTTCTCTTTTTATATGTTATATCTTGAATTATCTTAAATTATATAACTGGTTTTTAATAAATCCAGTATCAGTTTGTTATCTTTTTTAAAACTAAGTGTTTTGTCATTACATATGATTATTTTATTTTTTAAAAAATGAAATAACTTTGTTAACTTACATTTTGAAATTAACATTCCTGAGCTAAAATTTCCAGTTGCCTTATGGTCATTTATGATGCCCAGATACAGTAAGTTTCCATTTCACATACACACACACAAACATTCAGATATTGTGTGTCTGGATTCAATTCCTTTTTGAGTGTTTTTACTTGCCAACTCATTTATATTCTGCTACTACATCCTTTCCCTTTTCTTTGATAAAGTTTATTGTATTTTTGTTTTGATAAAACTGTTATATCTGAAATATAATTTTATCAATCTACCTCTTCCCTTTCTTCCAACATCCACATATTTCCTTACCTTCAAGTTGAAAGTATGCTTGTTATTATTATTTTTGAATGCACACTTATAGATGTGCATACACACATAATTACAGTATTTTGGCTCTGATTTTGCAGTTTATGTGTATTTGGTTTCAGTGATAACTACTCTTAAGTTAGCCTACCAAATATGAGGTTCATTCCTGGAAGAAGTTAATTCTCCTCTCTGTAGTTCTTAGTTTCTTCTAGTTCTCCTTTATTATGAATATGTATATTAATTTTTCTGCTGTTCCAGTCTTGCTTATGCATCCATGTCAAGGAGAGATGGTTTCTCAACAGAGTTCCTGGTATTCAGGCTCTTATAGTCTTTCTGCTTAACCTTTTCTTTTAGGTATCTTACATTTTTTGCTTATTTTCACTGAAACTGAATTGTATTCAATTGAATATAAGCTTTCTTTCGTTTTTTGATAGTGGTTTTGAAAATAGTAAAACTTTTTGTATGCATGATGTGTGTTTTTTATTTTGACTATACAGAAGGAGAGTACAGCACAACTTCATGTGTTGGTTATTGCCTTCCAACTGTTTTGTGAAAATATGTCTTATTACTTGCTATTGCAGAATATTTGATGACAGTGTGTAAAGATGTGTCTCTGTCCTTCCTTGTTGGCCTAAGGCATCTTCTATTTAGTTTAATAAAGAGCTAAATTATCAATAGCTAACCAAGCATGGATGAATGGGACTGCTGATTAGAGACAAGATGTCTGTGAAGAATCAAAGGTGAAGCATTAAATGTGGAGAAATTCAGATGTATAGTATTAAAGAGAGGTAAGGAGACATGTGGCAGAACATAGATTACTATCAATAGGTTAATTTAAGTTTTAAAATGTAATTGGGAAACAAGACTAAACTAATGCTAAGCTTAATAAGAAATCTCTATATCATTTTTTGGAACTAGAGTTCCAAAGGAAAAAAGAAAACGCTACAATTTGCCACTGAATATGCTAGGGTTTCTGTCCCCTATGATTCTAAAAATCTTTGGTAACTGCCTTCCATCTTGCTGTAGGATTGTTGGGTTTACAGAAGAATACCACAAACCTGATTTTATATGCATCCTGCAGACTGAAACTCAGATCTACCCACTTTAACAACAGCTGTATAATCTATTGAGCCGTCTCACCTACATTTTCCAACAATTGTGTTTTCAAGTTATGAATTTCTTGTTAGAATTGGGATTCTATTTGTTTGTTTAGTATGTTTAGTTCTTGCCATATAATTTGATCATCCTTCTTCTTTCTTTTCCTAGAAAAAACAACTTTAGTTTATATATTCTGCTTTTCATTTTCAGTACTTTATTTTCACTTGTTATATTTTATAATTGCTCCCTGATGAATGATTTATAAATCTCTTTTTTTCTGTTGTATTTCATTTTGATATATCATACATTTTCATGTTAGTAGCAACTTCTTTTAGACTAGTCTCAAAATAGTCCTGATTTTTGTTCATCCTATATGGTTTTCTGTTTGGAAGAAGGTTTAGAGCTCCTGATTCTGTACTTTTATCTTGAAGTACTTAACAGTTAGCTAAATTTATGTTCATGTTCATTTCTTTTTCTCCTTGTAGAATATATACCTAGCAGACTTTATTTTTTTAAATGTACAGACTTGGGTCCATTGCCTGTAACCTGTTTCTGAAATTCCTTGTACTATAATTTATGTAGAATGAGATCATAATTTTTTATCTGCATTAGATTACTTTCACTACCATTGCTTCTCTGGAATTCATGAAACACTTCATTTGACTGACAAGACCTGTTGTAGAATGTAGACAATGTAGGAGTTTGAAATAGCATTTTACAGAAATTTCTGACTTTCCTGTTTTTATACTTCAATTCCTATAATTATATTTAAGTTTAATCTCCACCTTCTTTTGTTATTCACTAATATTTTTGAGGAAATACGGAGGTATAAGTAGATAAGTAGTTTCCATTTTCTTCATGTTTTCAGAAGTGTTTTGAAATCATGTAAGGTCGTTTAACTATAGATCTTTCTGCATGATAATATCTGTTATGTGTATAACTTGCTGCATCTGGCTCCTATTTCTTGCCTAGAAATTTTGCACCATTTTTATATTTGACAACAACAGTACTTTTCCTAAATTTTAAAATAGCAATTTAATTTTACAAAAGCATATACTAAAACAAAGTGTTTATACTATGGCAGGAAGTAAGGCTCTAAAATAGTTTTTCAATAAGTAGTCAACCATATCAATATTATCCATGTGATTATCATTTCAGTAGGACAAAAAAGAAAGAAAAAAATCCATAAGAACATGTATATAACAAGAAAAGTGAATTTAAAGAAAATTATATGATGCTACTTGTATGTGTAGTTAAATATGTAAGTGTAATTATTAATATTTCAAGCCTGTCTTAACAAAGATTCTCTGTTACTGTTTGCCAAACTATGATTAGGATAAGTGCAGAGAGAGTATCAGAAGGCATTTTACAAAGGCTAGGATATATTATTTCTCTTGATTTCTTTCTCTCTCTCTCTCTCTCTCTCTCTCTCTCTCTCTCTTCATTGTTGTGACATCTGTCTCCTTCATGGAGTGAGAAAAATAAGTATATGTATAACGATAGTTAGTTAGACATAAATGCTTGGAATATAGACAATTGCAATTCCACCACCATAAATGATGGGATGAATACTCCAAGTCATTCATAAACAAAACACTTAATTTGAAAATATAGTTCAAGCATGATTCTTATTCATCAATATTAAATGTTGTGATGTATTATTTATAACTTAATACAAAAAGCCACTGGAGATCAAAATGCAATGCTAGCTGCAGCCATAGAGCCAGGCATTGGCCATATACACTTTATTCCCAAAAGCCATCCTATCTACCCATAGAGGCCAAGTGTTGATGTTACACACCTTTACATCCTAGGACTTGGAAGACAGAGCCAGATGAATATCGGTTAGTTCAAGGCCATACTGAGCTACACAAACTTGATCCAGTCTAAAAGAGAAACAGCTCACACAAAGGTAATCTCAGTACTTGGGATCACACACCTTTAATTCCAGCATAAGGTAGGTGTAGACATGAGTGGTATTGCTAGGCTAAAAGAGGACTATAAGGCAGTAGGAGACAGAAACTTGGAGGATTGCAGTCTGAGATTTGATGGAGAGAGGATTTCAGGCTGAGGTTTGGTGGAAAGCATTGTGCTATGAGGTACGTGGAGACAGGGTTACCCATTTCAGTCTGATGTAGAGGTAAAATCTAGTGGCCTGTCTGATTTCCTTTTCTGATAATCAGTTTGAGGATTGGACTTCACTGAGGGAAGTGAACTCCGAACTCGGTGAGTAGGCAGCTCAGTTAATGGAGGCTAGGAATCTGTAAAAGAGGGGGTCATCTAGGGGAAAGTGCACAGCTGCGTCACCCTGGGATCCCTCACTGGGATCTGAGACACTGGCTTCTCTTTCAATATCTGTCTCTGGGTTTTTATTATTCATGTTACAATTAAATATAGCCTGAGTTTTCCTAATATATAATATAAGTGTAAATAAACAAGAAAAAATTAAACAACATAAAAACATTTACACTCTGTGTTAAAATGTTTTTTCTCTTCCAAATATTTAGTAGTCCAGAGACCTAGTTCATAAAAGACTAATACTTTCAGTGACTACAATTAGTATACCAGCTTAGCAAGTGGTGGAGTAAGACTGTTTTGGATACTTTTTAAATAGATATGCAGAGAAAGAGCTCATTTTTACAAACAGAAAATGATAGCATTCACTGAAATTTGTAAAATTATATTCTTAAAATGGTAGAAAAATTAATTTGAGAATGAGCAAATAAGTAGAGTTCAAAATAATTACATTATTTGCAATAAACTGGGATTTCCACCACATTCATGATGTGTAAATGAAAGAAATTAAATAAATTTGCCAAGAGAAAGAAAAAAGAGAAGGAATAAAAAACAAGGAAAGAAAGAGTGAGAAATGAAAAAATAAAAATTTAAGGAATATGTACAGATGGAGGTAAAGCAGTTCAATTTTCTTCTTTCTTATATTTATACTTTAACTTATTTTTTTTCACAGGGATTAAGTAGATAGTCTACCTTGGCTTCTGATTTTTTACCTTAAGTAGAAATTGATCTATACCTTCATTTTAAAATATTTTGACTTATTTAGTTTTTTTTCTATGTGAATAAGGGTATTTCCAAAATGACCCTTACCCTCTAGTTATAGGAATATAGTTATCTGATTTAGTTCAATGCCTGCCCAAATTGAAATGATCAAACTATATTATAATAGCTTTCAGTCATAAATATGCTAGTAATGAAGTCAATGTTTCAGAAAATTAAGGGAATAAATAAAATAACTGCTAAGTAGCCTGCACCCATTTGTGTACTTGCATTCATTTACTTATACAAGAATATTTTTTTGTTTTTTTACTTAATTTTTACTTAAATTAGAAACAATATTTTACCAACCAATCCCAGTTCCTTCTACTGGGATCCAGATCTCCTATTCTCCCCACCAACCCTCCATCCCCGAATTCACCCTTTAGAAAGGGAGAAGCCTCCCATGTGGGATCATCAAATTTTGTCACATCCTTTGAGTCGTGGCGTAGGCCCTCCCATATGTATCTAGACTGAGAGAGTATCCCTCCAAGAGAATGGGGTCCCAAAATCCATTTGTGCACTAGGGATAAATACTGGTCCACTGACAAAGCCCCCATAGACTGCCCAGGTCTCCCAACTGACACCCTAATTCAGGGTGTCTGATTAGGCCCTATGCTGATTCTCCAGTTGTCAGACTAGGGTCTGTGACTTCCCACTTGCTCAGGTCACCTGTTTCTCTGGGTTTCCCCAGCTTGGTCTTGAACCATTTGCTCATCACTTCTCCTCTCTACAACTGGATTCCAGGAGTCAGGCTCAGGGCTTGGCTGTTTATCTCTGCTTCTGCTTCCATCAGCAACTGGATGAAGGCTCAATGATGTCATTTAAGGTAGTCATCAATCTCATTATACATGAAGGGAATTTAAGGTAACCTCTCTAATATTGCTTAGCTTCTTAGTTGGGGGTCATTCTTGTATTTCTCTGGACATTTCCCTAGTTCCAGATTTCTCTTTAAAGCTATACTGGTTCACTCTATTAATGTATCCTATTAATGTATCTCTTTTCTTGCTCTCCTTCCCTATGCTTCCCTGGGCTGGATCTTCCAGATTCCTCATATTTTCTTCCCCTGCTTCACACCACCTCTTTCTCCTCCCTCCCTCTCTCCCACTCCCCCTTCACATCCATAATAGTTGGAGATCTTGTGCCTTTTTCCTTCTATGGGGGTACATGTAGGTCTCTCTTAGGGTCCTCCTTGTTTATTAGGATCTCTGGGGTTGTGGAATGGGCCTGGTTATCATTTACTCTATTTTTAATATCCAGTTATGAATGAATATATACCATGTTTATTTTTATGTGCCTGGTTTATCTCAGTCAGGATGGTTTCTTCTGGTTCCATCCATTTGCCTGTGAATTTCAAGATGTAATTTTTTGTTAACCATTGAGTAGTACTCCATTATGTAAATGCATTATTTTTAATCCATTAATTGGTTGAGGGGCATCTAGGTTGCTTCCAGGTTCTGACCATTATAAATAAGGGTGCTATGAATACATTTGAACAGATGTTATTGTTATATGGAGGTGCAGTCTTTGGGTATGTGACTAAGAGTGGAATTTCTGGACCTTGAGGTAGACTGATTTCCATTTTCCTGAGGAATCACCATACTGATTTCCAAAGTGGCTATACGAGTTGGCACTCCACCAGCAGTGTAGGAGTGTTCCCCTTTCTCAACATCCTCTCCAGCTTAAACTGTCATTGGTGTTTTTTATCTTAGCCATTCGAACAGCTGTAAAATGGTATCTCTGAGTTGTTTTGATTTGGATTTCCATGATGGCTAAGGATGTTGAGCAATTTCTTTAGTGCCATTCAGCCAGTTGAAATTCCTCTATTTAGTTCTGTACCATACTTTTTAATTGGATTATTTGGTGTTTTAGTGACAAGCTTCTTGAGTTCCTAGTATATTTTGGAGATCAGCAGTCTCTCAGATATTGGATTGGTGAAGATGTTTTCCCAGTCTGTGGAATGCCATTTTATATTGTTCACTGTGTCCTTTCCCTTACAGAATCTTCTCTGTTTCAGGAGGTCAAATTTATTAATTGTCATTCTAAGTGTCTGTGCTACTGGTGTTATGTTCAGGAAGCAGTTTCCTGTATCAATTCTTTCAAGGGTGCTTTCCCCTTTTGCTTCTAAGAGGTTCAGTATGGTTGAATTTATGTTGAGGTGTGTGAGACAATTGGACTTGATTTTTGTGCATGTGGATAAATATGAATCTATCTGCACTCTTCTACATATCAGCATCAAGTTATGTCAGCATCATTTAATGAATGTGCTTTCTTTTTCCATTGTATAAGTATAGCTTCTTTGTAAAAATCAAGTGTTCATAGGTGTGTGGATTAATATCAGGGTCTTCCATATAATTCCATTGGTCAACTTAAATGTTTTGTGCCAATACCAAGTGGTTTTCATTGCTGTATCTATGTAGTAGAGGTTGAAGTCAGGGATGGTGATGCCTTCAAAGTTCCTTTATTGTACAGGATTGTTTTGGCTATCCTGAGTTTTTTGTTATTCCATAAAAAGTAGAATATTGTTATTTCAAGGTCTCTGAAGCACTGTGCTGACATTTTGATGGGGATTGCTTTGAAAGTGTAGATTGCTGTTGGTAAGATTCCTATTTTTTACTATGCTGATCCTACCTATCCAGGATCATGGGTGATCTTTCCATTTTCTGATATCTTCTTTAATTTTCTTTCTTTAAAGATTTAAAGTTCTTGTCATACAAGTCTTCACTTGATTGGATTGAATTGCCCCAAGATATTTTATGTTGTTTGTGGCTTTTGTGAAAGTTGATGCTTCTCTGATTTATTTTCTGACCCCTTTATTTTGTATATATAGGTGGGCTAGTGATTTTTTTGAGTTAATCTTGTATTTTGCCACTTTGTAGATGGTATTTATCAGCTGTAGGGGTTCCCTGGTAGAGTTTTTCAGGTGCCTTATGTGAACTATCATATCATCTACAAATAGTGAAAGTTTGACTTCTTCCTTTCCAATTTGTATCCCTTTGATCTTTTGTTTCCTTACTGCCCTATCTAGAACTTCAAGTACAATACTGAATAGAAATGGAGGAAGTGGACAGCCTTTTCTTGTTCGTGAGTATCCATTTAGTTTAATGTTGGCTGTTGTCTTGCTTTATATTGCATTCATTATTGTTTATGTATGTTCATGTTATGCCTGATTTGTCTAAGACCTTTATCATGAAGGAATGGGTGTGGGATTTTGTGGAAAGTTTTTCTTTTTCAGTTTGTTTATATGGTGATTTACAGTCACAAATTTTCATATGTTGAAACATCCCTGCAACCCTGATATGAAGCCTACTTGATCATGGTGGATGATTTCTCTGATGTGATCTTGGATTCAATTTGCCAGTATTTTGTTGATTATTTTTGCATCAATGTTCATGAAGGGTATTGGTCTGTAGTTCTCTTCCTTACTTTTGTCTTTTTGTGTGTCATGGTTACCAAAGTGATTGTAGCCTCATTAAAAGAGTTTGGCAATGACCATTCTTCTTCTAATGTGTGGAATAGTTTGAGGAGTACTTTCATTAACTCATCTTCAAATTTCTGTTAGAATTCTGCACTGAAACCATCTGGCCCTGGGCTTTATTTTATTTTATTTTTGGTTTGGAGACTTTTGATGACTGCTTCTATTTCATTAGGTGTTACAGGCCTATTTAAATTGCTTATCATCTCTTGAGTTAATTTTTGTAAGTGATAACTATGCAGAAAATTGTGCATTTTCTATGAATTTTCCAATATGTTTGAGTACAGGTTTTCAAAATATGATGTGGTGATTCTCTGTATTTCCTCAGTGTCAATTGTTATGTCAACTTTTTCATGTGTGATTTTGTTAATTTGCATATTCTCTTTGTCATTTGTCTAATTTGGATCAAGATTTGTATATTTTGTTGAATTTTTTTTCAAAGAACCAACTCTTTGTTTATTTGGTTCTTCGTATTGTTTTCTTTGTTTCGCCTTTCCTGATTTTAGTGCTTAGTTGATTGTTTCCTGGCATCTACTCTTCCTGGATGAGTTTGCCTCTTTTTGTTCTAGAGCTTTCAGTTGTGATGTTAAATCTCTAGTGTGATTATTCTCCAATTTCTTTTTTTTGGGGGGGCACATACTGTCATAAACTTTGTTCTTAGCACTGCTTTCAAAGTGTCCTGTAAGTTTGTGTATGTTGTGCCTTCATTTTCATCAGATTCTAGGAATTCTTTAATTTCTTTCATTATTTCTTCCTTGAACAAGGTGTGATGCAATTGAGCGTTGTTCAATTTCCATGAGTTTGTAGGCTTTCTGCAATTCGTGTTGCTGAATTCTAACTTTAAAGCATCATGGTCTGAGAAGATACAGGGGGTTATAACAAATTTTTTTTGTATCTGTTGAGGTTTGCTATACTGCCATGTATGTGGTCGATTTTAGAGAAGGATCCATGTGGTGCTGAGAAGAAGTTATATTCTTTTGTGTTTGGATGGAATGTTCTATAGAAGACTTTTAAACCCAACTGTGTCATAACTTCTGTTAGTTCCTTTACTTATCTGTCTGGTAGTCCTGCCCAGTGGTAAGAGTAGGGTGTTGACATCTCAGACTATAATTGTGTGGCATTTTATGTGTTATTTGAGTTTTAGTAATGTTTCTTTTAAGGATTTGAGTGCCTCTGTATTTGGGGTATAGATGTTCAGGATTGAGACTTCATATTGATGGAGTTTTCCAGTGAGAAACATGAAATGACCTGCTTCATATCTTTTGATCAATTTCAGTTTGAAGTCTAATTTGGTAGATATTACCAGAGCTAAAACCAGCTTGTTTTTAGGTCCATTTGATTGCAAAATTTTATCCCAATCTTTAATTTTGAGGTACTGTCTGTCTTCGAAGTTGAGGTGTGCTTTTTCCATGCAACAGGATGGATTCTGTCTTTGTATCCATTTTTAGCCTGTGTCTTTTAAAAATGAATTAAGACCATTGATATTAAGGAATATTAATGGATATTGTTGATTCTTTTTAGTTTTGGCTTTGGTGGTGGTGGTGGTATTTTTGGGTGTTTTCCCCTTGTTTTACTTTTGGTGATGTTGGATTATCTATTGACTATGATATTCTGAGTGTAGCTAACTTTCTTGAGTTGGATTTTTCCTTACAGTAGCTTCTATAGGTCTGGATTTTTTGATATGTATTGTTTAAATATGATTTTGTTGTGTAATATATTGTTTTCTCCATATATAGTTATTGAAACCATTGCTGGCTAGAGTAGTCTGGATGGGCAATTTTGGTCTGTTAGTGTTTATAGAACATCTATCCAGGACCTTCTGGCTTTTAGAATATGCATTGAGAAAGCATGTGTAATTCTGATGGGCCTGCCTTCATATGTTACTTGGCCTTTTTCTTTTGATGCTCTTAATATTCTTTCTTTATTCTGTTTATTTGGTGTTTTTATTATTATCTGGACTTTTATGGTGCTAAACAGACCTGCTTGGAATATGTACACACTGGTGCAAAAGCAATTTTAAGTTGAAACTTAGAGGAAAAATCACTAGAGACAGAAAACAGTGGTAGTGGTGCACAGCTGTAATCATTAATCATTGCATAGAAGCATGAACATTTCAAAAATACACATATTACCCTTAAAAATTAAATTAACTTATTGTCATACTGAAGATATAGCTTAACCGTTTCATGCTTACATTATGATATCAAGACTCCTCCACTGAGACTCCTCCACTGTTGGTGGGAGTGCAAACTCCTCCAGGCACCTTGAAAATCAATATGTCGATATCTCAGGAAAATGGGGATCAGCCGACCACAAGATCCATCAATTCTACTCTTAGGCATATACCCAAAAGAAGCACATTCATACAACAAGGACATCTGTTCAACTATATTCATAGCATAATTATTTATAATAGCCAGAACATGGAAGCATCCTAGATGCCCCTCAACTGAAAATGGTTAGAGAAAATGTGATACATTTACACAATGGAGTACTACTCAGTGGGAAAAAAACAATAACATCATGAAATTATCAGGCAAATGGATGGAATTAGAAGAAAAAATTCTGAGAGAGGTAACCCAGTCACAAACAGACAAACATGGTATGCTCTCAGTAATATATGGTTTTTACACATAGGGCACAGGGTTGCCAGCCTATAATCCACAACTCCAGAGAAGCTAGGCAACAAGGAGGACTCTAAAACAGACACACATGGTCACCAGGAGAAGGGGAAAGGGACAAGATCGCCTGAGCATGGAGATTGGGAGCATGGAGGGAGGGGACATGGAGCTAGCAGAATGAGAAAGGGAGAAGAGGAAGGGTGAGGAGGATATAAGGGAGCAGGAAGGTTGTGTAGGGGAAAGAATGGAGGAGAGCAAATAAGAGATACCATCAAAGAGGGAGCCAATGTAGGTTTAAACAGAAATCAGGCACTAGGGAAATGTCCAGAGATCTACAAGGATGACGCCAACTAATTATCTAAATAACAGTGGAGAGACTAACTTAAATGCCTTCCCCTGATAATGAGATTGATGTCTATCTTACATACCATCCTAGAGCCTTCATCCAGCAGGTGATGGAAGTAGAAGCAGATACCCACAGCTAAAAACTGAACTGAACTGGAATCCAGTTGCAGAGGAGGAGTGATGAGCAAAGAAGTCAAGACAAGGCTGGTGAAACCCACAGAAACAGCTGACCTGAACAAGGAGGAGCTCTTGGTCCCCAGACTGATCACTGGGAAACCAGCATGGAACTGATCCAGACCTCCTGAATGTGGGTGTCAGTCAGGAGGCCTCGAAATATATGGGGCCTCTTGTAGCAGATCAGATCTTATCTCTAGAGTAGGAGTGGACTTTGGGAGCCCATTTCATATAAAGTGATACTTCCTCAGCCTAGACACAAGGGGGAGGGCCTAGGCCATATCCCAAAGTATATGACAGCCTTGGAAGAGCCCCCATGGAAGTTCTCACTTTCCCTGAGGAGCAGAAAATGTATTGGATAGGTAGCTTGTTAGTCAGGGGCAGGGAAGGAGAGGAGAAAGAGGGAGCGGGTATTGACATGTAAAACAATCTTGTTTCTAACTTAAAAAAATATAAAAAGATATCAAGACTATGAGTTCAAACAAAACTAACAGAAAAGGAAAAGTATTTTTTATTGTCACATACAATAAATAATATTTAAACAATATAGGTGCTTTTTCTTAATACTATTCTGAAACTTATATATGGAATATTTTATAGGCCTTCGTAGTTTTATTATGCAGTATAATACATCAATACAGTATTCTGATAACTTCTAAGAAAAAGCCATAGAATTTGCTGAACATGTGCTCAGGTATAAAGACCAATTACTGCTCTCACAGTGAACCTAAATTTGGCACTCAGTACACATATGTTCATAACTGCCTGTGGCTCCAGTCCTGTGGAATTTGACTTCCCTCTTCTGACTTCTGTGGACTTTTGGAAATATATGCTGCACATATATACTTTCAGGAGCACACATAGAAGCATACATATAAAATAAACATTTTTCAAAAGAAACAGTTGAAGAAATAAATCAAATAAAAGTCTGAGAAACCAGTGTCCTATTATCTTACATATCACTGTACTTTATGTGACAGACATATTCTCCCTGTTATTTTTTTTTAAAGTTCCTCCCAGTTGTTAGTAGTTTTGAGAGTCTTTGGATATAGGAGAAAAAATCATTGCATAATGATTTTTCCCATGCAATAATTTTCATTGTCTCATTGTTTATTTCAATTTTAACTAGGTTCAATTTGTCTAGAAATCAATAGAAACTTGAAATTTGGCTCTGTCATAACAAGAATCAATCTATGTGCACAGATTCACTAAATAGTGTAGGAAATTTAGCAAATGGTGGCACATTTGCAAAATGTCATGTTTGCAAAATGCAAAAGAAAACCAGCTGCCATCATTAAAATATGTTTTTCTGAGACTGTATTTAGAGACCGTGATTTAACTTGTTTCCAAACACTCTGGGATCAATGAAAATCTCAACAATTTTCCCATGTTACTGAACTCTTCTCTACTTTTCTGAGCACCTCCCATGAATTTGGTTTTCAATGTGGATCTCATTAATATGATAGAGCCATTTGATTTTTATTCCTCAGCTGAAAATCAAAACTAAAAATTGCTAAGTGATTGCATACAGTCTACTTTCCTTAGATATAAGTTTGTAGCATGCAAAGAAAAAACAGAATTCCCATCATAAAATGTCATATGATAATACAACAAGGAAAGAATTGATTGTATAGAATTATCAATTTGTAGTAAATAAATTGAAAAATCTAGGCATGATGAGCTTTTAAGAATTTATAATTATCTGTACTGGTATTATTTCAGTTCCTTGTACTTCAGTAGCTGCTTCATTTGATTATAATTCCATAAAATCATCATTCACCTATGTATAGATTAATAAAATACACTTGGCAGTTCTTAAGTCCTTGGTTATTTCTAGAATAGGTATGTATATTTTCATTTGTACATAGATCTATGATTTTTGCCAGAGATACTATTACTTCCCAGTTTGGGATTTATTATGATATTTTATAAGTCAAATATTAATAATAGTAATTTCTTATAGACTGCAAAAACTATCAAAATATTAATTTATAATTAATTTCAAGTCAGTTTCAAATATTCTTAATTTTTCATAGTGGTCTATTATTTATGATTTATTAATGCTTGCCCGAGGGTTCAAAACCAAAGCTAGGCACAAGCCATAGAGGTCTGCCAATGGTGATACAAACACTTAATCCCAGTAGCAGTACTAGCTAGCCATAGAACTAGGCAGTGGTGACATAGATATTTAAACCCAGGACTCAAGAGTCTTTAATTCCAGAATTGGAGAAAGTATTGTAATTTGAGTTTTGGTGGAGAGATTTATTATCCAGCCATGCTGAGGAGAGGACAGATATTTCAGCCTGATGTAGATATAAGTGGTAGTGACCTGCTGTTTTGCTTTTCTGATGTTAAGCTTGAAGCTTGTAGACCAATATCAGTTTCAGGGTCTTTTATTATTCATGTTACAGAGGTCATGGAGTGTTATTTAATTTTCTAGTAAGTTCATGCACATATATCTCCCAATTTTTAAAATTACCATGCAAATTTTCCTAAAATTAAAGAAATTTGCAAGTAAAGAAAGTAGCCCCAACCAAAATATATACAAATAAATAGGTACACAAATATATGTCTATGTGTGTGTTTGTTTTCATATATACATATGTATTTATAGAATCTTCTATAGGCTTATCTATAATGTTATAAAAGTCAAGTATTTTATTTCATTATTATTATTATTTGGATTTTTGAGACAGGGTTTCTCAGTGTAGCTTTGGAACCTATCCTGGCACTTGCTCTGGAGACCAGGCTGGCCTTGAACTCACAGCATTCCACCCACATCTGCCTCCTGAGTGCTGGGATTAAAGGTGTGTGCCACCAATGCCCAGCCAATAGCCAAGTATTTTTAAACTAATTTACTTCATCTTAAGTATCCAGAGAAGTATGATTTATAATGTTTTATACTTAATTAGAAATTTTCACTATATGCATCACATTATCATGACAAAACACTTTTTCCTTTATTGAAATGGCATAACTTACTCTTCATCAAAATGCTCATATGTATATATTCATATTTGGTTCACATTATGAACATTAACACTGTGTTGTCATGTTCAAAATTTGTATACAACAAAAATAAGATATATTGGAGTTATGATTTAAGGTAGGTCAAAACAATGAAATCTAAGGTGTTTCATACATTAAATATTCATGTACAACTATTGTATAATGAAGTGAGATTTGGAAAATTATCATATATAATTTATGTGTCTATATGGGAAAGGATTGGTAGAAATAATTGATCTTGGCCATTTTTGTGTATATTTATGGTAAAATATTTGTGGAATTGTTTACAATCTTGAGGTTTTGTTAAGTATTTCCTTTTAAATGCACAAAAATCATGTGGATTTAATTAAGAGAAACACAGTTGGATTGCTACAATTACTAAGAACTCCACTGTACTTTGTATATAGTTAAGAGTGCACCTGCATGCAGAGGAAATAGAAAAGGAGAGAGCCTGAATATATTTAGTTTTGTTAAAAATGAAAGAACTGAAAAATATCTTGGAAAGTAAAATGCCCAATTAGAAGGTTATTTTCTTTTTCTTTTTTTTCCATATTGATTGCTTTCATATGGGGAATTAAGAGTCAAGAGTTTTCACACTGCTGAATAAAGACTTTCTGAGCCGCTTTCAGCTTTTGTGCTGTTTAAATGCAGTGGACGGATTAATGACCTTTCAAGATCCCCTCTAGGCCTATCTTTCAATAAACATCTACAAGAAGAGAAAGGAGGAATACGACAGTTTGACCTTAACTTATACATAAAGTATGCTTCTAAAAATGTATGCATGATAGTGTGTGATGTGAATAATTATATATGAAGTCTTATTTTCTCAGTTTGAATTTCACATTTGTGTTTTCCCAAAGGAACATTTGTCCATAATGTGTAATGTGTATTGAATTTAAGAATTCTAACTTGTTCTTCATGTAACTGCTTATAGCTTGTATGCTTCTTAATTAAGTTGTAGGGTTTATTGTAAAGTGAAGGGAATTCATGACATATAATATATGCTAAAATATTACATTTTATTGATTTTATGTCACCTAGTGATCTTTTTTTACTGTGGATATGATGTGGGTAGAAAGTATTTGCCTGTGCAGTGATCATGCTAATCTACTTTCTGAATGATTTGTAAAAATTTAGGGTTGCTTCTGTTTTTAAGTGTAAAATCAGCTTACGATATCCACTAATACAGACCTATCAATCTTTCCATGTGAGAGACATACAACTGATAAAGATAAATTTTTGTATCCTATTGCATTACTGACATTTAGACATGATCAGAACCTGACAGATAACTTCAGTTTTCAGAAAATATTAAAAATTAACAAAATGAACTGCATTACTCTCAATTATATTTCAAAATTTCTTCTGAATCTAGTAGGACTCTTTAAAAGATGATGCAGTCTGATAAGTTAAAACCATCCAGTGACTCAATTAATTCATTGCTGAAAAAAAGAGTACCATCAGTGCTTTTTTTATAGCAACATGTCAACTGCACAAAACAAAACAGCATTACACTGCATAAAACATACTGAATTAAAAAAAACTATATCCTCAATATTTCATAGTTGTCATTTGATTTAAACATCTATTTAAGTTTTGTAAGTAAGCTGAATATTTAATTTAAATGAATAACATTGGTAAAAATATGAAACTACTGTCTAATAATGGTACTACAGTTGGATTGCAAAACAAGTGAGTGTACATTTCAAGCTGCTTAATTACATTCCAAGACCTTGCTTCTTATAGTTTTTGATTTAAAGATTATTTTTCACTTTACCTTTACAAGAAAAAGACAGAGAACTTAAGCTTAACATTGCCTACTTATAACAGTTCTCAGCCTACTAAGACATATCAAGGAAGGTTTTCCCACAGAGAATGTTAAGTATCCCGGCTGGTGCCAATGTTTTTTAAGTCAGGCATTGAAAATAATATGTAAGCAATTCCCACGTTCTGTAATTTACCAGTATATGGATGACATTTTACTGTCTGACTCAAATGTATATATTTTAAAAAGAATATTTGAAGAAGTAAAGAAGTACTTGTTTGTTGGGGGTTGCAAATTGCTCCTGAAAAACTACAAAGAGGATAATCTAATTGTCTAGGATATAAGATTAGTCTACACAAAATAGGTTCAAATTGGGTGAGATCAATTGCAGGTACTTAATGTCTTGCAAAGATTGCTAGGAGATATTTCCTATCTAAGGCTCACTATTGGAATAGAAAAACCATGAGTAATTTGTTTGAAATTTTAAATGGTGACAAGGACTTAAATAATCCAAGAGAATTGTCAGCTGAAGATGGGAGAAGTTTAGTATGGTGGAAAAGAAATTACAAGCTGGAAATGTGGATAGTGTGGGTTCAACGGTTGTTTGAATTTTGGTTATTTTACCCTCTAAGCAATAACCTACTGGAATATTAATGAAGATGGAAGATAATTTCTCAGAATGGAAGATTTTGTCACATAAACATTGTAAATAAAAATTTATGAAAAACACTTTGAGTTGATTCTAAAAGGAAATTTGAAACTTTGTCAATTAGCAAGAATCAATTCTGCAGAAATTGTCATACCTGTTACTAATGATGAAACTGACAAATTATGAGCAGAAAGTGAACCTTGGCAAAGAGATAGCAGTAATAATTTGGGAGACAGTAACAATAAATATTCCAAAAGCAAAATAATCCAATTTATGAAAGAACTAATGGGATCCCCCCTTGCATTGTCAAGGGAAAACCAATATATAGAGCATCTACATTCTATACTGATACAAATGAATCAGAAAAGAAAGGTTACAAATCAGAGTCTTCAAGTAAAGTTGTTCAAAGCCCTTATGATTCTGTCCAAAATTTGGAAATATATTCTATTCTCTCGATATGAACAGACCTTCTAGAAACACTTAACACAGTTACTGATTAGCAATATGAAGAATGAGTTGCATTCCATATTGAAACTGCTGAATTTGTATCAGATGATATACAATAGAGTATTCTTTATTCCATTTCAAGAAATAATCAGGAAAAGGAATCACAAAAATGAAACACATCTGATTCCATGCATTTCTGCCAGGCTTACTAGCACAAGGTAATATTGAAGTTTATCAACTATTTATTGTTGGTAAATATGTTGGTTGTCTCAAAATCTCTTAAAAATAATGTCAATAGGTAAGGTTTGTAAAACATTTTTTCCATCGATGGTCAACAAGCCAAGGAAATTATAAAGACCTACTACTTATTTATACAACCATACTCCACTGCTGCCAAGAAGTAACCAAAAGGGTATGAAAAGGAATGAAAGATGGCAGATGGATGTGTTTCATTTTGTAGAATGTGGAAAATACAGTATATACAACATACCATTGATACCCATTGAGAATTTCAATGGGCAATTGCCTTGACTTCTTAAAAGGCTGATAGTGAAATAACAATTTTGTGAGAAGTTATGGACATCATTGGAATACCTGCAAAAATTAGGACAGACAATGCTCCAGCATATGTCTCTAGTCAAATGAAACTGACATATGTTCCACACAATACTACAGGGAATGCAGATGTAAAAATATCAAATGAAACTCTAAAAGATATGCTAAATAAACAGGAAAAGGTAGTAACGAAAAACCAGAAATAGATTGCACAATGCTTTCTTACATTGAATTTTCTGAATGTTAATGAGAAAGGAACAACAAATGCAGAGAGATATTCAATAATAGAAAAATATCTGGAATTAAATCATACATACATATATACATACATACATACATACATACATACATACATACATATTCAACACGCCACACCACACACACACACACACACACACACACACACACACACACACACACACACACACACACATGATTATTAGAATGGGTTACAGGCTGTGGCCCAGCTAGTCCATCAATAACTGTCTACCAATGCTACCAAAGGAATGTACAATTATCCAGTAGTGTATCAGTCCACAAATCTAAATGTCTCATGTAGTCCTCGGGATATGCCAGAATCTTGAAGAACTAGGCTCTAATTCCCATGCAGGAATGAACTTGCCAATGAGAACAAAAGCAATAAGACAAAGATAGAACACATCTATTTTTTCAACTTTTTTTTATTTGAATTAGAAACAGGATTGTTTTTACATGACAATCCCAGTTCCCTTCTCCCTCCCATCCTCCACTACCACCCTCCCAACTAAAACCCTATCTATCACATATCCTTTCTGTTCCCCCTGGATGGTGAGGCCTTCCATAGGGTGTCATCAGAGATTATTGTATCCTTTGGGATAGGGCCTAGGCCCACCCCCATGTGTCTTGGCTCAGGGAGTATTTCTCTATATGGAATGGGCTCCAAATCCACACCTATGATAGGGATAAGTACTGAACTTCTACAGGAGGTCCCATAGATTTCAGAGGTTTCCTCACAGAAACTCATGTTCCTGGAGTCTGGATCCATGCTGGTATTCCAGCTATCATTCTGGGAAGCAAGAGTTCCTCGATGTTCATGTCAGCTGTTTCTGTGTGTTTCACCAGCCTGGTCTGGACCCCTTTGCTCCTCACTCGTCCTTCTCTGCATCTAGGTTCCAACTCAGTTTGGTGATTAGTTGTGGGTGTCTGCTTCTACTTCCACCAGCTGCTGGAGGAAGGCTATAGGATGGCATATAAGTCAGTCATCAATCTCATTACCAGGGGAGGGCATTTAAGGTAGCCTCTCTGTTGCTTAGATTGTTAGCTGGTGTCATCTTTGTAGATCTCCAGCATTTCCCTAGTGCCTGATTTCTCTGTAAACCAAAAATGTGTACCTCTATTATGGTATCTCCATTCTTGTTATCATGTATTCTTCCCCTGACTCAAACTTTCTGCTCCCTCATGTCCTCTGCATCCCTCCTCTTCTTCCCTTCTCATTGTCCTAGCTCCTCCCTCTTCCCTTACTCCCTATTTTCTCAGTAGATCTTGACCCATTCCCCTTCTCCAGGGGACCATGTATGTCTCTCTTAGGGTCCTCCTTGTTTATTAGCTTGTTAGGTAGTGTGGATTGTAGGCTGGTAATCCTTTACTCTATGTCTAAAATCCACATATCATTGAGTAAATACCATTTTTGTCTTTTTGCAATTGGGTTATCTCGCTCAGAATGAATTCTTTTAGTTCCATCCATTTTCCTGAAAATTTCAAGATTCCATTGTCTTTTTTTCTGCTGAGTAGTACTCCATTGTGTAAAAGTACCACCTTTTCTCTATCCATTCTTCGATTGAGGGGCATCTAGCTAGGTTGCCTCCAGTTTCTGGCTATTACAAATATTGCTGCTATGAACATCATTGAACAGATGTCTCATATGCCCTATATATGCTATCTAAAGAAGTTTTGTTCCAGGTTAAAAGTTTATTTTCCCATCTCAAGAGATATGATTAATGGCTGATAATCATAATGGCTTTCCCACCTCCAAAGATTTAATTACAAAAAAAAATACCTCAAAGGTACACCCAGTTAATTGGACTTTAGTTTTTTCAGATGTAGTCAAACTAACAAATGATAAGAAGCAGCATGATACCATATATGTAACTATATTTTTATGAACATTTAATACATTTAACATTGATAATTATCTAATTATCAAGTAATTGTTAAGAGTGGGCAAGTGAGCATTTTGCTATTGAATATAGCCTTTGCCAATGCAAAATTTGAAAATTAGTATAGATCTGTGTTGTTTGTGACAAACTTCAATGCTATCACATATTTAGGAGAAAAATACTTTTTCCTGATTATTCAATTTTGGGTTAAATTTTAAGCTTCTGATGTTATTGCCGTTTAATTGGCAACAAAGCAGACACATTTGTGATTATGATAAATTCTATTTTGACTAATGTCAAAGTTCTTACATGAGGTGAGGCTGGTTCAGCTTATGATGTTATAGTCACAGTCTTTCATATTGTCTTTTATGTCATGAAGAACTATAAAGTGTTTGATTCCTCCTTTTACATTTTGCCCAGATCATGCTGTTTATGTGCCATATCCTGTATATTTTCTTCATTTTATGATGAGGAAATGTCTTGATTAATATTTTAAAGTATTAAATGAGTGAAGTTTCTGTTGATCAAGTTAAAAATTAGATTCATTATCTACTTAGCAAACCAGAGTTACTTAGTTCTACCTAGTTTCTTAGAGCTATTATGCACTTTCAGAATTAATGTTAACCCATCCGGTAACAAATATACTAATAAATAATTAGAAGAGTAAAATGATTTTATAAAGTGCATTATTTTCTCTCAATATAAAACATATATACTGAAAGTCAGTTTTTATAAACTTTAAAGTTCACCCTTTTATTCTGTTTGTAATTTGGTGTTCTGTAGGCAGTAAGATGCAGTGACATTCAAGCAGAAAATATTTAAAGACAAATAATCTTCTCTAGCTCATTTACCTTACTCCCATTTGTTGAGCATTTGGACATTTTAGATGCTGAAGATCAAAACTAAATCTTTATATTTATTCTTACTTGTACTACATTTCTATCTACATTCTCCTCAAAAGCCAACAATTAATTTCCAATGGTAAGATACTCATGTTGAACATTCCTTTGGATCTTATATATTTTGATGCATCAACTTAATTTAGCTGTATATCTTAAAATGAAATTATTTGAAACTATTGTCAATGCATTGTTAGATTTACCTGAATCAAGTTTATTCTTATGTATCTCTTACTTTGCATTTGTTCATGTATCTATATGTATCTATATTCTTTTGTATATTTCCTATATCTATCCCTTCATTGGAGTCCATCTATCTTCTGTCTATGCATTTATTTATATATATGTATTTAAACTATTAAATACATATACATATATTCTAAGAATTTTCCATAAATAAATACTCACATTGCAACGTACAAAGGAACTTTAATTATTTTCCTCTATCAGTTCAGTAGGACATCTCGCTACCTGGACAGTCACCCAAAATTCCTCTTTAATGTTTGGGCATCCATCTTCAGCCTATAGGCCATACTGTGTCTAGCACACTTCTCCATTTTAACAGGAACCCTTTAGTACTGTCTTGTTTTGTAAGTTCCCCAGTTATTTCTTGTGGGTCCTGCATGTCCAGTTTATTTAGCAACAAACAGTCCAGGCAAGAGCAGTTTCTTGCCCAAATGGCTAATCTTGCCATGTTGAAAGCAAACTCCATAATGAGTTTCTTCGATGCCCATCCTCCTTTCTCACATAATTGGTGTGCCAGGAGCAGTTGTGTCTCACTGCCAAGATAAACCCTAAGCCATTTAAATGCCATATTTCTGTAGGTCTTTAAAAGGTTTGAAGAATACCTATCCATCTCAAATACATCTCTGTATATCTAGAAAACTTATCTAACCTAATTATAAATTCTGACTATTATAGGTAAAAGATCTGTATAAACATAATACCTAAAAATGAGGAGACATATGCATATCACATAATTGATCTTAAAGTTGTATCAATAAATGAAAATCTATACCAATGCAAAGCATTCATTCCTATAAACTATTCCCCCTTTTCTTTCTTTAAAAAGAGATTGACTATGCTCATTATCATTTATAACTGCCCCCATTTAAATGAAATCATTTATAAACAATATTTGGGAATATGGACGTCATTCTTTCTAAACTGCTTCCTGCTGATTGAGGGAGATGTTCATATACTACAGGGATCATGATAAAACATAGAAACCTGACCAAGTCCTTGTTTTGTAGTCTGTAAGGCTGTATCATCTCAGCTTTAGGGGGTCTTGCTTGATCAAACCATAATAGTCTGGAAGGAATCCACAGCTTTTCATTTTCTGTAGAAATACAAGCAAAACCTTTATTTCTAAGTAGCCTGTCCTTAAACTTAAATTTTGAAGTAAAAGTATTTTTAAAATGGATAATTTGGATTAATTTGGCAGCATTTATAATCAAATGAATTTTAGCAGCAGTAATTCTTTCCTCGGCAATCAAACAATTTAAAGACAACAATATGGCATAAAGTATCTAGATACTTTGTGTATTTTCCATCTTTATGTGTCTTTTTTATTACTTTATTTTTACTTTCTTTCTTTCTGTCTTTCTTTCTTTCTTTCTTTCTTTCTTTCTTTCTTTCTTTCTTTCTTTTTTTTTCTCCAGACAGGGTTTCTTTGTGGAAATCTGCCTGCCTCTGCTTCCTTCAGCAAATCCTATTGGTGCCGTCACAACCGGCTACTCTATTTTTTCTGTTATTTTTCTCTCACAAGCTTATGTATATTTTTAAATGTAGTGTAAACCTTTAGATTTTTTTTTTATCTTGATCTGTCTGTATCATCTCAGGAGTGCCAAGTTTAAACACCAGAAGCGCCAGGACGAGCAAGCATGTGGAAGTTGCTCCATTGTCTCTCAGCAGCCCGACCTGGCAGGCTGTGTCAGCAGGATTCCCTCTTTTTCTGGGAACCTTGGGGCATGGAGTCATCCTGCTCATTGACACCATTCTGTTATGATAAATCTTTCCACCAAAAGCTGCCTGAGCCCCACCGCCACGTGTGAGCTTTATGCCAGCCACCTGCCTGAGTTAGGGTCCAAATGAATACGCAGAAACTTGTATTAGGTACAATGCTGCTTGTCCAATGACTAGGATTCTCATCTTGTTAGCTCAGTCTTACCTATCATAAACCTATATATTTTATAAGACTTAGCTTATCGGACGCCTTATTGGAGTCCCTCCTTGCTGGTGGATCACATCGTGCCACTGGAGCAGGAGTGGAGGGGAAAAGAGCATCTGCTTGTCTTTTCACAGCAATAAATCCCAAACCAAGATACTTGTAATGCATTTACATACTTGTATATTAATAGGTTATAATTCTTGTGTATACTCAACAATTTATGATATTCTTTGAGTTGTCTATTGAATTACCAACTTTCTATTTCTGAAACTATTTTATTTTTTGTAATACAGTTAAATTTCTATTGCTTTATTTTGTTGCAAACACTATGAGTGCCATTTCCAAGGATCATGAAAACCCAATGTCATGATAATAGAGCAATGGCTCAGTAAGAAAATCACTAGCTGCTCTTGCAGAGAACCCAGGTTTCATTCCCAGTTCCCATAAAGTGGCTTAAAAGCATGCTTAATTTCACTCCTAGATTGAAATTCATTACTCGGATTCATTACTCTAGCCCCTGAAGGCAACAGGCACTCCAGCAGTATATAGATATACATGCTGGGGAAAAACACCATACACATATATAAAAATAAATAATGAAAAAACTCCAGGATCAAGAAGGTTTTACATGTATATTTTCCTGTCAGGACATATAGGTTTTGCTTTTATAATTTGTAATAAGAACATTTCGGAGTCAATTTTTGTAAATGATTGTGGTAGGTTGAATTTAATTGTACCCCATAAGCTTATAAACAGTGGCACTATTTAAAGGTATGGCTTTCTGGAGGAGATTTGCCCTTGGGGGAGAAAGTATGTCTCTGTGGAGGTAGGCTTTGTGGTCTTACATATGGCAAGCCACACTCAGTCCACTTCTTGTTGCCTTGTGATTAAGATGTAGCCAGCCCCATGTCTGCATAGTTGCTTGCATGCCACCACCTCCTGCCATGAGGAAAATGGATTGAGCCTCAGAAACTGTAAGTAAGTCACCCGAATTAAATGTTTTCCTTACAAGACTTACCATGGTCCTGGCACCTCGTCTTAGAAATAATAACTAAGATCATAGTTTCCCAGGGACTGATGTATTGTGTGATTGACCTGATCATGTTTTCATTTCAAGGAATTTGGAATTTTGGTAATTTTGTGTAAGGAAAGTCATAGAATGCTCTGTTTTTTACTCCTAAAATTTCACTTTATTGAACATGAACACAAAATTTGTTTGAGTTGAATTTGTCTACTCTCTCTGGTCCTCACATACCTTTCAAAACAAGTTTGTAACACTACGTTTGGAGATTATACATCTCCAGGCAGGTGAGAATCATGAGATGCAAAGGGCATTGTAAGGGAAGAGGTGAGTGTACGACTTTTATAGACCAGAGAATCATGAGATGCAAAGGGCATTGTAAGGGAAGAGGTGAGTGTACGACTTTTATAGACCAACGAAAAGTAGTGTTGATTTCTTTGGCAGAGAAGAGAAAAGCATAAATAATACAATGTCCTTCCAATCACAGACTCTGTATGTGATCAATGATTAACAGCAAATTTAATCCTGGTGAAACCCTGGAAGCAAGAAGTAGGAGAATTGATATTTTCAAGACCATAAAGATTTTTTTTTTAATTTTCTCAAATTTAATGCTGATATAAACTGGGGTAATTTGGAAGGAGTATAATGCTTTAAACACTGCTTAATGAAACATACTAGTAGGAACATGGAAGACAATGGTTCAAGAATATGGTGATCAAGATAAATTAGCAATCAGTTGTCAATAATATCCCTTAATACCAATGGAATGAAGTTACATATAAATGACACAGGCTATCAGAATTGACACAAAAAACAGGATCCATTCTTTTGTTACACACAAAAAACACACCTCTCTCTGAGGTCCAATCAACAATCTCTCTCCCCTTTTCCCCTGCCCCAACAACTAACACCCTACTTATCTCATACCCTTTCTGCTCCCAAGGGAGGGTGAGGCCTTCAACAGAGGTCTTCAAAGTCTGTCAAATTCTTTGGGATAGGGCCTAGGACAACCTCCTTGTGTCTAGGCTCAGGTAGTAGTATCACTCCATGTGGGATGGGCTTTCAAAGTCCATTACTATGCTAGGGATAAGTACTGATCCACTATAAAAGGCCCCATAGATTTCCAAGATCTTCTCTCTGATACTCACATTCAGGGGGTCTGGATCAGTTCCATGCTGGTTTCCCAGATTTAAGTCTGGGGACCAAGAGGTCCCCCTTGTTCAGGTCAGCTGTTTCTGTGGGTTTCACCATTCTGGTAAGGAACAATTTGCTCAGCAGTCCTCCTTCTCTGCAACTGGATTTCAGTTCAGTTCAAGTTTTAGCTGTGGGTGTCTGCTTCTACTTCCAGAAGCTGCTGGATGAAGGCTATATGATGACATATGAATTAGACATCAATACCATTATCAGGAGAGGGCATTTAAGGTAGCCTCTCCTCTTTCACTTGGATTGTTACTTGGTGTCATCTTTATAGCTCTCCAGACATTTCCCTAGTGCCTGATTTCTCTTTAAAACTATAATGTCTCCCTCTATTATATTATCTTTTATCTTGGTCTCTTCTGTTCTTCTCTCAACTGAAACTCCCTGTCCCATCATGTCCTCCTCACCCCTACTCTTCTCCCCTTCTCATTCTCCAAGTTCCCTCTCCCCGGACCCCATACTCCCAATTTGTTCAGGAGATCTTCTACTTTTCTGCTTCTCCAGAGGACAATGTATGTCTTTCTCTGGGTACTCCTTGATAACCAGCCTCTCTGGCACTATGGACTGCAGGCTGGCAATCCTTTCTTTTATGTCTAAAAACAACACATGGGTGAGTACATACCATGCTTTTATTTTTGTGACTGGGTTACCTCGCTGAGAATAGTTTCTTCTAGTTCCATTTGCCTGCAAACTACAGGATTCCATTGCTTGTTTTTTTCCCCAGTGAGTAGTACAGCATTGAGTAAAGTTACCACATTTTCTCTATCCATTTTTCAGTTGAGGGCCATCTAGGTTGTTTCTAGGTTCTTGCTATTACAATTAATGCTGCAGTGAACAACATTGAACAAATGTCATTCTTGTATGAATGTGCTTCTTTTGGGTATATGCACAAGAGTGGAATTACTGGATTTTGTGGTAGACTGATTTCCATTTTCCTGAGGAATCACCATACTGATTTCCAAACTAGCTGGATGAGTTGACACACCCACCAGCAGTGGAGGAGTGTTCCCCTTTCTCCAAACCTCTTCAGCATAAACTGCCATTGGTGTTTTTGATTTTAGACATTCTGACAGGAGTAAGATGTTATCTCAGAGCTGTTTTGATTT
Source organism: Cricetulus griseus (assembly GCF_003668045.3). Taxonomy (NCBI): domain Eukaryota; kingdom Metazoa; phylum Chordata; class Mammalia; order Rodentia; family Cricetidae; genus Cricetulus; species Cricetulus griseus. Next base: position 54,891,019 of record NC_048604.1, read on the forward strand.
GCATTTCCCTGGTGGCTAATCATATTGAACACTTTCTCAAGTGTGTTTCAGCCATTTTAGATTCCTCTTTTGAGAATTATCTATTTAGTTCTCTACACCACTTTTTAATTGGATTATTTGGTGTTTTGGAGACTAGCTTCTTGAGTTCTTTGTAAATTTTGGAGATCAGCCCTCTGTCAGATATGGAGTTGGTAAATATCTTTTCCCAATTTGTGAGATCTCATTCTGTCTTGTTGACTGTGTCCTTTGCCTTGCAGGAGCTTCTCAGTTTCAGGAGATCCCATTTATCAATTGTTGATCTCAGTGTTTGTGCTGCAGGTTTTATGTTCAGGAAGCAGTCTCCTATACCAATTCTTTCAAGGGTATTTCCTACTTTCTCTTCTAATGAGTTCAGTGTGGCTGGGTTTATGTTGAGGTCTTTGATCTATTAGGACTTAAGTTTTGTACATGGTGACAGACATTGTTCTATCTGCAGTCTTATACATGGCAGCATACAGGTATGCCAGTACCCTTTGTTGAAGGTGCTTTCTTTATTCCATTGTATTGCTTTAGCTTCTTTGTAAAAAATCAGGTAGGTGTTCATAGGTGTTCGTATTAATATCAGGGTTTTAAACTCGATTACTTTGGTTTACCTGTCTATTTCTGTGCCAATTCCAAGGTGTTTTCAGGACTATAGCTTAATATAGACCTTGAAATCAGTGATGGTGATACCTCCAGAAGTTCTTTTATTGTACAAATTTGTTTTGGGGATCCCGAGTTTTTGTTTTTCCATATAAACTTGAATATTGTTTTTTCATGGTCTCTGAAGAATTGTGCTGTGATTTTGATGGGGATGGCATTGAATCTGTAGATTGCTTTTGCCAAGATTGCCATTTTTACTATGTTGATCCTACCTACCCAAGAACATGGGAGATCCTTCCATTTTCTAGTATTTTCTATAATTTCTTTCTTTAAAGATTCAAAACTATTATGATACAGGTTTTCACTTTTTTGGTTAGTGTTAGCCCAAGGTATTGTATGTTGTTTGTGGCAATTGTAAAGTGTGATGTTACTCTGATTTCTTTCTCAGAACATTTGTCATCCATATATATTAGGGCTACTGATGTTTTTTAGTTCATCTTGTATCCTGCCACTTTGCTGAAGGTGTTTATCAGCTGCAGGACTTCCCTGGTAGAGTTTTTCAGTTCACTTATGTAGACTATCACATCATCTGCAAACAGTGAATGTTTGACTTCTTCCTTTCCAATTTTTATCACCTTGATCCCCTTTGTTGTCTTATTGCTCTAGCTAGAATATTAAGAATATTGAAGAGATATGGAGAGAGTGGATTGCCTTGCCTTGCTCCTGATTTTAGAGGAACAGCTTTGAGTTTTTCTCCATTTAGTTTGATGTTGGGTGTTGGCTCACTGTATATTGTTTTATTATGTTCAGGTATGTTCCTGTTATTCCTGATCTCTCCAGGAACTTTATCATGAAGGGATGTTGGATTTTGTCAAAGATATTTTCAGCATCTAGTGAGATGATCATGTGGTTTTTCTTCTTCAGTTGTTTTATATGGTGGATTACATTGACAGATTTTTGAATGTTGAACCAACCCTGCATCCCAGGCATGAAGCCTACTTGATCATGGTGGATGATTTCTCTGATATGTTCTTGTTGTGGGTTTGCCATTATTTTATTGAGCATTTTGCATCTATGTTCATGAGGGATATTAGTCTGTATTTCTCTTTCTTAATTGTGTCTTTGTGTGGTTGGGTACCAAGGTAATTATAGCCTCATAATAAAGGGGTTGGCAATGAACCTTTGCTTCTATTGTGTGGAACAATTAGAGGAGTACTGGAATTAGATCTTGTTTGAATTTCTAGTAGAATTCTGCACTGAAGCCATCTGGCACTGGGCTTTTTTTGGTTGGGAGAATTCTGATTACTGCTTCCATTTCCTTCCAGTTTATAGGTCTGATTAAGTTGCTTACCTGTTCTTGATTCAGTTTTGGTAAGTGATATCTGTCCAGAAAATTGTCCATTTCGTTTAAATTTTCCAATTTTGTGAAGTACAGGTTTTCACAGTATGACCAAAAGTTCTCTGGATTTTGTCAGTGTCCATTGTTATGTCCCCCTTGTCATTGGTGATTTTGTTAATTTGCATGATCTCTTTCTTCCTTTTTGTTAGTTTGGATAAAGGTTTCTCTATTTTGTTGATTTTATCCAAGAACCAACCATTTTTTACATTGATTCTTTGAATTGTTTTCTTTGTTTCGACTTTTTTGATTTCTGTCTTCAGTTTGATTATTTTCTGGCATCTACTCCTCTGGGGTGAACTTGCTTCCATTTGGTCAAGAGCTTTCATCTGTGATGTCAACTCTCTGGTGTCATCATTCTCTAGTTAATTCATGTGAGCACGTAGAGCTATGATCTTTCCTCTTAGTACTGTTTTTAAAGTGTCCCATAATTTGGGAATGTTGTGTCTTCATTTTCATTGAATTCTTGGAAGTCTTTAATTTCTTTCTTTATATCTTCCTTGACCCAGGAATGGTGCAATTGCATGTTGTTCAATTTCCATGAGTTGGTAGGTTTTCTGCAATTTGTGTTGTTTTTGAATTCTAACTTTTAAGCATGGTGGTCTTATAAGACACAGGGTGTTATTCCAATTTTTTGTACCTGTTGAGTTTTGCTATGATGCCTAGTCTGTGGTTGATTTTAGAGAAGGTTCCATGTGAAGCTGAAAAGAAGGTATATTCTTTTGTGTTTGGATGGAAAGTTTTATAAATTTCTGTTAATCCCAATTGGGTCAAAACTTCTGTTAGCTCCTTTGTCTCTTTTTTAAGTTTCTGTCTGGTATTCCTGTCCAGTGTTGAGAGGGAGGTGTTGAATTCTCCCACTATAACTGTGTGAGGTCTCATTTGTGATTTGAGTTTAATAATGTTCCTTTTACGAATGTTGGTGCCTTTGTGTTTGGGGCATAGATGTTTAGAATTGAGAATTCTTCCTGATGGATTTTTCCTGAGATGAATATGACATTCTTCATCCCTTTTGGTTGATTTTAGTTTTAAGTCTAATTTGTTAGATACTACGATAACTACCCTAGCTCTTTTCTTGGTTCCATTTGATTAGAATATCTTATCCCAACCATTTCCTCTGTGGTAATGTATGTCTTTGAATTTGAGGTGTGTTTCTTGTATGCAGCAGAAGGATGGAATCTGTTTTCATATCCACTCTGTTACCCTGTGTCTTTTTTTAGGCAAGTTAAGACCTTATTGAGGTCTTAACTTATTGAGGTCTTAATATTGAGGAAATTAAGGAACTTTGAGTGCTTATTCTTGTTTGTTTTTGATTTGTTATTGGTAGTGGTATTGTATGTGGATTTACCCTGCTTATTCTTTTGGGTTTTTGTAAAGTGGGATTATCTATTACCTATGTTTTCGTGAGTGTAGTTAATTTCTTTAGGTTGGAGTTTTCCTTCCATTACATTCTTTAGGGCTGGATTATTGGTTACATATTGTTTAAATCTGGTTTTGTTGTGGAATATCTTGTTTTTTCCATTTTTGTTAAGATGAATCTATCTGCAAAAAGCCACCGCCGGAGCCCCACAGCCACATGTGTGCTTTACACCAGCTGCCTGAGTTATGTCTGCATCATGGATGGATAAAATGATACACAGACTTATATTTGGTACAAATACTGCTTGGCCAATGACTAGGATTCCTCGTTGCTAACTCAGTCTTAATTATCATAGATCTATTATAAGACTTATCTTATAGAGGATGCCTTCCGCTAGTGCCCTCTCTTGCCAATGGATCACATGGCACCCCTGGATTATGTGAAGGGTAAAAGGAGGGGGATGTCCTGGTTATCCTTCCATAAATATGAGTCTCCTTGCTATGTCAGTTCCTGCCTGAATCACCACTTCTCTACTACATTTCCCAGAATCCTCCTCAACTCCTCGTCCAGCCTAACTTGCTGTCTCATTGGCCAAACAGTAATTTATTTATCATCCAGTAAGACAAACACATACACAAAAGCACTTCCCCCATCACGATATAGTGATTGAAATCTTTTCTAGGTATAGTAGTCTGGGCCAGCATCCTTGTTCTCTTAGAGTTGGTAGTATATCTATCTAGGTCCTTCTGGCTTTCAGTGTTTCCATGGAGAAGTCCAGTGTAATTCTAATAAGTTTGCCATTATATGTTACTTGGCCTTTTTCCTTTGCTGCTTGCAGACCCCAGGGTGGGAGTTCCCCGAGATTCCACTTTTGTGAATGAAACAATAATAAAGCTTAAACTGCACATCATACACAACACACTAATAGTGAGTAACTTTTCCAACACCCCACTCTCACCAATGGATAGTTCTGACAGAGAAAATAATTAATGGAGAAATAAGGGAAGTAACAGATGTTGTGACTCAAGTGGATTTAACAGACATCTAAAGAACATTCCACCCAAAAACAAATAAGTACACCTTCTTCTCAGTACCTCATGAAAACTTCTAAAAAAGGGAGCATACTCTTTTTTTTCAGATTTTTTAATTTGAATTAGAAACAGGATTGTTTTACATGACAATCCCAGTTCCCTTCTACCTCCTATCCTCCCCTACCACCCTCCCAACTAAAACTCTACCTATCACATATCCTTTCTGCTCCCCCTTGATGGTGAGGCCTTCCATAGGTTGTCATCAGAATCTATCATATCCTTTGGGATACGGCCTAGGCCCAACTTCGTGTGTCTTGGCTCAGGGGTACAGAATTCAACAGACAATTCTCAATAGAGGAATCAAAATGGGACCACAATCTTGGTCATAAAGCAAATCTTACCATATTAAAAAAACATTGGAATAAACCCTTTTATTGTATTGGATCAGCAGGGCATATAGCTATAATTCAGCAGCAACATAAATCCCAGTAAGCCTACAAACTCATGGAACCTGAATAATATCTAACTTTGTCACCACTTAGTCAAGGAAGGAAAAAATAACGAAATTAAAGAGTTCATTGAATTCAATGATAATGAATGCACAACATACCTAAGCTTATGGGACACTGGGAAAGTAATGCTAATAGTAAAGTTCACATCACTAAATGCCTACTTGAAGAAGTTGGAGAAATAAAGGCAATTTACGAAAAACTGACAAGCAACATTAAATAAAATGCAGAGAAACTCAAAATGATTCCACTAAAATCAAGAACAAGAGGATGTGCACTCTTTACACATCTATTCGATATTGTACTTGAAGTTCTAGCTAGAGCAGTATGACAACAACAAAAGATCAAGAGGATACAAATTTGAAAGGAAGAATTCAAACAATCCCAATTTGCAAATGATATGATAGTATACAAAGTGACCCATAAAACTATACATGGGAATTCTCACAGCTAATAAATCACCTTCATTAATGGGATGGGATACAATATTATTTCAAAAAAGTCAATACTGTCCTATATACAAATGATAAATGGACTGAGAAAGAAATCAGAGAAACATAACCCTTTTGAATAGCCAAAAATATATAATATCTTGGGGTAACTCTAACCAAGCAAGTGAAATACCTGTATGACGAGAACTTTAAGTCCCTGAGGAAAGAAATTAAATATGATATCAGAAAATGGAAAAATATCCCATGCTCTTGGATAGGTAGAATTAATATAATAAAAACAGCAATTAATATAATAAAAAAGCAAACCTTTCCGTGAAATCCCCATCAAAATCCCCACACAATTCTTGACTTTGAAATTATAATACTCAAATTCACATGGAAAAACAAAAAACCCCATGTAGCTAAAACAATCCTGTACAATAAAGGAACTTCTGGATGAATCAACATCTGTGAATTCAAATTCTACTATAGAGATATTGTAGTGATATATTATTTATGATTTACTAAAGCTTGTCTGAGTATTCACAAAGCAAAGTCAACCACAAGCCACAAAGTAACATGAGGATTTTGTCCCGGTTGGTCCCCCCTCCCTTCTATGCCCTAATGAAGCACACAGATGGTATATTAATTTTAAAGCTCTTGGTTTCTTAATCACTAGCTCTGTCTTGGTTATTAATCCATTTCTATTAATCTATATATTTCCACGTGGTCTTAGCTTACCAGGAATGCTGAACCTGCAACTCTTTTGCCATCTATATCTCAACTGCTCAGTGTCTCCACAGGGAAGAGATCAATTTCCTGTTTGTCTTTTCTTATATTCTGATTCTGCCCAGCTATGTCACTTCCTGCCTGTCTGTAAGACCTCCAGGCGACTATGGTTAGCTAGTGACAGTTTCTGCAAGGTAAGACGTCACTTCCGGAGATCACATGATGACTCCTTTTCCTATACTTCCCAGAATCCTCCTTGTCTCCTAGTTCTACCTATCATCCTGCCTGGCCAATCAGTGTTTTATTCATCAACCAGTAGGACAAACATATGCAAAGAATAACATTCCCCATCACCACAGAAGCCAGTAACAAACCTTTTATTCTACTAGTCAGTAGCATCAGTAGCTAGGAGGGGCTGGTACACACTTTTAATCCTAGTAGAAAAGAAATTTGATTACAAAAGTGTTTATTTGGCTTACCTTTGTATATCATAGTTATAACTGAAGGAAGTCAGGATGGGAATTCAAGGGGGACTGTATCCTCAAGGATTCTTAGGCCATGGAGGAGACTGCTAACTGGCTTCCTTATCGTAGCTTGATCAGCCTGCTTTGTTAGAGAATCTAAGATCACAAGACCAGGAATAGTAGCACCCACAAAAGTTGGGGACTGCCTCCATTGATCAATAATTAATAATATAACCTATAGCTGCATCGTATGAATACATTTATCCAAACTGAAATTCTGTCCTTTCAGATGACTATAGTGGGAAATTACCAATACGGAGTCAGGTAGAAATATAAGGGTATTTAATAGGGAAAAGCCTTACTTACAGAGCAACCTAGCCAGCTGGTGTGGCAGCATTCTGTACCGCAAGTACCAAAGTGAAACCGAGAGATGCAGTCCCATGCAAATATCACTCTATGTCACCCTGACCACGCCCTCACAAGCATGGTCAGGCACAACTGTAGCCAGCCCCTAAGTAGGCGTGGCTACAGCTTCCTCTACAATTCCCCTTTTAGTCTAAAAGAGGATTAAAACTTAACAGTATAAAGTATCCAGGATTAACAATAATAAACGTAAAATATAAGAAGATACAACAAACTGCTTATGTCAATCCTAACTATCTATTTTAACTAAACCCTAAAGTCATCTGAAAGAGGTGTCCAAGCCTGAACACCTCCTTCCAATCCCAACCATAAACAATAAGAAGCTATCCCTAACTAGGTATATACACTATCCTAAATAACAACAATGGAGAAAGGGGATGTAGCATTCTCCAAGTTACTTCCTGCTGAAATGGGACGATGACATACTTGTGGGGTCCTGTAGGAAGAAAATGTTAGTATAGTGAAAGTCTTGCATGGATTGTGTCCAGTCCATGTTAGATGGGATTTGCTTGTTTGAAGATCTCGCTTGAACACCTCAACTTGAAGTCAGTACCCGAACATCTGGCCGGAGTGTCAGTTGAAATGGAGCAAGTTGGATCCAGTGCAGTCAAGGAGGTGTGGCCCATTTTCTTTCCGGTGTGTCCAGGGATTGCTGTCAGGCAGGTCTTCATTGGCTGTGTGGGACTCAAACATAAACAGTTAACAGAGAAATGTTTGCTTGTGTATGTATACATGCTGGGAAAGGCAACCATGGGAGCATAACAATTATGAGAAGGTACACACCTTGAAAGAAAGATCCAAGAAAAGACAAAGACAGTCCCAAAATTCTTCTTTTATTCTGTATTACATCAATTGGTTCTTGATACAATACAGAAACATTAAAGTTTAGTTAAATAACATGCTTGGATTTTAGAGGAGGAAAGCCAAATCCACCTCTAAATCCAGCATTGGTTTAATTGAATAGGGACTAGGAAATGAAGAGAAATAGTTTTCTGAGAGACAGCTGTAAAGTTTACCGTATGACACATTCCTTTTGTTTGAAGGTTATAGCTACCTTCTCTTCTTAAGTATCTACCCATGCAGTATCCTTTGCCTTCTGGGGATGAGTTTTCCTGTGAAGATAAAAGCAAAACACTTCCCTTTCCTTTGGGAGATTTCTATTTAGTTTATAAGATATACCTTAGTAGAATACCTGTCATTTATCCATGTCGAGAGGTTTTTCCTTTGCAACTTGAATCTTGATCAACATTGATGGTATCCAAAGTTTTTCTTCTCCTGTAGAAACCAATGCAAAACCTCAACCCCAACATAACACATGTCCTGGTTTCCATTCAGAGGTTAGTACATCTTTGAAGTATACCGGCTGATTGAGTTCAGCAGTTTTCTTCATAGTCCAGTGTCTTTCTGCAGCTCTCTGTCCCTTTGCATTGTCATTAAGAAAGTTTAGTGTTGATAAAGCATTATGCAACTGATGTTTGGGGGCGTTTGGTCTTCCAAGCTTGTTTGTTGAGCATTCTCCTTAAGTGTTCCATTAGATCTCTCAACCACTGCTTGCCCTGTAGGATTGTGTTTTATACCAGTAACATGCATTATGTTATAATATTTGAAAAATTGTTACAATTTTGTAGAGACATATGCTGGAGAATTGTCAATATTTATTTGTGCAGGTATACCCATAACTGCCATCAGCTCTAGCAGGTATGTAATAACAGAATCAGCTTTTTCAGAGTTAAGAGCAGTAGCCCATTGGAACCCTGAGAATGTGTCTATAGTTTGATGCACATATTTCAAATTTCCAAATTCTGCAAAGTGAAAGACATCCATCAGCCAAACCTCATTTCACCAAATACCCTTAGGATTACAACCTGCTGGCAATAGAGTTTGGTTATAAAAGGAACAAGTAGGACAGTTTCTCACTATCTCCTTGGCTTGTTGCCAAGGGATGGAGAAGTCCTTTTTTCAAACCTTTGCTATTTACATGATGTTTCTTATGAAATTCTGAGGCTTCTAGCACACTTCCAATTAATAAACGATCAATCTCATCATTGCCTTGTGCTAGTGGGCCTGGCAGACCCATATGGGATCTGATATGCACAATGTATAGAGGATTGCTTCTGTTTTTGATTATTTCCTGCAATTATAAAAACAACGAGGTTAATTCTGTATTATCAGAAACGAATTCTGCAGTCTCAATGTGTAACATGACTCTCTCTGCATATGGAGAATCAGTAACTATATTAAGAGGTTCTGTAAAATCCTTAAGTACAATGAGAATTGCATATAATTCTGCCTTCTGTACAGATGTATATGGATTTTGAACTACTTTACTAACCTCACCTGCTTTATAACCTGCCTTAACTGATTTGTTGGCGTCAGTGTAAAAGGTAAGAACTCCCGAAATGGGAGTTTGTCTGACAATACGTGGAAGAATCCAGACTGTCTTTTTTATGAACTTAATTCTGTCAGTTTTGGGATAGTGGTTGCTAATTGTTCCCAAAAAGTCAGTAATAGCTATTTGCCAATATTCATTATACTTTCACAAGGAGGAAATTTCCTGATTAGTTAAAGGTACTTTAATTCATGCTGGATCTTTTCCAGTCAGTTGATGAAGTCTTAATTTTCCCTTTAAAATCAAATCAGAAGTCTTTCTATAAATGTCTTTAACTTTTTATTCTGTTTATGTGGCAGAAATATCCATTCCAATATAGTCTTCCCTCTGCATCAGAATCCCAGAAGGGTATTCTCTGGATGGCAAGATAACCAGAATACAGTCTAATTAAAGTTTATCCTATCTACATGTGCATTCAATATTCTGTTTTCTACCCATTGTAACTCTTTTCCTGCCTCAGCTGATAATATTCTCGGACTGTTTAGGTCCTTATCACCTTTAAGTACCATTTTAAATGCTTTAAGTCATGTCCTTCTATACCAATAATCGTCTGTAATTGAGAAATTTCCCTTAATTATTTCTGAAAAGAATTAAGAGTTTGATAATGATCTCTTGTAATTTGTACCTTTTGAGTTCTGATTCTTTGTAAGTCTTTCTTGTAACCTAAATATTTAATAGAATCTCCTCTTCGTATATTTTCTGGAGCAATCTGTAACCCCCAACGAGGCAGAACTTCCTTCACCATTTCAAACATATGTTCCAAAGTTTCCTTATTAGAATCTGATAAAAGAATGTCATCCATGTAATGATAAACAAGAGATTGTGAAAATTTCTTACAAATTATTTCCAAAGGATGCTGTACAAAGTATTGACACAAAGTAGGACTATTTAGCATTCCTTGTGGCAAAACGCTCCATGGGTATCTCCTAACTGGCTGTGAATTATTAAGAGTTGGTACAGTAAATGCAAATTTTTCTCTATCATTTTCCTGTAACGGTATTGTGAAAAAAAACAGTCTTTTAGATCAATGACGATGCTAGGTCATCCTTTAGGTATTAAGGAAGGATAATGGCATTCCAGGTTACAGAGAGCCCATTGGTTGAATTCCCTTATTTATGGCTCTCAAGTCTGTCAGCATTCTCCACTTACCTGACTTCTTTTTGATAACAAATACAGGAGAATTCCAAGGACTGGTAGATTCTTCTATATGTCCAGAATATGGCTGTTCCTATACTAACTTTTCTAAAGCCTCTAGCTTCTCAGAGGTCATAAACCATTGTCCTACCCAAACTGGTTCATCTGTAAGCCACTTCACTGGCAGGGCCTTTGGCTCCTCTAAAGGTCCATCATTTGTGCCTAGTTTCTGTACAGCATGGATGGTTGGTAACCGTTTTCCATAGCATCTTACCAGATCTTTTCTACTATCTAAAGATTGAACATAATTTGTATCTGACATTCGGGGAATATTAATCTGAGTATTCCATTGCTGTAAGAGATCACAACCCCAAAGAGTTATAGCTATATCTGCCACATATGGTTTCAGTATCCCTTTCTGTCCTTCTGGTCAAAAGCAGACCACTGAGTTAACACTCTGTCGAACTATAGATAGAGTTCCAATTCCTAAAAATTGTACATTTGTCTCTCTAAGAGGCCATTTCTGAGGCCAAGATTTTGTGGTAATAATAGTTACATCCGCCTCCGTGACTAATAAGCCAGAAATAAAATTTTTATTAACTTTTACTTTCAACTGAGTTCTTTTATCATTAATAGAAGCTTGCCAAAATATGAGTTTCTCATTTTGTCCATTCACACTTGACTCTTCATCACTATTCAAACTACCATCTAGAGTAGTATCATTTTTCACAATAGGCAAAGAAATGTTGGTCCTGTGAGAGATTGTCTCCCACTGCTACTGGGAATGTCCCGATCTTTCTCGATGTGGGGGGCCTCTTGAGTCCCCCCCTTTGGGGTTTCCTGACCTTAACGGGTTTCCTTGTATATCCCTGGTCGATGTACATTCATTTGTCCAGTGTCTGCCCTTACCACATCTTCTACACAATCCAGAAGGCAGTGGCCTTCCGTATGAGGCATTGTTAGAATTCGTTTGTCTATAATTTCTGTTAGTATGTCCCATTTTCCACAGTTGAAACATCTAGGTTCCTGGTGCCTTCGTGGTCACCAGGGGAAGGCTCTTCCTACTGGAGGTTCTGGTTCATAGTAGTAGTAACCTCTAGTCTCTTGGTACCTATGATGACCTCTGTAAGGTGCTTCTCCTTCCCAAGCCCTTACATTCTCACATCTAGAACTTTTAATTTCCTGCTGCCCTTTTAAACCTTTTGAAATGTCTTCTCCTACCTAAGCTCCAGTATCTTGCACATTATAATCAATGTTGGCTGCATACAAAACCCATTCTTCTAGCGGAGCTGCTCTGATCTTTAAAGGCAAAAGTATTCTTTTGCATATTGGGTTTGCATTTTCATAAGCTATTGTATATATAATTGATTGTCTTGTTTCTGGATCTGTGACCTGTAATTCTAGTGACCTAGTTAACCTTTGTAAGAAGTCCTGGAACTGTTCTGTAGGTCCCTTTTCTATTCTGGTATAAGCTTCTAGGCGTTCTCCTGGCTCACGAACCTTATCCCAGACATTTAATGCTGCCTTCCTGCATAGAGACAGTATCTCATCATCATATTCAGCTTGAACCTGTGGGTCAGCATAAATAACCTGACCAAGAAGCCTATCTAGGGGTGGCTTCAAAACCTTCCTTTATGCCCTGACGCTCAAGGAGTTTTGCCTCTTCCCTTACTAATGCCTTACACTGGATTTGGCATGAATTCTCAAGTACAGCTGCTACCAATCATTCCCAATCTGTGGGTGTCACCCTTTTAAAGGTTGCCCATGAATGTAATAGCTGTTTTACATATGGGCTATCGAGACCTGTTCTTTAATATTCTTAAGATCCTTCAGCTGTATAGGTTGCCATTCATAAGCCATCCGTCCATGAGGGTTTTTCTTAGAAGCTGGCTTTTCTACCATGGTAGCTGGGTACACTAATGGTGTATTAGTAACAACATTAGAAGGATAGTCACGATACCTGGGTGGAGTAGGTGCCTGGGTTTGGAGTGATTCTGCTTCTGGGGCATCTCAATGATCTTTAAGCCTAGTAATGATATCCTTTTGAAAAGTTTCAATCTCCTTACTCATAAAAGATTCCAAGTATGTTACTGAATCTGTAAATTGCTCTAACTGCTCATCTACATGTTTTTTTAGGTCCTTAATATGATCATCCTTAGGCAGCATCTGGATGGCATGGAAACTGACTTCTAGGTATTGGAGTCTAGATTCGAGGTCATGATTCACTGATTTTGAGATCTCAGCAATCGACCGTGTGGACCTATGTAATCTGTCAGCCCTGTACTGTAAATTATCTTCCAAACATTCAAATCTAGACTCAAATTTGTGATCTGCTACCTTGGATGCTTCAATAATTAATTGAATGGCATTGTCCAATTCTTCAACCCTATCCTGGGTATCTTGCACCTTTGCATCTAATTTCTGTGTAACATTGCCTATCTGAGTTTCTAGCTTGCTACAGATATTCCTTAGCTCATCACGGTCTTCTGGCAGCCTAGCCTCTAAGGCCTCAGACATGGCATAAATACGCTGAATCTCATCTTGGGGAACAGACAGCTCTGTCTTTAGTGTATTGGATACAGAGCTAAGCTTATCATCCAATTTCTGTCCCACTTGCTGCACAATTGTGGTCTGACATAATCTGTTCTCCAAAACTTCACTGTGTAAAGCTGTCATTTCCTGTAAGTAGGTGGTGAGGTTATCCTTATCCCTATTCCTGAGTCCTCTGGCTAGTAATACTATTTGTACCAGCAAGCGAAATGCCATTACAGCATATAGGCCGGTAATTGTCAAATAAGCATCCTCCTCAAACAGTGAATTCACGTAATAAGCAAAAATTTTGCCAATTTTAGCAAATGATAAATATTCCACCATAATTTTACCTGGTTTCTTCTCCAGATTCAGTAACTATCTTTGACCAGTGGGTACACAGGTGTTCAGTTAGTCTGCGGCGTTTGGCAGTGGTGGGTGGCAGCTGTGGTGAGTGGTCCCAAAAGCAGCTGCGCTTATCTTAGAGAGTATATGGCTTTGAGGCGGCAACCACTGAAAGAGGTACAGCTTTAAGGCCACTGCACGGAACCTGCTGAAAGCTGAGATCTGATTTCCAAAATGGCTATGCAGACCTTGAAAGAACAATCCTCAACTTTTTATGGAAAAAAAATAAAATCCAGTATAGCCAAAACAACGCTGTACAATAAAGGATCTTCTGGTGGCCTCACCATCCCTGACTTCTAGCTCTATCACAGAGCAATAGTTCTGAAATCAGCTTGGTGTTGGAACAAAAATAGACAGATAGACCAATGGAATCGAATTAAAAACTCTGATGTTAACCCACACACCTATGAACACCTTATTTTTGACAAAGATGCTAAATCTACACAATGGAAGAAAAATAGCATCTTCAACAAATGGTGCTGGCACAACTGGATTTGGACATATAGAAGATTGCAGATAGATCCATATCTGTCACCATGCACAAAACTTAAGTGCAAATGGATAAAAAATCTCAACATAAATCCAGCCACACTGAATCTTCTAGAAGAGAAATTGGGAGATACCCTTGAACGAATTGGCACAGGAGACTGCTTCCTGAACATTATACCAGTAGCACAGACATTGAGAACTTCAATAAATGGAATGGGACCTTCTGAAACTGAGAAGCTTCTGTAAGGCAAAGGACACAGTCAGTAAGACAAAACAACAGTCTACCAAAAGGGAAAAGATCTTCACCAACCCGACATCTGACAGAGGGCTGAATTCCAAAATATACAAGGAACTCAAGAAGCTAGCCACAAAAAGCACAAAACAATGAAATTAAAAAGTGGGGTGCAGAACTAAATAGAGAATTCTCAACAAAGGAATCTGAAATGGCTGAAATACACTTAAGAAAGTTCTCAAAATCCTTGGCCATCAGAGAAATGCAACTCAAAAGAACTCTGAGATACCACCTCACACCTGTCAGAATGGCTAAAATCAAAAACACCAATGAAAATCTACGCTGGAGAGGATGTGGAGAAAAAGGAACACTTCTCCATTGCTGGTGGGAGTGCAAAATTGTAAGACCACTCTGGAAATCAGTATGGCGGTTGGTCAGAAAAATGGGAATCAGTCTACCTAAAGATCCAGCAATTCCTCTTTGGGTATATACCCAAATAATGTACATTCATACAACAAAGACATATATTCAACCATGTTCATAGCAGCATTTTTTGTACTACTCAGAACCTGGAAGCAACCTAGATGCTCCTCAACTGAAGAATGAACAGAGAAAATGTGGTACATTTATACAATGGAGTACTACTCAGCAGAAAAATGCAATGGAATCTTGAAATTCGCAGGCAAATGGAAGGAACTAGAAGAAACCATCCTGAGTGAGGTAACCCAGTCAAAAAGAGACGAACATGGTATGTACTCACTCACATATGAATTTTAGACATAGAGCAAAGGATTACCAGCCTACAATCCTCTTCACCAAAGAAATTAGGAAACATGACGGACTTTAGGGGATAAATACATGGACTCCAGGAATGGGAAGGTGCAGGAACTCCTGAGCTAATTGGGAGCATGAGGGTAGGGGAGAGGGAGCTGCCAGAATGAGAGCAGGAGAAGAGGAGAGGAGAAGAGGAAGTGGAGGAGCAGAAATTTTGAGTTGGTGGAAGAATAGAGGAGAGCAGGATGAAAGATACCATATTAGAGGGAGACATTTTAGGTCCAAGGAGAGATCTGGCACTAGGGAGATTTCCAGAGACCTACAAGGATGACACGAATGGACAATCCAGGCAATCGTGGAGAGGATAAACTAAATACCCTTCCCCTAAAATGAGATTGATGACTACTTTTTATGCCATCCTAGAGCCCTCATCCAGTGGCTGATGGAAGCAGAGGCAGACATCCGCAGATATACACTGAACTGAACTCTGGAACTTAGTTGCAGAGAGGGAGAAATGAAGAGTGAAAGGGTCAGTACCAGGCTGGTGCAACCCACAGAAACAGCTGGCCTGAACAAGGGGGAACACATCAATCCCAGATGCTGTCTGGGAGGCCAGTACAGGACTGATCCAGACCCCCAAACAAGGATGTCAATGAGGAGGCCTCTGTACTCTAGGGAGGCCCTGGTGGTGGATTAGTATTTTTCCTTAGTGTAAGATGGGACTTCGAGAGCCCATCTCATGTGAAGGGATGCACTCTTGCCATGGACACATGGGGAAGGGCCTAGGCCCAGCCCAGGATGATGTGGTGGACTTTTCGGGACCCCTGTGGAGGGCTCTACCCTGCCAGGGGAGTGGAGGGTGGATGGGGTGGGGGGTATGTTGGAATGGTGTAGGAGGGTGTTGGTGAGGGGAGGGAGAGTGAGAAGGTGTTGACATGTGAAACAAACTTGTTCCTAATTTGAACTAATAAAATAAAAGCAAATATAAAAAAATGGCTCTGTAAGTTTGTACTCCCAACAGCAGTGGTGGTGTTTTCCCCTGGCACCACATCTACTCCAACTTAAACTGTCTCCAGTAATTTTTATCTTAGCCATTCTGATATGTATAAGATATTATCTCAAAGTTGTTTTGATTTGAATTACTTTTGTGATTAAGGATGTTGGGCAATGATTTAAATGACTTTTGGCCTTTTGAGTTTCTTCTAAGGAGAATTCTCTGTTTGGTTCTGTATTCCATTTTTAAATTTTATTATTTTGGATTTTGAAGTCAAGTTTCTTGAGTTCTTTATCTGTTTCGCAGATCATCCCTCTGTCAGAGGGGGTGGTTGGTGAAAATCTTTGTCCATTATATAGGCAGTCATTTTCTATTATTTACCCTGTCCTTTACCTTACAAAAGCTTTTCAGTTTCATTGATTTCTTTTTAAGAGTCTGGCCTCTGTTTCCACATTAATTTAAATATGATGTTCCTTTTGTTAATTTCTAATAAGATCCCATTTTTAACTAGTAAATAAGTATGGATGACTATTAAGTTTATATGCATATTTCAGTTTTTGGGCATAACATAGAATGTGCTATAGATTGCCATGCATTTTTGACACAATGTGAATTGTGACCACTCCTTCCTTCTCCTTAGGTTTTGCTTTATATATTTCCATGCACTAATTTTTTAAGAACACAAAACTTATTTTATTTATATAAGTGGAAACTGATTTTATCTATCATATATTAGAAGTAAAATAAAAAATAAACAGACTTTATTATCTATGTAGAGTAGATAAGACTAAGTATTTATTATAGAAGTTCATATGTACAATTGATATATAGAATATATGTGAAGTCTATTTGAAAAATCACAATTATAATCAACTCTATATTTGGAGAAAATAAACTTTCATGTTTTCAAATAGCTCATTCTTCATATTACACAGTGAATGTTGAGAAAGAAGGATTTTATTTTAATAACAGTTTATCTTGGGGGATATAGTGCACATCTAAGTATTATGGGAAAATGAAGAGGGAAGAGAAAAATAAAGTCTCCTTTAAAACCCACTTAGATTAGATAGATACAATATTAATTATTTTTGAACAGTAAGATTATTAGATTTTTGTTCTAAAATATGACTTTAAAATCCAGTATTTATTCCTATTCTTTTCTCAATGGTAAGCTTCTAGTTTAATCAAGACAGAAATAAGTTACCCAGGTGTAAATAAAAGAATCAGGCAGAAATCTGAGCCAGTTTTGAGAAGACAAACATCACATTCTTTACTGTATTCCTGCATGTGAGAAATGAAAGTTGAAGTGAACCTGTCCAAAGTAATTAAGGGAAGTAAAAAGAGAAAGAGGTATGTTAAAGATGATATCAAGTAATTTGGGTGGAAAGACTTCTAAATTCACTACACAATTGCATGAAAATGTCTTTACAAAACACAGTACCTTGAATATTTAAAAAATCCAACAGGGAAAACTGCTTCACAGAATTTAAGTTGTTATAGCACAAACATAATCATATTTATTCTGACATTGCTACATATTTCTCAAATATAGAGATCTTATATTATGAGATATATAACATGGAAAAGGGATCTAATGTACCATAAGGACTAAAACTATGAAAGTATGATATATTATAGATTCATGGTAATGTGTAAGTTTTAGAACATGTTTCTTATCGATATAAATATTTTTAATGTTGGACTATAAGCCTTAATATTCACAATAATATCTGCTTTGAAATTTCATAATGAAAATAAAATGCAGACATATTTGAGATTTTTTACCATCTGTTCAGTATCTAATTCCAGTGTATGTAGTGAAAAGGAGATAATTCCTACAAACATCTTTTATCTCTATTTGCTTTTATGTTACTAGGTCATTTTATTGAAGGATTTCTATGTAATATTGACTAGGTTGGCACTCACAATCTAGAGGAGGTTGGCCTCAAACTTACAGAGATCCCAGTGTTTTGGTCTCTCAAGTGCTGTAATTAAAGATATGAACCACTATGACAACAGATTTTCAGCTTATTGCAGAATGGAAGTTTCCATGTTTCTACTAATTACCATAATGTATGTACCAGCTTGAACTCCCAGGAGAAATTAATGTTGCCTTTTTTTTCCACATTCCTCTTAGCATGTGTTGTCATTTTTGTTGTTGTTTTACCCAATTACCCTTCTCCATAGCTGGATTTTTTTTCTATGTTGATCTTGTGATAGTATTGTGCTTGGTGTCACAATATTTCTGACTTTATATGTTTACTGGTCCTGTTGTGTATGAAAAATATAACCTGTGAGTCTGGCAATACCTCTATTCCTTTTTGTGAATGATGCCCGAATCCTGAGGGGAAGTGTGTGTCATAGACATTTTAATTAAGATTAATTACCCCATACTCTCTTTTTCAAGTCACATTACCAGCTTAGGTTCTCTGTGTTTCTTGTAACACAAGAAGAACCTGTTGTGGCATACTAGTTTAAGATGTATTGCATTTTTTTATGCTGTGCAATATGTGTTTAATGATGAAAGATGTGTTGCATTATTTTATATTGAATTTGTTTAGTATTGTAAACTCTGTTACTTTGCCTGCCCCAAACACTTGATTGGTTTAATAAAGAGCTGAATAGTCTATATGTAAGTAGTTGAGAGAAATATACAGGGTTGGTGGGAACAGAGAATAAATAGCAGGAGAAATCTAGGGAAAAGAAGACAGAGAAGCAAGAAAATGAGATGATGACACCAGGGGTGAGCCACCCAGCAACACAGCAATCCCATGGAGTAATAAGGAAAGAAAGATATATAGAATAGAGAAAGAGGAAAAACATAAAGAAAAACAGCATAATTTAAGCTAGGATATTTGATGAGAAACAAGCCAAGCTTAGGCCAGGCACTCATAAGTTAGAATAAGTTGCTCTGCATTTATACAGGAGATAGGTGGCAGACCACCAAAGAGTAAAGAAGAAAATACAAAAGGACATTTTCTGAAGATGGTTGAGTACTGAAATATGGGCATAGAAATATATCATTAAAAGTCTTTTTTATTGCTATCTATGCCCAGTTAGCATATGAATAGTAGTAGGTTTTCCCTGAGTTGTGTGACATATCTAGCTGAAAGGTCTTGTCCTTATTGACAATGTCAACCTCGTGAAACAGACTTTAAATCCCATCAAAAAGTGGTCGATTACTCCTGAAACATGTTTGCTGCCATGTACAAATGAACCTATCTTGCTAGGGAGATTGTTTAAAATAACCATTTACAGCTGAAAATATTACACCCTTACCAAATGTAGCAAAGGTTTTGGAATTCCATAGTGAACTATAGTTTAATTTACTATTGTTTAAAATTCTGTCTTGGTGAACTTAATAATTAACTGATGGTTTTAAAATTTTAAAGCCATTGTTGTGCCATTTTATCAGAATTGCTCAACCTTAATATCTGGAAAGAAAACTTACCTTTAGGTAAGTACATTAATTTACTTTCCAAAAGGTTTTCAATAATCCTGATAATGATTAGTGAAGGAATGTTCATTCATGTAGTAATAAATATAAAAGTTAACTATTGAAATCATCAGTTGTTCAAAAATTTGAAAATATATACTAAAGTCTTGAGAATATAAAATATTAATTTGTTGTTACACCTAAATTTTATGAGTTAATGTGGACCTTTCAATACTCCAATTTCCAAATTATGCTTACAATTTCTTTTGCAAAATTAATTTATTCTTTTGAAAATTAATTTCCAAAGTACAAATTCTGTTCTTTCTATCTGACACCAAACATTGGCCCTCAGTAGCTGTTCATCTAGTGCTGAAATCATGTGAATTTTTCCACAATTACATTGGCATGTCACTTGATGTCTCTATAATTGTTTTGTTTGGGTGATTTTAATTTTGAGATTTCAAGGGGTTCACATCCCTGTCTTGTCTAGTGAACATCATCTTGAGGCAGATTTATTGGGTATCTTACTCTTTTTATCATTATGTCTCTGCTTCTGCAATATTCCATGAACCTCAGGTGTACAGGTTGCATTGTAAATGTATCAATTGTAGAAGAGAAACACATCATCAATATTTCTCTGCATTTTGACCAGTTGAAATTTCCTGTAATGTGCTTTCTCTGCTGAATACAGACAAATTAAAAAAAAAGTATGGCCTTAATTTGAAAGAGAGCAGGATTTGTAGTTATAAGGAAGTGGTTGGAGGAAAGAAGGCAGAGGATGGAAAATGTTACTATAATGATTAGGAGAACTAGATGCTCTTGTGTACAGTACTCTCATCACATGCCACCAAATTACATGTGACTCCACATACATGTATAAGACATCATATTCTGGTTTCTAAGGGTGCCCAAGTATATGAGGAACACACACACACACACACACACACACACACACACACACACAGAGAGAGAGAGAAGAGAGAGAGAGAGAGAGAGAGAGAGAGAGAGAGGAGGGAGGGAGGGAATAAGATTTTTTAAAAAATCACTGCAAGGCCATTAATCTAACCCTTTCTAAAATTAATTATGTCTTCTTTTTTTAACAATACAATTTTCCATGAGGTAATAAATGGCTTTAATTCATAGAATTAAAGTTATTTTTTCTTTCAAGGTCTTTTATGTAGGATACCATCAAAGATACAATAGACCATATTTTTAATTATTTCTTCATTTTACTACTCTCAATGGACCTTTAAATGTGGCTTGAGATTTAAATGTAAAACTCCAGTTAAACTGGTAACATTCTTACAGGAACCTCACTTCTTGCAGTTTTTCTTTAGTCCACAGCTGTTGAGGCAGCACAAGACATTAAGTTTCAACATAATGCTCTCTAACCACCTGCTATTTGCCTCCCTGTTGAGACCACAAAGTAAACACATATTTTGAAGGAAAGAAAAAAATACACTAGGATAAGCAATGACAGAGTTTCCTTGTTATTTTTTCTTTCCTCACAAATTGCTAAATTTGTCTTTAGGTGGCGAAAATGGCAAGAAATTTCAAAAGATGTGTTAGAACAATAAGTTGGGAAACAGTTTAACAAAACAGTGAAAATAGCAAGAAATTAATGCTTATCACCAAGAAGATATTTGAAAGACCAAGAAAGTTGTTGGCTGTACATAGAACATTTCAGACAGTAGAATTTATGGCATAACTATTAAATATATGTTTTAACATAGTATAGAAAAACTTTCATTGATTTAACTTAAATATTGTGCTAGATTTATTATTTATGTCTCCCAAACATCTATGTTTAATATAGATATGCATTCTCAGGGAAGCTCATGATTGCTAGACAGGTATCTCTTTTCTAGTGCCCAAAGTGTTCTTGTTATTGACACCTATATTAATTTATAGTCCAGTTTCAAATAAACTAACTGAAATATAATAAGTTTATTTGGAACCATTGTTTTAACTTGCTCTATTAATTTTTAAAAATTACTTATTTCTTTAATAATTTCTTATTTATGATTTGGTGAGCTTGAAATGGGACTTGGATCCCCTAGCCTATCACTTATTCTCAAATTATAAGAGACAAATTGACATCAAATGATGTGTACATTTGTGAGTGTTTCCATGAAAATAAGATAAATACAAGAATGAATGAATGAGCAAAAAGCATTTATTTTAAACATATATGCATGACCATGAACAGTGTAAAAATTCAGAAACTGCAATTTTATGGTGACATTGCTTCCTTACAATACATTTTATTCATTAGTTAATCTCACCTAGAAATGAAATTAGTCACTAGATTTCTCTTTGAGACTTGACTGCAAAAATTTGTGACTACATGTTTACAGTATGGAAATCATAAGCTGTCTTTCAATATCCTATGTATAAAATTACCCATAAGTTCTATAATCAGTGTAAAATAGACTGCAGTGTCCTATACTTTCAAAAGTAGCTTAGGATTTTTTGTTTTTCAGATTGCTATAGTATGTTATAGAATATTAGTTAAAGATGTATCACACTTGTTTATGCTGTGGAATATTTGACTAATGATGCAAAGATGTGCTGCATTGTTTTATGTTGCATTGTTTAACTCTGTGAAGCTATTACTTTGCCTGTCTATAACACCTGATAGGCCTAATAAAGAGCTGAACTTCCAATAGCAAGCTTGGAAAAGAATAGCAGGGGCTGGCAGGAAAAGAGATTAAAAAATATCTTTTTGTGTCTCTAAAACATATATATTATACACCTCTTTAGTGAATTTATTTTCTGAATCGAGTAACAAAAAAAGCTATAAGTACATAGTTTTTAACTCCATCAGAGATCAAAAGAGGATATAATATTGCCTTAGTAAGCAGGAATTGCAAGCAAGCAAATCCAAAGTATATGAGAAATGACAAAAACAGCTGGCTGCCTGAAGAGTCACCCAAAATTCCTCTACAATGTTGAGGCATCCATCTTCAACCTATAGACCTAGAATATCTGACAGACTTTTCTGTGAAGCAGGATATTCCGAAGGGCTGTCCTACCTTGTCTTCACAAATCTGCAGTCCTTTCTTTTGTGTTCTCCTTATCCACTTAGAACAGCATGTTGTCAGGTGTTGAGGCTGGGGCACTTACTTTTGCCACAAAGAAAGTAAACTCTATGTGGAGTTTCTTTGATGCCCAAAATCTTCTCCAAAGTAGACTGGTACTGCCAGGAGCACACATGTCTCATTGTCATAAAAAGGAACCTATGTTATTAAAGCATGTTAAATTCCATATTTTTTAGATCTCTGAAGTGTTTGAAGATGACCACTCTATCTAAAATACATGTTGGACCTCTTAAACAAACCTAATATAACTACAAATTCAATTGTAATAAGTGACTAATTATTAATTTGCATTCCCTTATTATCCTAAATAGTTGGCAATAATAATTTTCAAGGGCTAATAATTTACATTATATTATTAAGTGAGTCTCAAAGGTACCATACATTGAACAAAATTAGAAATGTATGTGTAATATGTCCTAACAAAAATAATCTCAACTATGGTGATATCTTGTTTGTACAATAACAATTAAAGCTTGCCTGAAGATCAGAGGGCAGAGCTAGTAACTACCTAGCCATAGAGATCTGGATGTTTGTACATAGAGACATAAAATGAGATGGTGATCCCTAGAGAGCAATACAGGCATGATGAGAGAGGAACCCATTCTCTTTTCAGTCAGAAGGTTTCCTAGAGGTAATAGCTCTAGTTGCTGGATTTTCTGCTTCTCTATCCCTTTGCTTTCACCACCCTAATATCTGACTCCAGGCTTTCATTATTAAGAACTATTAGAATTCATGTCACATATTGGCACCCAACTTAAAGGCATGAATACACTAAAAAGCCACTTGCCTGTGGCTTTACAACTGCCAGCAGTTTTGTTTTACCTAAACCTCACAATGTGTTTGGGATTTTTCCATTGAAGTCTTTCTAAAACAGTTGCCAACTGCCACCCAAACTTCAGACATAGCTGGGCTCTAAATGCGACAGGACTTACCCACACTAGACTGACTGGGTCTGCCTTCAAGAAGTTCCTGCAATACATGCTTCATCCACACAATCCTATGTGCATTGTTTCAGACTGTCACCATGGGTTTTGGGTTTTGCTAGATGCCCTCTCCACAGGCTAATACTCTCAGCTCACTGCCACACACTAGCAGCTGTAGCTGTCCTAAGCTAGGCTGTATAACCCATATGCTATCCAATTGGACATAATATGTAGCTTTACTTCACCTCAGCAGATTTGTTGAGACAAATGGGAATTCTTAAAATGGGAGCATTAGTGAAAGTGAGAGTTTTTGTTCACATTAAAATTGGAAACATTATTACAAAGGAGGGATTTTGGTGCCTGATGATAATATGCTGGGAAGTTTGGAAATGTAACAATTAAGTCAGAAGATAACTAATTTAGATCGTACTTAGGTAATGTCAATTATAAACATTGTCAGTTTATCATTGTTGTTTTACACTAAAAACGTTGGTTAATATGAGTGCTAAGACACAGTTTAAAAAAAAAAACTTAGTAAAACATATCATAGAGATATTTAGACGCAGTCAGAGGAATTTAATTGAGAAATAAATTTATCATTCCATTACAAGTTTAGAGATTAAGGGCCTAAAGTTTTCAAACAACCAAATTTAATTTATCCAGTCAGAGTACAGGAATGGCCAAATGACAGATATCCACAGAGCTATGTGAGAGGTAAATGTACTTCTGTGAAAATGTGAGACTTAAAGAGCTTCAAGGTAGCAGTAGTCTAATATGTCAAGCCTTAACCATATGCAAAGCAGATGTAAAACTCGTGGTCAATTTTTAATAAATTGTTCCTAGAACCTGGAGAGATTTGGTTAAAGCAGGTTTGCAGCCTGGTCATCAATTACAATAAAAGAAATGGTAGAAAGATGAGGTTAAGATGATTGAAAACAAGTAGGGTTAGAAGTTTTAAATCTCCCTAGTCCATCTTCTTAGAGATATTATGCTGTTGTAGAGTAACAATCTCTAACTAGAATTATTGGATTTCACTATAACAGAAAAATAAGAATTTGGGAGAGAGACATGTTGGTTGAAAGAATATGGAAGGAGATGATGGAGGAAATTTGGAATGGATATTATCATAATTCCTTCTATATTCATATGAACTTTTCAATAATAGAGATATTTTAGAAGTTTGAATCAGAGAGTAGAATGGATGAAACTGAGTGTCTGATAACTGTCATTATGAACTTTATAAAATTATTTTATTTTACCTTTAAAGTATTGTAATACATTTTATTCCCAGTACTCAGGGACTACTATTATAAAATTTTCATACCTTATATTTTAAAAATATTAATAAACTTTAAATAAAATTTCCAAAGTATTTTGCATGAGTTATAGACTTTTTGCTAGTGTCTAAATTTATATGAAGACATCTAGTTATTTATTAGATGAAAAGAATGTTTAATAGTTTGGAATATGAAGTCTATGGAGGAAAAAAAAAAGCATAGCTCTGAATCCCTTACAGTTTAATCAGATTTTTAAACAAACATTATGACCTCTAATCCCCATTAAATGGTTCATGCTTCACATAAGGAAAAACCTCCAATATTTCTGGTACAGTTAACTGAACCCCAAACGCAAGAATTCCTAGTCCGTAGGCCCTAGGTTTAGACCTAGTACTATGACTCTGATAAATGGACACAGCAATAAACTGCTTCCTAAATAATTATTTTTATATCCACAGATCAGAGAATTTCTCAGATCTCATGATAAAAAGCTTCCTTTTTGACATACATTTTGATTAATATAGAAACACAGTTAATGTGCTAAAAGGAAAAAGCGATGGAATACTCATCTCTAAGTAGGACATCTTTATCACATCCCTTCCCTCTAACACTCATAAATCATCAGGAAAGAGGTCTAGAAAAATTGTAATAACTAAAGGGATCAGACACCATTAACAAAACATTTGCCAAAAGACAGCAAAATGGATGACCTCAACTCAGAGCAACTTGGACTAAATTCAAGACTTGTACAATATCACATCAGGCAATATCCTGTCATAGATCAAGAAGGGGCTGATGAAGTCCTACTCCTATCTAGACAGCTTTTTGTACGAAATGGCTTTTCTTTAGGTATGAAAACCCAAAGAGGTTACCCAACTCCAATAGATAGTACCAGATCTTTGCAAACAACACTAAATAAATACATTGTGTATTTAAAAACAAGACCACACAGACAGAGAGATACAGAGAGACAGAGATTGAGAATACAAAATTCATGAATCTAGAGGAGAAAGTAGTGATGGGTTAGAGAGGAAGTAGAGGTGATGGATAGTATGATTTTGATAAAAATATTATATATAATATATATGCTTAAATATGAT
The DNA here is from genome assembly GCF_003668045.3 of Cricetulus griseus. Lineage (NCBI taxonomy): Eukaryota > Metazoa > Chordata > Mammalia > Rodentia > Cricetidae > Cricetulus > Cricetulus griseus. Next base: position 54,916,766 of record NC_048604.1, read on the forward strand.
TTAGATATTCTTAGATTTACACACTCTTGATGGGAGAAATACTCTAACTCTCATCTTATTTGGAGCTTTTGTATGTGGGTGAAAAACATCTGAGAAAAATTCTACTCAAATATTCTATACATATATATCATAAAAAAGCCAGTAGTGAAAATACAAAATCTTTTAATGAAATACTTGATTGTTATAAGGGCAGGGGTGTTTAGATAAATAGTTCATCTGTTCAGGTGTGTTACACTGTTTATTTTTACCATGTTTTTATTTTAAAACAGTCTTTTCTCATTTTACCCTACAATACTAGTCCCCACTCCCTCTTCCTGATCCTCCCTTACCCCACCCCATGCCATCCAGTCCTCACAGAGGATAAGCTTTCCTATAGGGAGTCAACAAAGTGTGTCACATCACTTTGAGTCAGGACCAAGGAACTCCCCCTTAAAGAAATTAAGTGATTTATTGATTTGGGGACTGATAATGAATGCTCAATATCTACAAAAGATTACCTTCTTATACTTGTTATAGACATTGTTAAGGTAATATCACTTTAAGTACTTTGTAGCTTTACAAAGAGATAGTTTTCATTATATCTGATTGCATTTTGTGCTCATTACCATGTTGTAACTTTTCTCATTGTCCATGCAATAAACAAAGCATATTAATGTAAACTTATTTATCTCCTGAAATGTGGGCAAATCAAACCTATCCTAACTTTGAGCTTTTATTACAGTGGGAAATGGTATGTATCTGAGACAAAATGAAGAAGTAATCTTTACTAGAACATTATTGAAGACAGAATTTTAGGAGATACTTGGAGCAAGAGGGCAATTTGTTTCAGTAGGATATTCACACTGTGTGGAGAATAAAATCTTTTTCTTTTCTTAGATTAAAATTTCTTTTTACTTCTTTTGATAAATTGCAAAACAATTCCTTTTTCCACTACCTGATCTCTCATTGTTTTCGTCCCTGTTACATTGAACTTCAAACAGGCATTGCATTTCAAAAACACACCAGAGCAAGCATTTAGAAATAATAGGGCAGCCCAAGTTGGAATTTCATCTGTGAGAAAACACCTATACAACTGTTTGTATGCACTTTACGTACATCAGTTTCATATATTGCCATTATGACTCTGAAGGAGGTTTTGAAATGTATCAATATCCTCTTTCTAAGAATACATGCATTTTAAATACTTCATTCCTCAACACCAATATTGCTGGAGAGTCTTTATCATTATTATAGAAAAGATTTCTCCTGTTTCTACAAATATTAATTAGATTTTCACCTTATGACATTATTTAATACTTAAAGTGTTCTCTAAACATACTCATTTTTTCAATTGATTGCATATCAGCAAAATCATATATGGTAAAAGATTATTCTCTTCAAAATATTTTCTGTAAATAAATATATATATATATATATATATATATATATATATGTGTGTGTGTGTGTGTGTGTGTGTGTGTGTGTGTGTGTGTGTTCATGGCCATATATATACATATATAAACATGAGTTTGTGCATGTGTGTGTATGCATCTAAATTCATTTGCAGAAATGTGGATAGTTTTATAGAGATACTAATTAATATAAAAATCTAACAATTTTGGCAGGTCTTAATTTCTCCTTTCTAATAGTAATAATGTTATTTTGAGTTTTATATATTTTTACCAATGTTGATATCATTCTCATTTTGATTATTTTTATTTCCCTCCTTATCCACAAGCCCAAATATTGAAATACCTAAAAATTTCCCCTTTGTATCAATTTCTTTTTCCCAATGTATAATTTGCATTTGCCATTATCTTTTCACTCTTTTCATGGATCACTTAATAATGAGATGGTATGATCACTATGAAAATATTTTATCACAAAACAGTCTCACAGAATTATTAAAATACACAACAAAATTCTACATAGATGTAGCAAATTCATGGAATAGCAATGAAATTGCATTATGGAGCTTTCTGTTTTTTTTTTCAAAAATTCTATATATATCAATAATAGCAGTATGTGATGCATCAATAGCAGCAACAGCTTTTCCAGGTTCTGCAGTCATTTGAAAAAAATTATAGAGACATCCAGCATGCTCCATTTAAAACAACAACAACAAAAAATAAACAAAATCACCGAAAACAGCACAGTTCTGTTACTCTTGTGGTATGTGGCACCATTTTTTTTTAAAAAACTAGCTTCTCAATCATCATCTGGAAGGAAAATATTCTGAGCAACATCATTAAAAACAGGTCTGATAAAGCATGGTCACTACTATTTATCATAAAGCAGGTCCACATATGAATGTGTAAATATCATTTTTGTCTTTTTGTGATTGGGTTACCTCACTCAGAGTGGTTTCTTCGAGTTCCATCCATTTTCCTGCAAATTTCAAGATTCCATTGTTTTTTTTTCTATTGAGTAGTACTCCATTGTGTAAAGGTACCACATTTTCTCTATCCAGTCTTTGGTTGAGGGGCATCTAGGCTGCTTCCAGTTTCTGGCTATTACAAATAATGATGCTATGAACATGGTTGAACAGATGTCCTTGTTATATGAATGTGCTTCTTTTGGGTATATGCCTAGGAGTGGAATTGCTGGATCTTGCGGTATACTCATTCCCATTTTCTTGAGGAGTCCTCATACTGATTTCCAAAGTGGCTGTACAATTTGGCACTCTCACCAGCAGTGGAGGAGTGTTCCTCTTTTTCCACATCCTCTCCAGCATAAATTGTCATTGGTATTTTTGATTTTAGCCATTCTTACAGGAGTAAGATGGTATCTCAGAGTTGTTTTGATTTGCATTTCCCTGATGGCTAAGGATGTTGAGCACTTTCTTATGTGTCTTTCAGCCATTTTAGATTCTTCTATTGAGAATTGTCTATTTAGTTCTGTACCCCATTTTTTAATTGGATTGTTTGGTGTTTTGGAGAATAGCTTCTTGAGTTCTTTGTATATTTTGGAGATGAACCTTCTGTCAGATGTGGGGTTGGTGAATACCTTTTCCCAGTCTGTGGGCTGTCGTTTTGTCTTGCTGTCCTTTGCCTTACAGAAGCTGCTCAGTTTCTGGAGGTCCCATTTATTAATCATTGAACTCAGTGTCTGTGCTACTGGTGTAATGTTCAGGAAGCGGTCTCCTGTACCGATTAATCCAAGGGTATTTCCCATTTTATCTTCTAGTAGTTTCAGTGTGGCTGCATTTATGTTGAGGTCTTTGATTCATTTTGACTTAAGTTTTGTGCAGGGGGAAAGGCGTGGTTTGATCTGTAGTCCTCTATATGTTTGCATCCAGTTATGCCAGCACCATTTGTTTAAGATGTTCTCTTTTTCAGATGTTCGTAGGTGTGTGGGTTAATATCAGTGTTTTCAATTCTATCCCATTAGTCTACCTGTCTATTTTTGTGCCAATAACAAGTTGTTTTCAGGACTATAGCTCTGTAATAGAGCTCAAAGTTAGGGATGGTGATGCCTCCAGAAGTTCCTCTATTGTACAGAGTTGTTTGGCTATCCTGGGTCTTTTGTTTCTCCATATAAAGTTGAGAATTGTTCTTTCAAGGTCAGTGAAGAATTGTGTTGGGATTTTGATGGGGATTGCATTGAATCTGTAGATTGCTTTTGGCAAGATTGCCATTTTTACTATGTTGATCCTGCCTATCCAAGAGCATGGGAGATCTTTCCATTTTCTGGTATCTTCTTTAATTTCTTTCTTTAGAGACTCAAAATTCTTATGGTACAGGTCTTTCATTTTATTGGTTAGTGTTACTCCAAGCTATTTTATGTTGTTTGTGGCAATTGTAAAGAGTGATGCTTCTCTGATTTCTTTCTCCACCAACGTGTCATCCGTATATAGAACGCTACAGTTTTTTTTTTTTTTGAGTTAATCTTGTATCCTGCCACTTTGCTGAAGGTGTTTATCAGATGTAGGAGTTGCCTGGTTGAGTTTTTCAGGTCACTTATGTAGACTATCATATCATCTGCAAATAGTGAGTGTTTGACTTCTTCCCGATTTGAATTCCCTTCATCTCCTTTTGTTGTCTTATTGCTCTATCTAGAACTTGAAGGACAATATTGAAGAAAGGAAACATTACTAAAACTCAAATCACAATAAAACTACACACACTTATAGTGGGAGATTTCAACACCCCACTCTCACCACTGGACAGGAACACCAAACAGAAAATTAACAAAGAAACAAAAGAACTAATAGAAGTTATGGTGCAATTGGACTTAACAGATATCTATAGAACATTCCACCCAAATACAAAACAATTTACCTTCTTCTCAGAGCCACATGGAATCTTCTCTAAAATCCACCACACACTTGGCAACATAGCAAACCTCAACAAGTACAAAAAACTAGAATAACCCCCCCCCCCGTGTCTTATCAGACCACCATGCTTTAAAATTAGAATTCAATGACAACATGGACTACAGAAAACCTACAAACTCATGGAAATTAAGTAACACCAATTGCACAATTCATGGGTCCAGGAAGAAATAAACAAAGAAATTAAAGATTTCCTAGAATTCAATGAGAATGTGGACACACCATAACCAAACTTTGGGATACTCTGAAAGTAGTACTAAGAGGAAAGTTCATAGCACTAAATGCCCACATCAAGAAACAGGAAAATAAATAACACTAGAGAATTAACAGCACAACTGAAAGCTTTAGAAAACAAAGAAGCCAATACACCCGGAGGAGCAGACGTCAGGAAATAATCAAATTGAGATCTGAAATCAATAAAATGGAAACTACGAGAACAATACAAATAATCAATTTAACAAAAAGTTGGTTCTCCGAGAAAATCAACAAGATAGACCAACCTTTCTTAGTTTTTTTATTGAATAAATTTTCTGTTTCTTTTAGTAATGTGACTCCAATATTTGAATGCATGATCATCAGAAAGTGGTGCTGCATGGTAAATATTAGGAGGTGTGGCCTTGACAGAGTTCCTGTGGCCTTATTACAGAAATGTGTCACTGGGATGGGCTTTTCCATTGCAAATGCCCAAGCCAGTCTCATTGTCTCTTTCATTCTGATGCATGTGCAACCAAATATAGAACTCTCATTTTCTCCAGCATAATGATGTCTACCTGTGTGCCACTGTGTTTCCAGACATGCTGACAAATACTAAGTTTTGAAAATGCAAGTCATTCCCAACTAAATATTGTCTTTTCTAAGATTTGATATGGTCAAGGTGTCTCTTAAAAGAAATACAATTCTAATTTAAAAATGTATGAGTAAAATTTTTAGTACAAAAATCAATGGTATTACCAAAGAGAATTATTTAAAAGCAAAGAATTTGAATCAGAGGCTTACTAATAAGGCTTATGTGGACAATACATACCTTAATCAAATTATGATGTCTCCAAAACTAAAGAATAACAAAGAATTCATTATTAAGCATATACCTTATGAGAATTTCAATATTAGGTTTATTAGTGGAATGAAACTTCAAATACTGTGAGTTAACAGGAGTAAATTTTCTTTCTACAAGGAATTTCTCCAGCTATATGTCAAAATAATGAAAAGCTGGCTCTATTAATTTATTTCTATGTTTTAATATAATTTAGTATTTTTACTGTTACTTCTTTGACAGAAAGGCAGCTGCATTTACAGTGATACACAAAGTATTTTGATTTTTATATTTCCATTTTTGTATTTTATTCTGTTTAAAAATGTGAAATTTCCTTTCAGGAAATCTTGATTTCCACTATAATTTCACTACAAATTTCCTTTTCTTTAACAAATATACAAATATTTGTTAGTTTCAACATAACTTCTTTTTTTCATCTTTTATATCTGAATTAGAATTAACATTGCTTTACATTTCATTCCCAGTTCCTACTCCCTCCCCTTCTCCCCTACCAGCCCCCCTCAACAAAAACCCTACCTATCACATATCCTTTCTGCTCTCCAGGGAGGGTGAGGCCTTCCATAGAGGGACTTCAGAGTCTATCATGTCCTTTTTGATAAGGCCTAGACCCACCCTCGAGTGTCTTGGCTCAGGGAGTATCCCTCTACGTGGAATGGGCTCCCAAAGTCCACACCTATGTTAGGGATAAGTACTGAACTACTATAGGAGGTCCCACAGATTTCCAAGTTCTCCTCATTGACACCCACGTTCCTGGGGACTCGATCAGTCCCATGCTGGTATCCAAGCTATCAGTCTGGGGACCAAGAGCTCCCCGTTGTTCAGGTCAGCTGTTTTTGTGGATTTCACCAACCTGATCTGGACCCCTTTGCTCATGACTCTTTCTTCTCTTCAAAACATCTTTAGAATATCAGGACCTGGGAAAAACACGGTGCTTTATAGAGTTTCACATCTTTTCCTAACATAACTTAGATATAATTAGAAAAACTTTTCTTTCAGACATTCTTAAAATTAAGGATAATAATAGCTATTTCATGATTGGAGATATAATTCAATTAAATAGTATAATATTTTTGTTTAATACCTGAAAAGGTACCTATATATAATAAACCTCCCAGAATAACTGAGTATAATTGTTGAATAATTATTTTTATTTACTGCTTTGTTTGAGATACACACTTTGATAGACAGCAAAGTATGTGCAAGAGCCTAATTACATAAAGAAATATGAGCATGTTGAAAATCCTGGAAGGAACCCAATAAGAGTTCAACTATTTCAAGTGATAAGTAGGCCTAGAAAGAACCTTAAAGTTTATTAGTCTAATGCTGTATAACTGGGTATAAAATTGGAAACAAGTGCTGAGATAAATGGCTCCATGGAAATTGTGGTAGTAGTGAATGCACTAGCAGGTGTTTTGGACAATGTTACAATTCTGTTTTTATTGTATGAAACCCTGTCTTGTAATGTCAAAGAATGTAGACAAACCACATAGAGAGATTTTAATCAGGCTCCTCAGAATTATCAAAACACTATTATGGTGCATGGTTGTTCCTGAAACAGGAAAATGTGAGGCTTAGTGATATTTAAAGTTAATTTCTTTATTCTAAATATATATAACAGGAAGTTTCCTATGAAGTGTTTTAATTAGGTCATAGATACCATATTAGGAAGTGTGAAATCACATGTTTTCTTCGATAATAATGAAGCCTCTTGAAATATCACATGATGCCTATATATTTCTGTTTGTTTCTTTCACCCCTCATTTATGCCGGTTAAAAGTATGGATGCTCAGGTTTTGAATCAGATTGTTTTGTAGTGTTGAAATAATTTTATTAAGCCTATTAAAATTATACCTCTATCTTCTAAACTGCTGGATACATACAAAATGTGACAGATTTAATTTAGGTAAATTTACAGCCATTGAGAAAAATCATGGTTTGTTAAAAGCCTCATATATTGAAATTGTGCATTCATACATACGTATACACAACATATAAATGTAGCAAAGTTTAGAATTTTCTACCATTCCACATCTATAATATTTCTACCTTCATAATCACTCTTTAGCATATATATATATATATATATATATATTATATATATATATATCTTAAATTTAAAAGTTTATAAGGAGGATTAATGTGAAAGGTAAGAGATGCAGGAGGTTGACAAAATAAGAAAACACAAAGCTTCATATAGCTGAGGAATTTCTTGTTTCCATTAACAACCTAATAAAATAATAAAACAAAATATGAAATCCTTTTGAGAAAAAGACTCACAGGTCAAAGAGTATGTGTAATGTGTGCAAAATGTGGATCTTAAAACTAACAGAAAGGAAGTGGGATGCAGTATCATAATGGATATTTTTATTCACTTTATCCTTCCTTTTCTAGAAGTAAAATGAAGGAATGTATGCTTATGGTGGGGCTTCGGGTGCAACCCATTAATTCTAGCTTTTTGGAGACTGCAAGAGTCATAAATCTAGGAAATCAAGGACAGCCTATTCTATATAGCAAGTTATATCTGTATATATAATATATATGTAAATTTTATATATACAAAAATCACAGTGTCTCTCATGTATGGTATGCAATTCTTATGATTTTTAAACTGTCATTTTCTTTTTTTGATGGTAATGACCCAGTCATTAATCATGAAAGGACAGATGACTTTTTTCATAGCAATATTGCTTTGTAAAATTGTCATAACCAAACATTAGTTTTTACTTTGGTCAATTTGTTGATTGTATGAATTTAAGCAAATATTTTTATTGATCCAAATTTTCATTGATTAATGAAAAGAATTGAAAATGTATTGTTGAATAGCTTGGATAAACTACACATCAGTGTTGTAGCATATCTGAGTATGATAGAAGAATAAATGATAGGAGTAGAAAACAATGGTGAGACAGAACTATTCATTTAAAAGAATTCAAAAGATACAACACATGTTCATTAGTTAATTACTTTGTGTAAATGTTGCTATTATGAATAACAAATTGTAAAGTAGACAGGAAATTTTTCTTTAAAGCAGGATTACATGTTCTAGAAAATAGAGCTAAGGAAAAGCTAGTACCTTTATCATTTAATTTTAAAACATTTATACTCCAGCAGCATGTATTTAGCCTTTTTTGATTTATACAAAGCTGATTTTCAGTTATAATTATTTTAATTATTATGTTAGTTCTTGTATCTGTAGGTGGTTTCATCATGATGTTTCATATAACTCTAAATGTGTTCTATACATAGATTTTAGTTTTGGGGTGCTTTAAAATAGTTGCAAATGAAAATACATTCGTAGAAATGTAAATGTAATTCACATAAAGTGTTAAGAAAATTATTTTGTTTCTAGAGTCAAATGTCTATTATTCAGGAGAGGAGAGACATGGGAAATAATTAAGATCTGTAGGTAACCTCTAACCTATTCAGCAGCTAAAACTTTTTTTCTTTCCCACACACTTTATTCCATTTATCATCCAAATACAGTCAAATAATTTACTTTTAAGGATAAGCTTATTTTTAAATTTTTTTTTCTTTCTTTTTACATTGGTTTTTGGAGTCAGAGTTTCTCTGCATTGCTTTGGAGCCTGTCCTGAAACTCTCTCTGTAGACTAGGCTGGCCTTGACTTCACAAGTTCTGGGATTAAAGGCGTGCACTACCAATGCCCAGCCCTATTTCATTTTAATATAAATTGTTTAGTAATACTATGATTAGTCTGAGATTGATGACTACCTTAAATGCCATTATCGATACTTATCCAGTATCTGATGAAAGCAGAAGCAACGATTCACAACTAAGCACTGAGTCAAACTCCTGGAATCCAGTTGTAGAGAGGGAGGAGAAGTCAAATACTCAAAGTAGTCAAGACCATGATGGTGAGACCCAGAGAAACAGTTGACCTGACCAAGTGGAAGTTCAGGGACACCAGTCTGACAGCTGGGGCACCAGCAGAGGAGCAAACCAGGCCTCCTGAATGTGGGCGTCAGTTGGGGTCCCTGGACAGTCTATGGGGCCTTTGGCAGTGGAATCCGTATTTATCCCTCAAGCACGAATCGGTTTTGGGAGCCCATTCCCTGTGGAAGGATACTCTCTCTGCCCAGATACATAGGAAAGGGGCTAGGTCCTGCCTGAAATGATGTGACAGACTTTGATGGTCTCTCATGGGAGGCCTCAACCTACCAGTGGAGTGCATGGGGGGTGAGGGATGGGGGGCTGGTGGGGGACGGGGAATGACAGGAGAAAGAAGGAAGTGGAAATGGTATGTAAAATAAGATTGTTTTTAATTTAAATAAAAATTTATATTAAAAATAGTATGATTAGTCTTTTTATGGTTTGAATATAGAACTTTCCACCATCTCATGCATTATAAATTTGATTACCAAGCCAGAAACATACTTTGTTGCATGCCCTTTCCAATCAGTCATTCTTTCGACATTTTGCCAGTCACAACATGACCAGCCATGCTCTGCATGTGGTTTGGCCATTCTTTTTTGCCTCACTCTAGAAACAATCAGAGAACACGGAGTGAAAAAAAGTTCCAAACAAAATCTATCCTCTCTTAAGATATTTTTCTCAGAATTCTACCATAGCAATAAAAATCTAGCTAGCATAGTCATTATGATCTGAATCAATTTTATTAATTTAATTTCTTTTTTCCATCTTTTTTTATTTGAATTAGAAACAAGATTTTTTTACATGTCATTCCCAGTTCCCACTCCCTCCCCTCTTCCCCTACCCCCCAACTAAAACCCTACCTATCACATATCCTTTCTGCTCTCCAGGGAGGGTGAGGCCTTCCATAGGGGGTCATCAGAGTCTATCATATACTTTGGGATAGGGCCCAGGCCCACCCCCGTGTGTCTTGGCCCAAGGAGTATTGGCTCCCAAAATCCACCTATACTAGGGATAAGTACTGAACTACTATAGGAGGTCCCATAATTCCGAGTTCTCCCCACTGAAAACCATGTTCCTGGGGTCTGGATCAGTCCCATGCTGGTATCCCAGCTATCAGTCTGGGGACCAAGAGCTCCCCATTGTTCAGGTCGGCTGCATCTGTGGGTTTCACCATCCTGGTCTGGACCCCTTTGCTCATCAGTCATTCTTCTCTGCAACTGGATTCCAGGTCAGTTCAATGATTAGCTCTGGGTTTCTGATTCTACTTCCACAAGCTGCTGGATAAAGGCTAAAGGGTGGCATGTAAGACAGTCATCAATCTCATTATCAGGGCAGGGCATTTAAGGTAGCCTCCCCTCTGTTGCTTAGACTGTTAGTTGGTGACATCTTTGTAGATCTCCAGGCTTTTCCCTAGTGCCTGATTTCTCTGTAAACCTAAATGGTCTCCCTGTATTATTTTATCTCCTTTCTTATTTTCTTCTATTCTTCCCCTGACTCAAAATTTCTGCTCCCTCAAGTCCTCCTCACCCCTCCTCTTCTCCCCTTCTCATTCTCCTAGCTCCCTCCCCCCTCCTCCCTTGTTCACAATTTGCTCAGGAGATCTTGTCCCATTGCCCTTCTCCAGGGGACCTTGTATGTCTCTCTTAGGGTCCACCTTGTTTAATCGCTTTTCTGTCATTATGGATTATAGGGTTGTAATCCGTTGTTCTATGTCTAAAATACACATATGAGTGAGTACATACAATTTTTGTCATTTTGTGATTGTGTTGCCTTGCTCAAAATGGTTTCTTCTAGTTCCATTCATTTTCCTGCACATTTCAGTATTCCATTTTTTTTTTCTGCTGAGTAGTATTCCATCGTGTAAATGTACCACATTATTTCTATCCATTCTTCGGTTGAGGGACATCTAGGCTGCTTCCAGTTTCTGGCAATTACAAATACTGCTGCTATGAACATCGTTGAACATATATCTGTATTGTATGAATGTGCTTCTTTTGGGTATATGCCTAAGAGCAGAATTGCTGGATCTTGGTAGACTGATTCATATTTTCCTGAGTAGTCACCATACTGATTTCCAAAGTGGTTGCATAATTTGGCACTCCCACCAGCAGTGGAAGAGTATTCCCCTTTCTCCACATCCTCTCCAGCATAAACTGTCATTGGTGTTTTTGATTTTAGCCATTCTAACTGGAGTAAGATGGTATCTCAGAATGGTTTTGGTTTGCAATTCCCTGATAGCTAAGGATGTTGAACACTTTGTTGTGTTGCTTTCAGCCATTTTAGATTCCTCTATTGATAATTGTCTATTGGTTCTGTACCCCACTTTATAATAGGATTGTTTGGTGTTTTGGAGAATAGCTTCTTGAGTTGTTTGTATATTTTGATATCAGACCTCTGTCAGATGTAGGGTTGGTGAATATCTTTACCCAGTCTGTAGGTTTCCATTTTGTCTTACTGATTGAGTCCTAAGCCTTACAGAAGCTTCTCAGTTTCAGGAGGTCCCATTTACCAATTGTTGATCTCAGTGTATGTGCTACAGGTGTAATATTAAGGAAGCAGTTTCCTGTACCAATTCATTCAATGGTACCTCCCATTTCCTCTTCTAAGAGGTTCAGTATGGCTGGATTTATTTTGAGGTCTTCACCTATTTGCCCTTAAGTTTTGTGCATGGCTATAGATATGGATCTATCTGCAGTCTTCTACATGTCAGCATCCAATTATACCAACACCATTTGTTGAAGATGCTTTCTTTATTCCATTGTATATCCTTAGCTTCTTTGTCAAAAATCAGATGTTCATAAGTATGTGAGTCAATATTAGGGTTTTCAATTCGATTCCATTGGTCTACCTGTCTATTTTTCTGCTAATACCAAGCTGTTTTCAGGACTATAGCTCCGTAATAGAGCTTTAAGTCAGGCATGGTGTTCCTCCAGAACTTCAGAAGTTCCTTTATTGTACATTGTTGTATTGGATGTCCTGGATCTTTTGTTGTTCCACATAAAGTTGAGAATTGTTTTTTCAAGGTCTGTGAAGAATTATGTTGGGATTTGATGGGGATTTTACTGAATCTGTAGACTGCTTTTGCCAATATTGCCATTTTTACTATGTTGATCCTACCTATACAAGAACATTGGAGATTGTTCCATTTTCTAATATCTTCTTTAAATTCTTTCCTTAGAGACTCAAAATTCTTAAGGTACAAGTCTTTCAATGTTTTGGTTAGCATTACCCCAAGGTATTTTATGTTGTTTGTGGCAATTTTAAATGTGATGTTTCTCTGATTTCTTTCTCCAACAATGTATCATCTGCATTTAGTAGGGCTACAGAATTTTTTTTGAGTTAATCTTGTATCCTGCCACTTTGCTGAAGGTGTTTATCAGCTGTAGGAGTTCCCTGGTAGAGTTTTTTGGGTCACTTATATAGACTGTCATATCATCACAAATAGTGAGAGTTTGACTTCTTCGTTTTTGATTTGTATTGCCTTGATCTCCTTTTTTTATCTTATTGTTCTAGCTAGAATTTCAAGGACAATATGGAAGATATATGGAGAAAGTGGACAGCCTTGTCTTGTCCCAGATTTTAGAAGAATTGCTTTGAGTTTCTCTCCATTTAATTCGATGTTGGCTGTTGGCTTGCTGTATATTTCTTTTATTATGTTAATGTATGTTCCTGTTATGCCTGATCACTCAAAGATCTTTATCATGAAGGGTGTTGGATTTTGTCAAAGGGTTTTTCTGCATCTAGTGAGATGTTTTTTTCCTCAGTCTTTTTATATGGTGGATTGCATTGATGGATTTTTTTATGTTGAACCATCCTTTTATCCCTGGGATGAAGCCTTCTTGATCATGGTGGATGATTTCTCTGATACGTTCTTGAATTCGATTTGCCAGTATTTTATTGAGTATATTTGTGTCAATATTCATGAGGTATATTGGTCTGTAGTTCTCTTTCTTAGTTGTGTCTTTGTGTGGCTTGGCTATAAAGGTTATTGAAGCCTTGAAATAAGATTTTGGCAATGCCCTTTCTGCTTTTATTGTGTGGAATAGTTTGAGGAGAATTGGTGGTAGCTGTTCTTGGAATTTCTGGTAAGATTCTGCACTGAAGCCATGTGGTCTTGGGCTTTTTTTTTTTTTTTGGTTGGGAGACTTTTGATGACTGCTTCTATTTCAGTAGAGGTTGTAGGTCTATTTTAGTTGCTCATCTGTTCTTGTATTAATTTAATTTTGGTAAATGAAATCTGTCCAGAAAACTGTTCATTTCCTTTAGATTTTCGAACTGGGGAATACAGATTTTCAAAATATGACCTGATGATTTTCTGGATTTCCTCTGTGTCTGTTGTTATGTCCACCTTTTCATTCCTGATTTTATTAATTTTCATGTTCACTTTCTGTCATTTGGTAAGTTTGGATAAAGGATTGTCTATGTTTTTGATCTTCTCAAAGAAACAACTATTCTTTCATTGATTCTTCTTATTGTTCTCTTAGTTTCCACTTTATTGATTTCAGCCCTCACTTTGATTATTTCCTGGTGTCTACTCCTCCATGGTGTATTGGCTCTTTGTGTTCTAGAGCTTTCAGTTGTGCTCTTAGTTCTCTGCTGTCATTATTCTCTTGTTTCTTCATGTGGGCACTTAACACTATGAACTTTCCTCTTAGCACTGCTTTCCAAGTTTCCCATAAGTTGGGGTATGTTGTGTGCCCATTGTCATTGAATTCTAGGAAGTCTTTAATTTCTTTTTTTTTAAATTCTTCCTCGACCCAGGAATTGTGAAATTGGGCATTACTTAATTTCCATGAGTTTGTAGGTTTTCTGCAATTCATGTTGTTGTTGAATTCTAACCTAAAAGCATGGTGGTCTGATAAGATACAGGGGGTTATTTTAATTTTTGTACATTTTGAGGTTTGCTATGTTGCCAAATATGTGGCTGATTCTTATGTACCATCTGTCTTTGAAGTTGAGGTGTGTTTCTTGTATACAGCAGAATGATGGATTCTGTCTTTTTATCCATTCTGGTAACCTGTGTCCTTTTATGGGCAAGTTAAGACCATTAATATTGAGGGATATTAATGACCACTGATTGTTCATTCTTTTTTGTTTTGGATTTGGTGGTGGTGATGAAATTATGTGTGGGTTTCCATCCCTTTTTTTCTTTTGAGTGTTGATAAACTGGGACTATATATTGCCTATATAGTTCTGGTTGTAGTTATCTTCCTTGGGTTGCAGTTTTCCTTCCAGAATTTTCTGTAGAGCTGGATCGGTGGATATATATTGTTTGATTCTTTTTTCATCATGGAATATCTTGTTTTTTCATCTATATTGATTGAAAGCTTTGCTGGGTATAGTAGTCTGGGCTGGCATCCATGGATCTCTTAGTGTAGGTAGAATATCTATCCAGAACCTTCTGGCTTTCAGCGTTTCCATGGAAAAGTCAGGTGTAATTCTGATAGGTTTGCCTTTATATGTTACTTGACCTTTTTCCTTTGCTGCTCTTAATATTTTCTCTTTATTCTCTATGTTTGGGGTTTTGATTATTATGTCGAGGAGACCTTTCTTTTGATCCAGTCTTTTGGTATTCTGTAGGCTTCTTGTACTTTGATTGGCATGTCTTTCTTTAGGTTGGGAAAGTTTTCTTCTAAGATTTTGTTGAATATGTTTTCTGGGCCTTTGAGTTGAATTTCTTCACATCGTTCTATACCTATTATTCTTAGTTTGGTCTTTTCATGGTATCCCATATTTTCTGGATATTTTGTGTTAGGAATTTGTTTGACTTAAGATTTTCTTTGGTTGATGAGCCTATTTCTTCTAGTGTATCTTCAACTCCTGAGATTCTGTCTTCCATCTCTTGTATTCTGTTTGCTATGCTTGCATCTTTAGATCCTGATCATTTATCCAGCTTTTCTATTTCCAGCATTCCCAAAGATTGTGCTTTCTTTATTGTCTCTATTTCAGTTTTTAGGTTGTGAAGTATTTCTTGAAAGATTTGTTGATATCGTGTAATTTTGGTTTGTTTTTTCTTCCACTTCTTTAATTATTTTTTCATATTCTCTTTGAGAACCTTTATCATTTTCATGAAGATGTTTTTAAGGTCATTCTCTTCTGCATCATCTGAGTTGTGATGTTCTGGTCTTGTTGTTGTTATATGGTCCCTAGTCTCCAATGTTGTCATATTGGTTCTTCTGTTGTTGAATGTGCTTTTATATTGTCTTCTTCCCATCCTTTCTTCTGGTGAGTATAGCAGGAGTCTCTTCCTCTCATGCTGGGCATGGGACCAAGTTTCTCTTCTGCTAGATGCTAACAGTTCCAATACTCTGATGTCTGTCCTCTTCTCCTGGATAGAGGCAGGGCTGTTACTGTGGCAACTTTGGCAGGCTCTGGGTGTGCTGGAGCCTGCTGGCCAAGTTCAGATCCCATGAGCAGATCTCTGGTGTCAGTTGCTCCCAACTAGGGCATGGGAACTCAGACCGGAAGCAGCCCCTGTCCTATCTGAGCCAATGGATGGAGGTGGGACTGTCATCTTCTCCTGGATGGAGGCAGGACTGTTACCAGGGCCTTGGCAGTCTCTGGGTGTGCTGGAACCTGTAGGCTGAGTTCAGATCCCTGGGCTGGTAGATGGAGGTTGAACTGTTACCAGGGCCTTGGCAGTCTCTGGTTGTGCTGGAGCCCACGGGCCAAGCTCAGATCCCATGAGCAACTCTGGCATCAGTTGCCCCCGACTGTATTAATTTAATTTCACTAGCTATAATTAAAGGAGAATACTCCAAGTTGTTTAATCACAATTTTTCGGCTGTGTACCATGTATATGACATATTTAAGCTGTTCAACTGGAATAATTTAAGGCTTCTTCTTATAATAACTGTTGAGATAAATATTCCAGGTATCCCTTAGTGCCTGACATAGTCAGATAATAAACCTATTGTCACTCTGCAGAAGATGGACATAAAGTCTATCTTACTGGCTATGAAAGTAAATAACAACAGATATTAGCATAGTAAATAAAATGTCAGGAACAGACGACATTAGCTTCTCTTGTAACATATTATCAAATGTTTAATAAAATTCCAGTATTCTATAAAATATTCCTGAACATAAATAATGAACAAATATTTCCAATATGTGAATATTGGATGTAATCCTGACTGAATGTCTACTGTCAACCTAACCAAGGTCAGGTCAATGATGCCAGTGCCAAAGACCCATGAAACTATTACTTGCCGAGGCTTCCTCATTCCTGATCACTGTAGACTCACACTGCTATCCTACATTGACCTCTCGAATGAGAGTAACTAAGACTCCTTTTATTTTTTTTATATTTATAATAAAATTTCTGGGCTTCAAGGATGCTCCTGATGCTTATAATACAAGAACAAAACCCACTTGAAGCCAGCTTTTATGATAATTATGTTTGTCAGTATGTTGCCTAAGTTAGGTCAAATTTAAGCTGTACAGATCAGGGAACCATTGAGACTTAAGACTATGACATAAATTAGATATAAAATCTTCACAAAATGGCAACAAAACATTCATGCCAATTGTAAATTATGAATTTTTCCAAAATTTAAACAGTATATAAGCTGTATGTGTCTTGTAGTAAATAAAAGTAATTAAATACAAACTATGTTTATCTAAAGAACATAAAAGGAATACACACTTGCCAGAAAACTAATCAGTTTGGACCCCTTAAATATGTATATTTTTTCATACAACTAAATTTGACACATAATTCCAAAAGTTAGTGTAAATCACCATAATCATACACACTGAAATTCTGAAAAAAAAAAACAAATCTCTACAATCTCAGATTAAAAATAGGAAATACAACCATTAAAAATAAATTTAAAACCTGAAGAATAATGGCAACTAACTAATTGTGACTCAAAGAGAAATCATAAGAAACATGATGCTAATGCAATGAATGAGAATTAGTTTTAAAGTTCACATTTGAGATATGGTTTTCTGAAGAGACTATAATTAACCTGAAAATGTCTAACTAAAATGGTAGAAATGTGGCTTAGACTGAATAAAGAAAATAGTGTGTGTTAATTTAAAACTGAAATAAATTATATAACTGAACATATATGTTTCTATTTAACTAAATCCCTAAAACATGAACAAAATTGCAGAAAGACACAAATTATTATATATAAATGAAAAATATCAAATGCAGTATTACCCTGTTAAGTCTTCTTTTTTTTGAAATTTTATGAAGAGTTGAGAGATCTGATATTATATTATATGAGATTTATTAAAGCTTGCCTGGGAATTTAGAAAACAAAGTCAGCCTCAAACTATAAGAGATCAGGCAGTGGTGGTACACACCTTTAATCCAAGGACTCAGGTTTAAGAGGTAGAGAGATCACTATTAGTTTCGGGTCATCATGCCCTACCCAGAGAATAGCATGTGGGATCAAAAACATTTTATCCCAGTATTAGGGAGGTATATAGGACAGGGACAAGATCTCAGAGCTGGCATTCAGTCTCAGGATTCTCCATCTATGCTGAAGGGAGCATAGCAGTCTGATATTTTGGTCTGAGATTTGATGGAGCCAGGATCCCCTTTCAGTCTCAGGTAGACTAAGAGGTACTTGCTGGCTGCTTTGCTTTTCTGATCTTCAGCATGAAGGTTAAATCCCAATAACTGTCTCTTGGTCTTATCTCTTTTGTTACAATTGGTGCCAATGTAGAAGTTTGAATTCACACCAAAAAAAGCCTCTTTGATGCCACTTGCTCAAGCCCAAGCCTGAGTGGCAGGTGGGACCTTTGCCTGAGTCCCTCCTTCCTGTGTCCCTGCCTGACCAGCTAAGTTTTCTTCTTAAATCTTTGAGCAAGCACAGGATTTTTCAGTTGTAGCTTCAGATGCCACCAAAACTCAGGAGGCTTTTCCTATAGCTCTTCTCCAAGGGCTGACATGCTCAGCTCATGGTAAGAAGATAGTTCTCTGATTCAGATGTGCTACATCTCACAGTAGACTGACATTATCAGCAGATTTGGTTAAATTAATTGTAAATTCTTAAAGAAAGGAATTACTTTAATAAGAGAGGTTTTCTGCACACTAAAAATAAAAATGGAAAACACATTAAAATGGAGAAAATTACACCTGCATTTGGTTATATTATGGATGATTTAAAATGGAAACAGTAAATGAAGGGATAAGCAGCATAACTGGGACTGAAACACTGATATTCTTATTTTGATAGTCTCTGTTCTTGGTTTGATAATTCTTACTTTATCTCTAAAAATTTGGTTGATATGAATAGTAACATGCAGGCATTAGAAAAACTTATTAAAGCAGATTATATAGATAATCAAACCCAGACTGAGGAATTACATGGAGAACCAATTTCAGCATTACATTTTAAGTTTAAAAATGAGCACTATAAGGTCATAAGAGAGCCAAGCATAATGGTTATCCCAGTAACCTTACAGGAAGCACCAAATGAAGGATGATGTAGAAAAGCCACTAGGAAATCTGTGACAATGTTAGATTCAGGGAAATTCAAGGAAGTTGTAGTCTCATATGGCATCCATTCCCTATTTGGAAAGTAGATGATAAACATGTGGTCTGTTTGTAATCGGGTTATCCCTGTAGATAGTATTTGATTAAAGCTGTCCTATAGCCTGGACCCCAATTACAATGGACTTCCTGGTTCAGAGAATGGGATAAGAATACTGAAAAAAAGGATAATGGTAGAGGTATAGATATATCTTAAAATCATATTCTTGAAGAAGTAGATTATACTACGTTAGAAAGATAATGTTTATATGATGCTCAGCTCTTCAGTTTATGCCATGCAGCAGCTTTGAAAGCTTGGGACATAATTGGAGGAATAGGAAAGAAAATTGAATCATTTACAAAAGTTATACAGGGCCAAACGGAAGTATTCACAGACTTCATACAAAGACTGTCTTTAACAGTAATAGAATGAAATCAGAATCAGATGCCCACATTCCCAAGAGGTAGGTCATGTTTTGTCATTCAATATGTTATGGATATTTCTTGGAAAAGGGAAGGATATAGATATGATAAGATAAAAATGGTAATTATTGAATCTACTTTTAAAAACAACTACCAAGTTTTAAATATTTAACATTGGATTTGAATTCTGTATATTGTATACAAATATTGAATACTGAAAAAAATTTGAGATAAATTTGATAAGAGATAATTTTTTCAAGGTGTTGTACCTATACAGCGCATATATAAATGCAATGAAAATACATAGTTCTTGAAAATTATTATTACCAACTATATGAGATAGTAAGGAGTAGGTGGGTAATTAGTCACCCATTGCAATCAAACTTGTTAGCACATAAGGTATGTTTTCAAAGTCAAAGATAGATATATTTTAGTGAAGGTTGTCTTCAAACACTTTAGAAATCTACAGGATATGCCATTTAAAATGTTATAATGACATATATATTTTATGACAATGAGACATGTCTGCTACTGGCAGAGCCAATTTACTAAAGAAAAGATGATGGACAACAAAGAAACTCCATAAGAAGTTTACATTCTTTGTGGCAAAGGTAAGCCACCGGCAAGAAAGTGCCCTTGCCTTCAGTGCAAACAGTATGCTGTCAAAATCTGAAACAAAAGAAAAGGACACCAAAGAGAGTGACTGCAAATCTTGCCAAGACAAGACAGGACAATCCTTCAGAATATCCTGCTTCACAGAAATGTCTGTAAAATATGTTAAGCTAAAGGCCGAAGACAGATGCCCTTTTGGTGGCTGTTCAGGCAGTCAGGAATTTTTATTATTTGTCACATTATTTGGAAGTCACTTGCTCACACATCTTGTTTACTCAGTTAATATTTTCTTCTTGGGACTCTGGGGAAGTTGAAGCAAATATAGTATAGTTATAATTTTCATTGTGTACAAGACTCAGAAAAGAAACTCACTAAAGGTATGTAAACTGCAAAAGGTCGAGAGACATTGAAACATAATGTGATAATGCAAGTTAGTATAGAAAGTAAATTAGGTACAAGATTTTGGTCTCACTAAAATAGGTTAGATAATGAAGTGTGTTCTCTGAAATTGTTAAATGCAAATTTAGTAGATACATTCTCTGAATATGTCAAATGCAAATGGACTAGAAATTGTTGATGTAATTATTGAAAGCATATAGTGTATATGCTTATTTTACTTATTTTATGGAGTTTATTTTATGTTAGTTACAGCTTTTTGTATCAGAACAAAAGGGAAATTGTGATGATACATTATTCATGATTTTTCAAAACTTGCCTAAGGTTTCATAAAGCAAACTCTGCCTCAAGCTGTAGAGATCAGGCATTTGTGGCACACACCTTTAATGCCAAGACTCAAGATTAAGACATAGAAGGATTTTTGTTGTTTCAAGGCCACCCAGGGCTACATGATATTGAATCAGTCTAAAAGTGTGAAGCAGAGCTCACACCTTTAATACCAGTATTTGAGAGGTATAAAAGGTAGAGGTTTCCAGCATCAGGCATTCATTCTCCAGCAACATTGAGGACAGGACATCTCCAAATTTTTCAGCCACACTGAGAAGAGGCAGTGGTCTGAGGTTTCATAAGAGATCCTGGAGACAGGATCTGCCCTTTCTGCCTGAGCTAGAGGTAAGAGCTACTGACCCGCTGCTTTGTTTTTCGGATCTTCGGCTTGCATCCCAATATCTGGGTCATTTATAATTCATGCAAGACTCTCTTTCAAATTTAAGGTTGTTTAATTTGAAGAAAAAAATGTAAGAACTCATCACCACGCACAATTTTATCAATTTGAGTTTGTTCATGAAAATTGGGTGAATTTAGGTATTGACTTCTTTGTGGATACTATTGCTATGATGAAACATCATAACCAAAGTGACTTGGGGAGGAAAGAGTTTATTTCACTAACATTTACAAATGCCATTTCATCACCAGAGAAGAGAGAGCAGTATCTCAAACAGATCAGGAACCTGGTTACAGGAGCTGTCAAAGACACCATGGAGGAATGCTTTACTTTCTTATAGAACACAGAAGCACCAGTCCAGGGATACTATCTCTAAAAAACCAGGCACTCCCATATTAGTCATTAGTTAATAAAATTATCTATAGTCAGATTTTATGTGGGCTTTTTTTTTCAATTGAGGATCCTTCTTTTCAGATAACTCTAGCTTGTATGAAGCAGATACAAAACTATCCACACAGACATGAAGGATACAAGTGTATATATTATAAAAATTATTAATAAAATGAATATACAGAGAGTTAGTGAGATAAAGGTCTAGAAGTTTGAATCAATAGAAAACTTGAGAATTATGGAAAATAGTCTTACTGTAGGAATACATTTCCCAAAGTACTATTCTACAATCCCTACTCTTCCCCTCAAAGAAAACCCACCACCAAAGCAAATGAAAACACTCTCCTAGATCATGTAATGCCTAGAACACAAGAAATATTACCCCACCAAGTGTAATGGAATAATGTACACATTCTAAGAAAGTTGGTTTTAATTTTATTGTCAGGTAAAACCTGCTCTGTGTAACTCCCAATTAAGGATGGGTGTTTAAGACACAACATAGTTAAATAAACATTGCCTAGAATTTATCTTTTAACTTTTGTTAGTTTAACTTGAATAAGACACATGAAACTATCTACATTTGTCAGTTTACCCTTAGCTTTGTTGTCAGTTCAGGGCATCATGATTCTCTTCTCATTCATTTTTTGAGAATTGTATATATGAATGTTATATTTATTTCAGTTCAAAACTGTCTCCTTTAAGTCCTCCCATGACCCACCCAGCTCCCTCTCAAGTTCATGATTTTGCCTTCCTTAATTATTATAATATATTATTTTATATTAAACATATAATACAGATAACCTATTGAGTTCATTTTGATTTGCTTATATGTACATGTGTTAATGGGTAAGTAGTTTGGTTCAGGATCCTCAGGTCATGGAAAAAGCTGATTCTCCTTCTCAACCTTTGTTTCCTGTAGCTCTTCATCTCTGGATGAGGCTTTTCGAGATTTTCCCAACTTATGTTAACAAATTAATTGTTCTTGACATTAAGCAGATCTTGTTTAGACACTTGTACTGTTGAGATTTTATGGGTACATCTTTCCTATCATTTATGGGAGACACATATTCCCAGGAGACATCATAGTCCTCTTGCCATTATAATCTTTCTGCCTCATACAACATTCCCTGAACCTTAAGTGTAGGTGTTGTATTGTAGGTGTGTCAATTGGAGCACAGTGTCAGATATGAACTCCCTTGTATTGAGCAGGCCGTAAGTTCAATTAGACAGATGTTTGTTTAATGTAAATCAAAGGCTGACAAGTATTTTGTATTTATCTTCCTAAAATGTTATCCATTGAATGTTTTAAAGTGATTTTTGAAAATCTGCCTCATCTCCTGGCATGGTGCAAGAAAAATAAACTGACTGTGTAATTTACTCAACAGTGGCCTGATCTGTTTAGAAGAATTGTGATCTCTCCTAGAGAGGAGCAGAGAAATTGATATATGTGTATCATAAAAGTGAGTGTAATTAAGTCAAAGAACAAAACTATGTTATTTGCAAGAAAGAGGAATAAAGTAGAGAAAATATTTTAAGCAGAAATGTGGAAAGAGGACTCTTAGGCCAAAGGTATAAGCATAGAGGTGTAACAAAGGGGACAGATATAAAAGATAATATGGATATATTTGTTTATAAATGTATATAAAATGGATAACATTTTAGGAAAATAAATACAAAATGTGTGTGTGTGTATGTTTGTCTTTGTTTGCACACTCATGGGTGTGGGTGTGTTTATATATTTGTGAAAATATTAACATAAAAGACAGGTTTGTATAATAGGACATGCTAATTAAATTAAAACATATATTGAAGGAAATATAAAAAGCTAATTATATGTACTCAGTAAGCTGCAAAATAACTGATTGAACCCAAGTGCTAAAGCTTTGTACTAGCACTCTATTTAAGAAAAAGAACAATAAAGAAGAGAACAACATTCATCTATGCTCTCATTTTATTTACCCTGTTTCTATTTCTCTATTCTTTTCTTTATCTCATTCATTAAAGTATTGAAAATATCTCTGCATCTTTTTTATCTCTGTTTTAATGGTTAACATTATAAGTATATATAGACTCAATTGTTATGAAACACATGCAGTTAGACATTTCGAATGTTTGTTCAAACAATGGAACCTGTGTCTAATGGTATTTCAATACGATATTATTACCCTTTGATATTGTAGCTATCTTAGCTTGTATAAATATATTTTGTTATGTTAATATAAGGATGAATTATAAAACTACTTTTCTTAGATGAATACTAACATATAAAGTCATCTTTAATAAATTAGTGTGCAAATTAATATTAACATGTTCTTTTCTTTTTCTGTGAGACAAATTTGTTTTGTTTTTTATAATTTCTGTATCATATATGAGCATATATTAAGAGATTAAACACAAAACCACAAAATGTTAAATATCATGTCAATACAAATACCATGTATACAAGTTGATCTCCAAATAATCTTTATATACTGTGTGGCATTTCATTTCATAGATATGCTTGAAATATTGGAAAAGCCAGTTTCTTTACCTTGCTGACACTTAAAATGAAGTCACCATTTCTATTCTTCTGCTTATACCTATATAGAGGGAGCATAGATACTTTTTATGATAATAAGTCCACTGAATTTTATTAGTTAGTCAGCATTTAATCTTTATAGATACACATAAGACACCTACCTGAAAAGTTAATTTTATCAAAATATCTATTAACATGTAACCCTTTGTCTATCTCAGTTTAATTTAGGTTAATTTGGCAAGGAATCTGTCATTTCTTCATCTTTTGGTTCTATTTTAGACTTTGATCTGCATATGGGGTAATTTTCTTTTCAACATGAAACAGATGCAAATCTAAATTGCTGTTTTAGAACTTAATTGTTATTTTCTTGCTCAGACTTTTCATCTAAGGCTTCAACAATGAGCAAGCATCTTCCACAGAATCCTAAGTAAAACAAACTTTATGTAAGCAAGGCAAATATCCCAGACAGCCTCTTCTATGATGTTTGTTGTTGAACTAATGATGGGTGGGTTTGAAATATGAAATGCAATTTTTCATTGAGCTTCACAATGTAATTTTCCTTCATCATTAAAATGAAATACTTGCTTCTATAAATTTTACATTAGTAAAATGTAAACATTTTTGATGCGAGATGTTGTATTATAGGTTTCGTATATATTTGCTTTTGTTAGTTGGTGAATAAATATGTTCCAACCAATGGCCAGGCTGAATATACCTAGAAGGGAATTTTAAAGATAGAGAGAAAAGAAAGATGTGATCAGATGAGACACCCTGTGGTCCCCAGGGAAGCATGATGATAGGGCATTACTGGTAAGCTATAACCAAGTGGTGATACCTGGATTAATAGAGATGGGTTAATATTTTAAGAGAGAGAAAACCAATAAGAAGCCTAAGCCATTGGCCAAACAACTGTAAATGATATTATGCCTCGGAGTAGTTATCTTCATAAGCAGATATGGGGGCTCAGTTTTATGAGAGAAAACAGACGCAGTGGGGACTGAAAAGTCAGAGAATATTTTCTATATTTTCTCCAAATATTTTTCTTTATTCTTGTTAATTATATTTGGATACAACAAATTTTGATCATAGCCACAATGGATTGTAATTAATGTCTTATAAATAGGAGTTTTCTCTTGTTTCATCATTTAATTTTCATTTATTTTTGATAGTGACACTGTTATCAAATTGAATGTTTCCATTTATATTTCTTCTTACTTTGGTTATAATAATCTCTTCTAGTTCTGTGGGTGGAAACTTACATTAATTTTCACATTTCTTTGATTCCTGGAATATCAAATAAATATATGTTAAAAGTAATTTTCTGAAAAATTACTGCATTCGATACCAATTTTTGCACATGACACCTCCCTCTCTATATCTGCATTCCAGGAGTTTGACTCAGTGCTTAGCTGTGAAAAATGCTTCTGCTGCCATCAGCTACTGGATGAAGGCTCTACGATGGTATTGTAGATTGTCATCAGTCTCATTATAGGGGAAGGGAATTTAAGGTGACCTCTCCAGTATTTCTTAGATTATTAGTTGGGGTCATCTTTGTGGATTCCTGGAGATTTCCCTAGCACCATATTTCTCATTAAGCCCATAATGACTCCCTCTATTAAGGTATCTCTTTCCTTGCTCCCTTATTCTGATCTACCCCCAACTGGAACTTCCTGAACCCTCATGTTCTCCTCCAACTCCCATTCTCCCCCTCTGTTTTGCCTACCTCCCTCCTCCATGCTCCCTATTTACTCAGGAGACCGTGTCACTTTTTCCTTCTCAGGGGGTCCATGCATATCTATCTTAGGGTCTTCCTTGTTTCCTAGCTTCTCAGGGGTTGTGGATTATCCTTTGCTAACCAAAGATAGGTTATTCTTTGCTCTATTCTAATATCCATTTATGAGTACGTACATACAGTGTATTTTCTTCTGTGTATGGGTTACCTCACTCAGGAGGTTTTCTTCTAGTTCCATCCATTTCCCTGAGAATTTCAAGATATCATTGTTTTTTTCCACTGAGTAGTACTCCATTTTGTAAATGTGCCACATTTTCTCTATCCATTCTTCAGATGAGGGGCATCTAGGTTGCTTCCAGGTTCTGGCTATTACAAATAAATGCAGGTCCCATTTATTAATTGTCAATCTCAGTGTCTTTGCTACTGGTGTTAGTTTCAGGAAGTGTCTCCTGGGCCAATGCCTTGAGTGGTACTTCCCAGTTTCTCTTCTAAGATGTTCAATGTGGCTGAATTCATGTTGAAGTTTTTTAATTCATTTGGACTTAATTTTTGTGCATATCAATAGACATGGATCTATCTGCATTCTTCTATATGTCAGCATCCAGTTATGCCAGCACCATTTTTTGAATATGCTTTCTTTTTTCCATTGTATAACTTTAGCTTTTTTTGTTAAAAATCTGGTGTTCATTGGTTTATGGATGAATATTAGGGTCTTAATTCAATTCCATTGGTCTTCCTGTACCACTATAGCTCTATAGTAGCGGTAGAGATTGAAGTCAGGGATGGTGATGCTTCCTGAAGTTCCTGTATTTTACCGGGTTGTTTTGGCTATACTTGTTTTTGTTCCTTATAAAGTTGTGTATTGTTCTTTCAAGGTCTGGGAAAATAGTAATTTATCAGTCAAAATGGCATTATTTTTCTAGAAACTTTTTCTGAAGTCTGTATCTTGGCACTTTTATCATGCTACTTGGCATTCATATCAACCACTTTTTGTAGAATAAAATGAGAATCATCAAAACAATAATGTTTATAATTAACATTGGGTAAATTCCACCTAAGCTGATTATCCACCATTTAACTGTTTCATTTTTAACCATGTATTGTGTAATCATTCAGAAATATTAACTTCCTTATTATAGTATTCTTTCTTATTTCTTAACATGGGAAATAACTTCTTTTAAAACTAATTCTCCCTCAGTAATTTGCAATTGTCTCACCAAATTTGCTGAAGTGTGAGCTGTGTAGCACGTCTTGACAGAGAACATAGGCAATCCACAGATGCAGCTGCTAATATGGAGCTGTGAGCTGTGAGTGTGTGGTGTTTGTAACAAAAGTAAAAACCTGAGCAGGAATCAATGCAGCTACATAATCTGGAAGCAACCAAGGATTGGGTCCAGGGTAAGTAAGCCTGCAACCCACAAGGGTCAGGGAACTGTCTGAAAAAAGCACAAAGGTTGCAATGCAGAAGTACGTGGGGTGGGAGCTGCCTGAAGAAGGATCTGGCCAGTGATGAGTGGCTAAATCTTGTGGTATTTGAGATGTAAGTTTCTTAGGAGATTGCTGTAGAAGAGTTGCAACAGGAAAACCCCAGATTAAGTCAGAAGTCTTAGGGAAAACAGGGAAAGGCTTCCAACAGTGCAGTGACTCTGCCTGGTGCAGATCCCATCGCATGCAGGTCCAATGTGTGCCAGTGGCTGCAAAGCTACGGGCAAGCGGTTATTTCATGAATTTGTGCCCCAAAAGTGGGATGCATCAACCTAATAATTCTTAATCAATAAAAGATCAGGTGTCAGA
Organism: Cricetulus griseus; assembly: GCF_003668045.3. Classification (NCBI taxonomy): domain Eukaryota; kingdom Metazoa; phylum Chordata; class Mammalia; order Rodentia; family Cricetidae; genus Cricetulus; species Cricetulus griseus. Next base: position 54,944,103 of record NC_048604.1, read on the forward strand.
TATCAGGTTAAAAACTGGAAGTTCATAGAGCCAAGGAGCAGCCAATATTGACCTCTTACCTCTCTAAGTCTCTGACCAAAAGGGGCTCAGATCCTCTCTCTTCCCCACCTTACCACTTCCTGTCCCTTTGAACAGTACTTCTGATCTCTATAATTAACTATAGGCTAGAACTACCCTCTGCCTCCAGGTAAACATTTTGTCAAAATACAAAAGAGTATTACATAACAGAATTCACTAAATTATTATCGTTAGGTTGTAACAGAATTTGCAATAGTTTCTAAAATGCCCTTAATATATTCCTTTTGAGTTGTGTTCTTAGGTAACCAATGTCCTCAAAAATAACAATTCTAAAACCAAAGCACTGCAAATAATATTGATGATTCCTGGTAGCCTGCAGTATAAGATATTCAGCTAAGATATAATGTTATTAGCAAAGCTAAATAAGCCCATGTATCTCATAGATGTTAAGAATTTATGTTTTCTAAAGGGTAAAAATAAATGCATTCTGAAAGTATGTATCAGTAATTTTATTATGCTTTATTAATGGTAAATATTTTTCTGTATCTATATAATGTATCTATAAAATTTTAGAGTCCTTTAAATATTCCTCAGGTGAACAATGGTTGAAAATGGGAAAAATTTCAAATGCCTGTTTTGGCAGAATCCTCTTTAAAACCATAATCACCTTGTTATAAAGGGATGGAAAATCATTTAGCACTCAAGTAGAGCAGAATTCTCTTCCAAATTCATACACTCCCAGACAGCATTCAATTGTTTTTTGTTCTTTTCTTTTTTGAAAATAGGCTCCTAGAATAAGAACTTCATTCTCTTGGTTGTCAACCAGAGACATCCTCAAATTTCTTACACTTGGGAAACTCACAATATAGATGATTGCTTTTCCAAAATTATACATAAAAGTATCCTGGAAGAAATATTACAATCTATGTGTGGTTATTTCCAATGCCATATGCTGCAGTTTTCCTGCCTTTTCCCCATTATTGCTTAGTTTTTATTTTTATTTTTTTCTCGATATATCTAAGAGGATGTTTCCAAAAGAAATTTACATTTAAACAAGTTGACTGTGTCAGAAATACAAACTCCCACTTGATTTGGGAGAGTATCACCCAAATAACCCTTTGCATAAATAATACACACAGAGAGAGAAAGAGAGAGAAAGGGAGAGAGAGAGAGAGAGAAAGAGAGAGAGAGAGAGATACAGAGATAGAAGAAAAAAAAGAAAAAGAAAAAAAGCAGATAAATTTTCCATCTGTCTTTTGGAGCCAGCATAAAATTTTCTCTTGCCATGAACACCAGGCACCCATTTAATTATACCACAGCTAGCCATAATTCTTACATTATCATGTTTGGATTGAGATCTATAATTACTTATCCAGTTTGCATCTATTATACCATTGGAGTTTTCAGCCTCCACAATCGTATGAACAAAAGCTACTATGAAGCTCCTTCATATTTGGTAAGTAATTACCATGATTACATGTATATATATGTATGTATGTATATATGTATGTAACTGACTCTCTCCATACACACCATCCTCTGAGTCTCTGAAGAACCCCACCAGAAGAAGTTCTAGATTAACCGATTGAAAAGGTTAAGTGAATTTTTTGGGTTTCCATACTTATATATAATCACAATTAATTTAAAATGATAAAAACATTAATGTCTATACTGCAAGCCACACTTCTACCATATGAAATATAAACTGCTTAAAGAGCTAAAGATTCATCATTGGATACAACTAATCAATCCCTTGTTATTATAAATCTTTCCACCAAAGCCGCTTACCCCACCACCATGTGTGCTCTCTACGCCAGCCGCCCACCTGAGTTAGGGCCCCAATTAAGGCACAGAGAGACTTTTATTAGGTACAGTGCTGCTTGGCCAATGACTAGGATTCTCATCTGTTAGCTCAGTCTCAATTATCATAAATCTATATATTTTATAAGACTTCTCTTATCGGATGCCTTATTGGTGTCCCTCCATGCTGGTGGATCACATTAAGCCGCTGGAGGAAGAACAGAGGGGAAAAGGGACACTTCCTGTTTATCCTTTCTTAAATATGAGTCTCCTTGCTATGTCACTTCCTGCCTGGAACACCACTTCTCTACTACATTTCCCAGAATCCTCTTTGACTCCTAGTCCCGTCTAACTTGCTGTCTCATTGGTCAAACAGTATTTTATTCAATAATCAATAAGATGAACATGCAGAGTACATTCCCCATCAATCCCTTATAAAAATCAAGAAGTTTAGTAACTCAGAATACAATACATCAAATATTTGCTGAAAGCAAAAGAACCTAATAAATTGGTTTCTTGTTTAGAATGTCTCTAACAAAAATAAAGAAACAGAAAGATCAGCCCAGGGATTTGGATTTCCAGACCAAATCCTGAGTAAATAATGTATAAAAGTTTCTACATGAGCCTGATAGGAAATTTTATTTCCTGTAACCACAGGGGGGAAAATGCTGAGTATCCAACTCAGCTTTTCATCATACTATTAAATGTATTGCAAAGAAAATAGAGCATAACATTATGCCATATATGGTTTTCTATTTCTAAAATAGTGATATGAATTGACTTAGAAAAAACAGATCTTAATTAAGAAGACAGACTTTTGGTAAGTTTCTGACAAGCTGAAGAAGAGTAATTGAGGCCCTGAAATGCCAAGCCTTCCCCTATTTTGGAAAAGGAGCCTCTCTACACAAAAAATAGCACTGCCTTCCTATGCAAGAAGGAATGGGACATCACTTACATCTTTCACAATACCTCAACTCTATGTTTCTTGGGGAAATAAAGAAAGAAATAAAAGACTTCCTAGAATTCAATGAAAATGAAGACACAGCATACACAAACTTATGGGACACTTTGAAAGCAATACTAAAAGGAAAGTTCATAGCTCTAAGTGCTCACATAAAGAAACTAGATAATAGTCACACCAGAGAGTTGACATCACAGCTGAAAGCTCTAGAACAAATGGAAGCAAATTCACCCTGGCGGAGAAGAGGCCAGGAAATAATCAAACTGAGGGCAGAAATCACTAGGAGAAACAAAGAAAACAATTCAAAGAATCAATGTAACAAAGAGTTGGTTCTTGGAGAAAATCAACAAGATAAGTAAACGTTTATCCAAACTAACCAAAAGGCAGAGATAGAACATGCAAATTAACAAAATCAGGAATGAAAAAGGGGACATAACAATGGACACTGGGGAAATCCAGAGAATATTCAGGTCATACTTTGAAAACCTGTACTCCACAAAATTTGAAAATTTAAAGGAAATGGACAATTTTCTAGATAGATATCACTTACCAAAATTGAATCAAGAAGAGATAAGCAACTTAAACAGACCTATAACCTCTAAGGAAATAGAAGCAGTCATCAAAAATCTCCCTGGGCCAGATGGCTTCAGTGCAGAGTTCTACCAGAAATTCAAAGAAGAGCTAATACCAATATTCCTCAAATTGTTCCACACAATAGAAGCAGAAGGTTCATTGCCAAACCTTTTATGAGGCTACAATTACCTTGGTACCGAAGCCACAAAAAGACACAACTAAGAAAGAGAACTACAGACCAATATCCCTCATGAACATAGAGGCAAAATACTCAATAAAATACTGGCAAACCGAAAACTAGAACATATCAGAGAAATCATCCACCATGATCAAGTAGGCTTCATCCCTGGGATGCAGGGTTGGTTCACCATTCAAAAATCTATCAATGTAATCCACCATATAAACCATTTGAACTAGAAAAAACCACATGATCATCTCACTAGATACTGAAAATGCCTTTGACAAAATCAAACATCCCTTCATTATAAAAGTCCTGGGGAGATCAGGAATAACAGGAACATACCAGAACATAATAAAAACAATATACAGTAAGTCAACAGCCAACATCAAACTAAATGGAGAGAAACTCAAAGGTATTCCTCTAAAATTAGAAGCAAGACAAGGCCGTCCACTCTGTCCATATCTCTTCAATATTGTCCTTGAAATTCTACCTAGAGCAATAAGACAGCAGGAGGAGATCAAGGGGATTCAAAATGGAAAGCAAGCTTTCACTGTTTGCAGGTGATATGATAGTCTACATAAATGAACTGAAAAACTACCAGGTAACTCCTACAGCTGATAAACACCTGCAGCCAATTGGCACGATACAAGATTAACTCAAAAAATCCGTGTTGCTTTTGGAGTCTGTCCTGAAACTCACTCTCTAGGCCAGGCTGGCTTCAACCTCATGGAGATCTGCCTGCCACTGTCTCCTGTGTTCTGGGATTAAAGGAATGCACCAGGAGAACCCAGCCTATATGTGTTCTTATGTATATAGTTTAGGAACGTTCCACAGTAGAATGTTTTGATATGTTTTTCCCTTCCAAAATTCATTAGTGCTTTTTTTTGCTCCTCCCAATTCTCCCCATTCTAACAAACCCTCCAATCTCTAACCTATTTAACATACCTTGTTCTATTATCCATATTTCTCTGTACACTAAATTCAAACTATTCACTTTTAAAATTCTTCCCACTGTGGCCACTTTGAATTTTCCTTACTTCTTTGAATATTGCAAATGAAACACTTATGTCTAAGAAATTGAAAGGTAACATCCAAATATAAGAGAAAACATAATGTTTTTCTTTCTAGGCCTGAGTAACTCACTCAGAATGGTCTCTAGCTACATTGATTTAACTCTGAATTTTAATTTTCTTAGCAGCTGAACAATAATTAACTGTAACAATACTTTCTCATTTGGACTGCCAGCTCACAAATAATGACATGAAGACTTATCATTAATTAACAATGCTCAGGTTTAGCTTAGGCTTGTTCCTAGCTTAAATTTATACATTAAGTTAACCCATATTTTTTACTCTATGTTCAGGCACATGGTTCATTACCTGATCTCCTTACTAACCATCCTGCTTTCTGTATGTCTTACTAGTGACACTACCTTTCTTCTCTCCAGAGTTCTTTCTTTACCTGGAAGTCTTTCCTATACTCTACTGCCAAGGCATTCAACTTGTTATAATACCAATCACAGCAATACATCTTCACACAGTATACAAATATCCCATTACATATAAATATGTAAGTTTACCACATTTTTAAACACTCACCAGTTGATTGACATGAGATTTTTTTAAATTTAAAACTCATATAATATATTCTGATCCCAGTTTCCCCCCCAACAGTCTCCTTCCATATAATTCCCATTTAAATAAAAATGTATGAATTAAACTGTATCTCACTAAATGAAAATTAGACAAATTAATTATTTCATGAATTCTAATTGGTTTAATAACAGAAATCCAAATTCAGATATAGGAGTTAATGCTGAAAGATCAGAGAAGCTGAATAACCAGATATTATTAATTACCTCTACTGAATCCTCAGACCAAAGGATGTGATTCTCAGACTGAATGTTCTGAGCTCTTGTCTCCTCCCACCTTATATTCCTCTCTCCACTGAGCTATATCACTCCTGTCTCCACCTTCATAGTGGTGGGATTAAAGGCATATGAGCCCAGGAGGTAGAATCAAAAGTGTGAGTTCTGTGTCTCCTTTAGACTGACTCAATATGATGGAATTCTGGGTGTCCTTGAACTCAAAGAGATCCATCTGCCCGAGTGCTGACATTAAAGGTGTGTGTCATCACTCTGTGGCCTCTGTGGTTAACTAGTGTGGCTAGCTACACATTCTGATCTTCCTGCAAGCTTAATATGTTAAAGCACAAACAAAATATCACTACAATTAATTTTCCTTAACATTTTTTTAAAATTAAAGAGGCCTCTTGGGTGTCATGCATAAAAGAATGAACGTACAGATTTTAGCTCAATATGTTTAGAAATACATGATTTTTTTTAGTTTGTATTCAATTTTCCTTACTTTTTAGTTTACTGTAGTATGACACTGTAACTTTTCTCAAAGCTGATCTAAATTTCATATATGACTTTACTCTGTACAACACTGACATAAGATATACTTAGCTGAATAATTTTTATAAAAAAATTTTGTAACAAAAGGCTGGGATTTGGAGGGATGGCTCAGGCTACTGTTCAGGACTACCTGAATTTGATTCCCTAGACCTACATAAGCCCCTTTATGACTGCCTAGAATTTAGACTTCAGTGATCATTGTCTCTAGCTTCCATCAGCACACACAATTGCACACAGGCACATGCACAAGCCCATATACACATGACAAATCTTCATACAGACACATAAATATGTACACATATGATTTAGAAGTGGAAAAACTAAAACTTAAATTGAATAAATTTAAAAATGGTTGTAAAAATTCTTTGTTGCTAGCTATTCAATTACATATACTACAAAACAATGTACTATGATATATGGCAAAGAATATCTGCTTTATGATTCTGCAATAAGTCTAGTTAAGAAACAGATTCTACCAGCACTGGGGAGGCAGAGGCAGGTGGATCTCTGTGAGTTCAAGGCCAGCCTGGTTTACAAGAGAGTTCCAGGACAGCCTCCAAAGCTACACAGTGAAGCCCTGTCTCGAAAAACCAAAAAGAAAAAAAAAAGAAAAAGATTCATAAATGGTTGTGTAGCTCTGGAGCAGATTAATTTCTTACATGTTGTGAAGCTCAGGATTGTGTCTTTGGCCATATACAAATCACAAAGAACTTTATTATAGCCAATAAAGTTTATGAGACTCTTTATAATCATTGCCAAAATTAATGTATAACCATCTTATTATTTTCATATAGAAACATCAAAAATTTTATAAAATTTAGAATAACATTTCAAGGAAATGCACACAGAGAATTTAAAGGACAAAGGATCATGGTCTCCAATACAGCAGAAATACATGAATGAGAAAAAATGTTAGCCCAACTGTTGTTTGTTTGATTATAAATGATTGCAAAAAGTATGGATTATGATGAACTTGTAAATAACCTAATATCCTTTCTGAGTTGAAATAATCCATGGAGCCCAAAATGTTGTTAGAGTTAACACAAGTATCTGACCTTGGTGAAGACATAATCTTGCAGCTGGACAGGTCAATCACCTTGGTATTGGGCAATTCTTCAGGAAGACAGGACCAACCTATAAAGGCAGAGATACCTTTATCCATGCTAAATAGATGAGGGAATACTTATCTCTTACATGAAACAATACACTTATAGTTGCCAGAGTATTTGCCCTCTGTAAGAGTTGCTTACAAAGCCATAAGCCCTAAGGTTTTAATGCATCTACTCACTTCCCATCTGAGTCAAGACATTGACTCAAATTTTTTCTATCAGATGCTCTCTAGAACCTATGTAAACTTTTGCTGATAAACTGATGTTTTTTGCTCCTTCTATAAAGACTTCTTTCCCTCATTATATCTGACGAGTACCGTGTGACTGTGCTCCAAGCTGGCTTGAGAGAAGTGGCATGGACATTCTTCATTTTTTTCATATTTCCCCCTTACGGAAGATGTTACAGTTTACAGTTTGCTGTCCTGTTTGATTGTTTTTACTCATTAAAAATTGACATCTGACTTCCCTTTTACTCAAATGTTGAATTTTTATTAATTTGAATAGAACCTAAAGTCTGTCATATCATTTGGAGCAGGTCCTAGGCCTTCTCCCATGTGTCTAGGTTAAGAGCGTATCCCTTTATGAGGAGAGGCCTCCCAAAGTTCATTTGTGTACTAGGGGTAAATACTGACCCACTACCAGAGGCCCCTAGATTGTGCAGACATCCAAACTGCCCTCCTCCTTCAGGGGGTCTGGAACAGTCCTATGCTGGTTTCCCAGCTATCATTCTGGGGTCCATGAGCAACCCCTTCTTCAGGTCATCTGTTTCTGTTGGTTTCTCCAGCCTGGTCTTGACCACATTGCTCATCACTCCTCCCTCTCTGCAACTGGATTCCAGAGTTCAGCTCAGTGTTTAGCTGGACCCAACAGATTTTTAAAGAACATTTTACCCAAATACAAAGAAAGTAAATTCTGATCTGCACCTAATAAATCTTTCTCCAAAATTGATAACATACTTAGATACAAAGAAACACTCAGCAGATATGAACCAAATATAAGTAACACCCTGTATCCCATCTGACTACTGTGGATTAAAGATGGATGTCAATAATAGGAGAAATAGCAGAAATTTTACAAATTCATTAAATCTGAACAATTATCTGCAGGATGAAAAATAGTCAAGAAAATCAAGAAAGAACTTACATTTTTCCTAAATTAGTGAATATAAAAACACAACAATCTTAAAACATTGGGAGGCATTTCTAGGAGAAAAGTTCATAGAACTAAGTGCATCCACATACAAAAAGTGAAGACATGTTGTATTAGCTACACATAAAAGCTATAGAAATATAAGAAATTATTCCATAAAAAAGTAATTAATAAGAAATAATCAAACTCAGACATTAAAATTAAATAGAAACAAAATGTGATACAGAGTTGGTTCTTTGAGGGAAAAGAAAGATTGATCATTCTTTAATCAAATTAATCAAAAGGTAGAGGGAAAAAAACCAAAAAATAGTAGAATTATGATGAAAATTGAGACACTACAACAGATAGTGAGGGAATTCAGAAGATTAAAATTTTATACCAAACTGGTAAATCTAAAAGAAATGGATGCATTTCTTGATTTACACAATCAACCAAAGTTAAACCAAGAGGGCAGAAACAATTTAAACAGACCTGTAAACCCTAGTGAAATAGAAGCAGCACCTGAAAACATTTCCAGCAGTTCCAGACGGATTCACTCAGAATACTTCCAGACCTTCAAAGAAGTGTCAGCTATACTCCACAAATTATTACCTGAAATATAAAATGAACATTTTCTAATTCATTGTACAAGGCCACTATTTCTCTGATACAAAAGTGATACCAAGACCAAACACAAAATCAAGATGTAAATGAGACTATGATAGTCTCATAGTTTGAGTGAGAATCAGCCTCACATCATCACTTACAGCTATAAATAATTTTTTATATATTGTTGTTTACTGTCAGCTTGAAACATGAGCTCTTTGCAACACCTGCTTCTCCATGATGCCAATAACAGCATATTAAAGCAAACAATACAACAGAATGAATAGATAAGCTTCAATTCATTTGAGACTCCATTTGAAATGTCACAAACTATAGACTTCACCAAATTCAATTAGAGTAACCTACTTTCCAATTCACAATGAAGAGAAGGAAATTATCCCCATATATAAGTATTAATGCATAGATCATCTAACATGTAAAGCATGAATACTTAGAGTGGCTTCATCATAATTAAAAAGGTAAAATATGGGGGAAATTTCTGACTGGGGAATTAAGTGACTGGTAAGATGTAAACACAGCTAACATGCTCGTTTGCAGAGTGCCCTATTGTTTGTAGCCCAAGTACCATGAATTAAAGGACATATACACTGTGCCTTCCTACCAATAGTGTAACAATCTAAAATTATAGATGAAGAGGCAAAGGTAAGAATGGAATCTATTCTTTTGTTGGATAAAATGAAATGTAGAAAACAGTGCAAAACTTCTTTTAAAAGTCAGAATTGAAATATAGTGTTCTAAACTTATACTATAGAGAACACGGACTGACACAGCTAAAGATTTAATGCTTAAGAATCAATTGGTTTATTTTACTATATTAAGATATATTTAAGAATCTCAACAACCAGAATATATAATTTGATAATCAAATGAAGTGATTCAAGTTATAATTAAATTTACAATCTGGTTAGAAATTGACCTTTCTATGTCAGTATCCACTTTTCAGAAACTTATTTTCCACTGTGTCTTTTCTTTTATTTATTCTTTAATTACCACTCATGTTTACATATCCACCCCCCATTCCCTTGCCCCCTCATTCTCGAATGTTCCCCACCAACCCCAAAAAAACCCTCAACCCATCCCCCAACTCCTTCCCAGGGACAGTGAGGCCCTCTACCAGGGACCTTCAAAGTCTGTCATATCATTTAGGGGAGGTCACAGGCCCTCCTTGCTGTATCTGGGCTGCAACAGTATCCCTCCACTGTGAATATGCTCCCAAAGTCCATTCTCTAAGGTTGAAGACAGGCTCCACTGTTAGAGGTCCCATAGACTGCCCTGGCCTCCTATCTGGCATCCACATTCAGAGGTCTTGGTTTGGTCCAATGCTGTTCCCAAAGCTTTGTGATTAGTGTCTCTATGCTCTCACTAGGTCAGTTCCACTGTTTCTGTAGGTATCTCCAGCCCAATTATGACTCCTTTGCTCATACCTCCTCCCTCTCCACAGCTGAATTCCAATAGTATGGTTCAGTACTTAGTTGTAAGTGCCTGTTTCTGCTTCAAACAGCTACTGGTGAAGGGTGTAGAAATGGTAACCAAGGTAGACACCAATCTCAATATAGGGGAAGGGCATCAATGACATTTTCTCTACCACTGCTTGGATTCTTAGTTGGTGTCATCCCTGTGGATCCCCTAACATTTCGATAGGAGATCCATTGTGTCTTAAACAATGGTCTTTACTAAGTTTTATTTGTGTTTATGATTGTGCTGGTGTTTGGTACTTGTACTTGTATGTTCAAATTACAATGAATACTTGAAACATAAAATCAATATTCCTGTCTAAATTTTATTTCCTTTTGTTTTAGTAAAAACTAATTTTATGATTAGTTTATTGGAATTTTGTGTTAATTTTGAGAAAATTGCATTATCAAACAGTCTTTAAAAGCAAAAGGACTTTTCCCTGAGGAGTAAGTTGTGCCTCAAGACAGAAATAGTATTAGCTGCCCCAAATTGTTTCCTAACTATGGATTTTAAAATTTTCATCTCTTCTAATCTCTTCAACCAATTTTCTAAAGTAACTTCCTCTCAGGACCAACACTTACAACCTCTTCTTACTTTTACTATTACTATGGTTTTCAAATGTGGCCTAAAGTAATCTCCAAGTGCATCTAAATAGGAGATGCAAAGTATTTAAACATTTTGTAGGATTTGTTGCAATCCATAAAGAATGAAATCAGAGACAATTTTGTAATAGTGGTTACTAACAACATAGCTTGATGTATGAAAGAATAAAAATTTGTTCAGGTTGAAGTTACTGAGAGAAAACCATCAAAAATGTCTGTGGAATCACGGTTATACCTGGACTATTTAGAAAAGCTTCCAAAATAAGTGTGCTTGCTTAAAACAGAGATAAATGTAGCCTAGCATAAATAAAGTTGAAATGCTGAAACTGCCTTTTTATTTTTTAGAAAAACGCAGGAGGAAACTTAAAAGCATGTTTCAAGCTATTATGTTAGAATAGATCATCCAATAGAAAAATACACTGGACAAAGTTTGAGGAAAGCCACAGAATCTTTTTAAAACTTTTATCTTCTCTGTAGGTGGGTTATTATAGTAGAAAATGCTGCCACTGCAATTGGAACCCTAATGTAAAGCACTTATCTTCAAGTGGAACAACAAACATGTGACATTGTGGGGAGGGAGAGAGGTGCCCTTAATGTCTGAAAAAGAGGAGAGAGCTGACCATCCCTCTTACTAGCTACAACACTCACAAAATTTGCCCAACCCCTCACCTAGGCAGCACAGCAGAGTGGTAGGAAGAGAGAGTGACCCATTTCTGATGTCATGAACAAAGGAAAGTTGTCCCATTACTCATCTGACTTGGTAGGATTGTCAGAGTAGAGATGCCCTTCCTCCCTTATATCTTCCCATCAACTCCTAAGACAGTTGGAGGAGCTGGCCCTACCCCTCACCAGTTGCAACACTGAGAAGAGTGGCCCCTGTACCTTGCCTGAACAACCCAAACTACCTGGCTGTAATGGTATGGGTGTGGGAGAGCCTAGTCTGAGGTCACAAGCTCCAAAATTGTAAGAAATGCATTTCTTTTATTAATATGTTACCCAGCCTTTTATATTTTATTCAAGTTCAATAATTGTTAAAAATATTGCTTCAATTAACTGTAAAGTATCATCTTATTCAGGATATTTTGAAGGAAAGAGAGGTAATGTGTTGATTTATTAAGAACTATAATGTAATGGGCATTTTTGTATTTTTAATCTTTCTCCTAACATGTGACATTTTACAGGAGATACTGAATTGTGGAAAATAATAATTATTTTCAGTGATGCCTCTACATCAACTCTAAACTGATCCTAGTTATAAGAAAATCAAAATATTGCTATATGTGGATAGATGATAGTTGTGATTTATCCACAAAATTTTTAAATAAATTTTATTTAAATTAAAACAAGCTTATTTTACATACTAATCCCAGTTCCCTCTCCCTCCTTTCCTCCCATTCCCCCCACCAACCCCAATCTCACCCCACAACCACTCCCATGTCTGGTGAGTCCTCCCATGAAGGATCATCAAAGTCTGACACATCTTTGGGTTAGAGCCTAGACCCTCCCATGTATCTAGACTGAGAGAGTATCCTTCCATAGGAAATAGGCTGCCAAAGCCCATTTTTGCACTAGGGATAAATACTGGTTCCACTGCCAGAGTCCCCATTGGCTGCCCAGGCCTCCCAACTGACACCCATGTTAAGGAGGGCTGGTTCAGTCCTATGCTGATGTTCAGCTGTTTCTGTGGGATTCACTAGCATTATATTTGTACTTTACCCCAAAATTTAGTTCAGAGTACGTATAGCAGTTGTACAAACTTATACAGTGTATCTTTCTTGGAATGTTTAATCAGAATAGACCTAAATAGTATCTTTACATTGCTTTACATTGTATTCCTGACCTGTAGAGTAAAGGTTTAAATGCTAGAAAAAAATCAAGTAGAAGCCAAAGTAACTTTCTCTATTTAGGAAAGCAGAGGACACATATCAGCACTCTGTCCCTGAATTCAAATTAAAGACTAAACCTATCATAAGGGCTTGATAATTTCAGGGATGGTGATTCAAACCACATATCCATTCAACTCACCTATTTGTCCTGGGCAGAAAGGGAATGAATGGATCTTGGAGACTGACAGTAGTTTATAATAAACAAAACCAGATGGTAACTTCAACTACAGCTGCTGTACCAGATGTGGTTTAATTGCTTGAGCAAATTAACATATCATTTTTATTAGTATGTGACTTTTGATGTGACAAATGATTTTTGTCCCTCAGTATTTACTCACCAAGCCCAACAGGAGTAGCATATTTAGAACTGTCAAAGCAACATTTATTATCATACACTAACAATACATGAATTCTCAAATTTGATCATTATTTAATTTGCAGGATTCTTGATACACATTTTCTCAGATAAGACAGAAATATGAGCCATTACATAACTGACATTATGCTAACTGGACTCTTCGGACAGAAATTAGGAAGTCCTCTATATTTAACACTAAAAATGTGAGTTTCAGAGAGAAAAATTATTTCAAAATATACCTCCTAGAACTAAATAATGTTTGTGCACATTTTTTCTTGATTATGTGTGTATGGGTTTATATCTGGGGAGCTTACCCTCATTAACCATTGTAATCAAAGCTATATACTGAGCAACCTAGAATTGTGATACTTTGGAATAACATTCAGGCAAGAGTTCTCATAAGAAGGTCAGATTGCCTCTATTAGGCCAGCTAGGAAAATAAACACTATAATTATATGTATGGGTTTGTTGTATTACCTTATCCACATGGAGTAGGGTAGTCCAACTGTGGCTGTCTGAATGGTGGAGAGTTCGATAATCTGAAATTTGCTCAATATAAGGAGCTGAATGTCTCAACAGGCCACTGGAGAAGAAAAGTCATCAACATAATTACTCAGCAATGGGCCATGAATGATAAAGTACTGACTGAGATACCAGAAAAATTATACCCACTGGTGCAAGAGTGAAAAAAGGTCGTGGGTATATTCGGGTACATTCTGATCAGATTTGAGTACTGCTTCCAAGGAGGGACTTTATACCTGGTACTGTAAATCTGGACCAAAGCACATGAGTTTTTTGGTTGTAGACAACTGGGGGAACTTACTGGGTTTTTTTGCTAAATAAGCATGCTTTCAAACTACTTCTAAATATTTAGTTTAATACCTGTAGATTAGTGTTGTTCCCATCTTGTTCCAGAGACTCATTTTAGAGTACAGATTATAAAAGCTGAATGACAATAGATGAATATTGTTGTTAGATGGATCAGGAGTTTAGAAGCACATACTGCTCTTGCAGAAGACTCATGTTCAACTCCTGTCACTCCTGTAAGTCCAGCTCTGGAAAATACCACACTTTCTCATGACCAACTTAGACACATGCACTCATTGGCACATTTCCATAATAACACTTAGAAACACACGTACAAATAATTTAATATAATAAAAATTAATCATGAAAATTTAAGAAATAATTGATTAATCTGTGCTCAGCCCATATATATCCTGTACTCCCAATATTTGAGAAACATCATAAAATAAGGGGCAAAAAGAATGTAAGAGCTGGGGAATGAAGGAAGTATGCTTTTAATAGTCTTTTCAGGATACGACATTCTCATTGCTTTCATGAACCATACAGAAACTATGGGAACCTAAACAGAACCTGTACAATATCAAGCAAAAAAGATCAATCGGCATTCCAAGACACAGCATGAATTGGATGCAGTGAGCTACCAAAAACAAAACCAATGAAAAACAAAAATCAAAAGGAGAGGTAATGAAGTATGGATATAGACTTATTTTGGGTGGTCTAAGGTGAGTGGATGGTGAATTTAGCGGTGGATTTCACTAAGATATATTGTATAGATTTATGGAAATGTCAAAAATGATACTCTAAAATTAAAAAGAAATAAATGAGGATGTAATTTTATTCACGTGAGGATGTCATTTTTGTGTGGATTGCAAAAATAATGAGGAAGCATGAAGAAAGAAGGGAGAATTTCTGGGTTTTTCCATGTTATCATAGATTCTTTTTTTCTTTTACATAGGCAATTGAAACAAAATTAAACTTATCTTAGTGGGTCTTCCTTCCCCCACTTCTCTAATTTTCCTCTCTTGTTACAATCTCTAGCTGAATATTTCAGACTAACTATGTTCACTGACCCACTACCTGAAACACACCAGAGAGTTCAGATAGCATTAGTTTTTCAGAAAATTAGGTATAGAAATATGTCCCCTGGGGAAAAAAAAACTAGTTTTACCAATGTTTTTCTTTAAGAAAATCATGTAGGTTATGAGACTATTTCCTCTTCTATCACTAGATACAGGCTCATACATTTCTTAGAATAAATTTATTTGAAAGCTGGTAACACCTTATCCTTGTGCCTACTTCATGTTGTAATAGATTACCCAAATGTGTCACAAGACCAAGTAGCTCAAACTTCCTATACTTTAATTGTAAAGATAACTATGCCAGATACAGTGATAGCCAAAACAACCCTGCACAATGAAATAACTTCTGGAGGCATCACCATCCTTGATTTCAAGCTCTATTATACAGCTATAATCCTGAAAACAGCTTGGTATTGGCACAAAATAGACAGGTAGATCAATGGAATCCAGTTGAAAACCCTGATATTAAACTTCACAGCCAAGAACACCTGATTTTTGACAAAGAAGCTAAAGCTACACAATGGAATAAAGAAAGCATCTTCAACAAATGGTGCTGGCATAACTGGATGATGGCATGTAGATGACTGCAGATAGATCCATGTCTATCACCATGCACAAAACTTAAGTTCAAATGGATCAAAGACCTCAACATAAATCCAGCCACATTAAACATATTAGAAGAGAAAGTAGGAAACACCCTTGAAAAATTGGTACAGGAGACAGATTTCTGAACAACACCAGTAGCACACACAGTGACATCAACAATTAATAAATGGGACTTCCTGAAACTGAGAAGCTTCTGTAAGGCAAACGACACAGTCAACAAGACAAAACAACAATGCACGGATTGGGAAAAGATATTCACCAATCCCACATCTGACAGATGGCTGATCTCCAAAATTTACAAAGAACTCAAGAAGCTAGTCTCCAATACATCAAATATTCCAGTTAAAAACTGGGGTACAGAACTAAATAGACAATTCTCAATAGAGGCCTCTAAAATGGCTGAAAGGCACATAAGGAAGTGTTCAACATGCTTAGCAATCAGGGAAATACAAATCAAAACAATTCAGAGACACCATCCTACAACTGTCAGAATGGCTAAAATCAAAAACACACATGACAGTTTAAGATGCAGAGGGTGTGGAGAAATGGGAACACTCCTCCACTGCTGGTGGGAGTGCCTATTAGTACAGCCGCTTTGGAAATCAGTATGGCAATTCCTCAGGAAAATGGGAATCAGTCTACCACAAGATACAGCATTTCCATTCTTAGGCATATACCCAAAAGAAGAACAGTCATACAACAAGGATATCTGTTCAACAATGTTCATCACAGCATCATTGTAATAGCCAGAAAGTGGAGACAACCTAGATGCCCCTCAACTAAGAATGTATAGAGAAAATGTGGTTCATTTACACAATGGAGTACTACTCAGCGGGGAAGAAAGCAATGAAATCTTGAAATTCACACTTAAATGAATGCAACTTGAAGAAATCACTCTGAGCAAGGTAACCCAGTCACAAATAGAAAGTCATTGTTTGTACTCACTCATATGTGGATTTTAGACATAAAGGATTGCCAGCCAGCAGTCCATGGTGCCAGATACTCTATTAAACAAGGAGTACCCTAAGAGAGACATACATGGTCCCCTGGAGACAAGGAAAGGGAAAAGGTCTTCTGAGCAAATTGGGAGCATGGGGGGAGGGGAGAGGGAACTAGGAGAATGATAAGGAGAGAAGAAGAGAAGTGAGGAAGACATGATGGGGCAGAGAGATTGAATTGGGAGAAGAACATAAGAGAGAAAGATAAGAGATAATATAATAGAGAGAGACATTATAGGTTTAAAGAGAAATCAGGCACTAGGGAAATGTCCGGAGATCAACAAAGATGACAGCAACTAACAATCTAAGCAACAGAGGAGAGGCTACTCTAAATTTCCTCTCCTGATAATGAGATTGATGTATACTTCCTATACCATAATGTAGCCTTCATCCAGCAGCTGGTAGAAGTAGAAGCAGACACCCACAGCTAAATCTTGAACTGAACTGAAATCCAGTTGCAGAGGAGGACTGATGAGCAAAGCAGTCCATACCAGGCTGGCGAAACCCACAGAAACAGCTGACCTGAACAAGTGAGAGCTCTCTGTCCCCAGACTAATAGCTGGGAAACCAGCATGGGACTGATCCAGACCCCCTGAATGTGGGTGTCAGTGAGGAGACGTTGGAAATCTATGGGGCCTCTTGTGGTGGATCAGTCCTTTTTCCCTAGCATAGGAATGGACTTTGGTAGCTCGTCCCACATGGAGGGATACTACCTGAGCCTAGACACAAGGGGGTCGGCCTAGGCCCTATCCCAAAGAATATGACAGACTTTGAAGACCCTCTATAGAAGGCCTTACCCCCTGGGGAGCAGAAAGTGTATGGAACAGGTAGGGTGTTAGTTGGGGGGGGTAGGTGAGGAGAGGAGGGAGAGGAACCTGGGATTGACTTTTAAAATAATTTTCTTTCTAACAAAAAGAACACAACAATATAGCATTTCACATTGATTATTGAGATATGAAAATATGCAAAGCACAAATTTTTAGTAGTAGTAAAATTCATTTCATTTCAAATACTTAAGGCTGAAATTTTTACTTTTCACTGATATTGGTTAGAATGTTAAGAAAATAAGCATATATTCCTTCAGGTGAATTGTTATTGTAACTATTGATCAGATACAATTGTCTCTGATGAAATGATGAGTATTTTATCAACTTGTGATTATTCTTGTTTAGAAATCAGTTACAATGTTTTTACTAATTCATGTTTAATATCACCTTATTAATTATAATACACCATATACCCTAACCACATATACAATTTGTCTTCATATCTCCAATGTTGAAAATTTTAGAAGGCAACATATCATATAGGAAATAATTAATTTATGGGAAACATCAGAAAATATCAATGTATAATTTTTTAAAGTAAAAATTCAGCTCTCCTAGCAAGGTTTATAGCACTGCTATGAATAATGTGCCAAAATTACTAATTTATCAATGTACTTCTCTGGTAGGACTTGTTTTTCCTTGAAGTTCTACTCATCAGATTTATAAAAAGTGTATTATGCACATATATTTATTTTAGTTTTAAAAATGATTCAATACTCACCGTAAACAAAGCAACAGATACCCATTTATAGCACAACAATCGCTTCAGGCAACCTTGTTGATTCTGTTTGCTTCTCATCTATGTGCCCCCAAGCTCCTGGACATAAAGGAAGTCACACTGAATTACAAAGTCTTTTTGCTTTCTGTTGCATTCTCAATAATGTCAGTATATTCCTTAGTTCTAGTAACAATGTTGGACAGTTTGATACTTATAACATTCAGTTGATACAGTTTTTCAATTTGGTGGAATATCTTCGATTTAGTATTTGATAAAATATACATATAACTTGAGAAAAACTTACATTAATTTATAAACAAAAACTCTACTGATGATTGACAATGAAAACAAGGGTAGATGTTAGTAAAAATGTAATCTGACCCCATGAATAAAAATAAGGTTACATAATAAGTAAATCTAAATCTTAAAAACATAATAATTTTATCTATTGATTTGGATACAGAAACACTGAGTCTTCAATGGATGACTAAACAAACACTCTTACTTCTTAAGGCAGGAGTTTTATCATCCAGAGTTAAATATCATGAAAATATGAAAAGCAGGATTAGGTTTTTCAAATGCTCAATGTGATTATAATAACTTTGCCTTTAAATAGAATGATGTTTCTTAAGTTTCATCCTCATGGCTGTGAAATGTTTATCATATATTATCTTGTCTAGATAAGTAAATATTCATAAGAAAAATTAGGAAGTGACTATTTTTCTTTTGCCAAATGACTTGCTATTATATTTGTCCAAAAAGGTTTGAATTTCAAGATCAGAGAAATAGAGTGCTGGGAGCATGCAGCAGTTTTTCTCTGACTCCTTTATGTGTGTTGGCATAATTCCTCAGGTTTATGCATGATTCCCCTATACCATATAATATTTTGGATATAAAACCTACCCACAAAATTTCTGTATTTCCTGCATCTTTATTGTCAGTCTTTTTAGCATTGGTTTTGTCATACTAATGAAAACTCAGAGGATGAGGAGATATTAGACATTTGGTAACAGTCAAGAATAGGTTCCATGTTCAGTTGTTAGTGCCAACAAATTTACTTTTATATTCCAATTTTTCTGGATAGCACAATTAGAATTAAACAAGTTGAAAAGAAAAAACAACTTACTCATACTTTTCTATTAAAGGCTTAAGTTTTAATATACTTTTAAATAATCCAAGATAATTCAACATTTTTTATGAAAATTAGACACTTTCACATCACGCAAATTGAAGTAGTTTGATATTGTATGTAGTTTTGGTATAAGAGTAAATTGAAGTAATATATTTTCTATCAAAAATCATCTTTTACTTATTTCTGATGATAGGAAAACTATTAGATTAATTTGGTAAATTTACTCCTTGATGAATCACTAGCAGTTCTGTGGAAGAAATCTGTTAACTAAAATGATAGGTTAGTGTAAGATAATTAATTAATTTTGTATCTCTCCAGCAAATCATTTAACTCAGAAGAAAGAAATATAAATAACAGTGTTATATTCTGCCTACTAAGCATTTGCAACTCTATAAAAATTTTCTTCTTTTCTGTTTGAATAATCCACAATTTCAGAATATCATGAAGGCACAGATATAAAAAGGGAAATTTCATGTATTATGATTTGCTTTGTAAAGTAAATTTCTCCCATCTCACTCCTCTCTTCAACTTTTATAAAGAGAGATAACACCATACTCAATATAGGGTAGTGTGCTTCCAGATGAGTACCCAAATTTCAATTGAAAGAAGAATTTTGGACTCTAAACTGCTGTTGAGATTATTATACATTGGGAAGTTTCTAAAAAGCCAAACAGCAGCTAGATATTATTTTATCCTCCTTTGTGTAAAATTCATGACCAGGAAAAGGTGTCCCCATCTGTTTACATTCTGTGTCTCTCTCCTAACACTGTGCCTAGGCAGATTCTAAGTGCTTTTTGCTGCCCTTCAGGGCAACACATGGTGCTCTCTGGGCACAGGCCTACTCTAGCACTCTTTATAAATGATGTTTAATTTGTGGAGTGTCCATAAATTAATACATTTTTATCATTTGTTTTGCATACACAACACCATCTGCTTCCTAGATTCCCAAATGTCTGCTTGATGTGCTTTGCCTCCCATTCCAAAAAAGTACCAGTTGTGTTGCCAGGTCTCTGGAGTCCTCACAGTAACACACTATTTTTACCAGTAATCTCATAATGAGATACATCACACACATTCCTAACAACTGGGACTGTTGCCTGCCATTCCAAATTGATGTATGATGCCAATGACAGTTAAGCACCTGATATTTACAGATTCTCTTATAACTACAACCCATTCCCAGGGGTCTAGATGACAAAAGAGAAAAATAACCTGGCCAAGGTGCTACAACCTTTTCTTACTTGAACATTTCTTGTGAAAGAGTTCCTCTGCAAATACTTTCTTTTTCCAGTGGGTAATCTCAACTTACCTGATGTGACACAACCACCAAACATTGTCTACCTTGTAAAACTTGGACTATTCATGGTTAGCAGTACACAGAAGGAGGGGTCTAACATGAAGTGGAGCTAGCTCTTTTGAATATTTTGGCCTTATAATTTTCATACTTGTGTCAAAACAATGAATGGTAATAAAAAAGGGGTGCAAAGGGGACCATAGGAACCTATTATTAAAAAAGCAATACTTGTTCATTCAAAAATTTCAAATTATCAGAATGTACAGTCCTGTTATATTCCAAGTTGTGTCTTGATAGCATCTTTCTCTCCTTTGTTATCAATGAGCTTTCTTTACTAAAATTTAGATAGGCATCTTCCAATTTTCTTTTATATTAAACTCCAACTTTGGTCTTGGTCCTGCATTACCACAACTTTTAGAAAAGTAATACATGATACTTCTAGGAAAATCTGTCACAAGACAGATGTGGAATTTTAGCAAAATGGCTTTCTCTGGGTGTGGATACATCAGAGAGTGAATGCAAATCAAAGAAAAAGCTGTCTTCTTAAAAGACATCTAAGGCCGGGCATGGGTGTTGCACGCCTGTAATCCCAGCACTTGGGAGGCAAAGGCAGGCAGATCTCTGTGAGTTCGAGGCCAGCCTGATCTCCAGAGTGAGTGCCAGGATAGGCTCCAAAGCTACACAGAGAAACCCTGTCTCGAAAAAACCAAACCAAACAAACAAACAAAAGACATCTAAATAGTATCCCTCCTTGACAACCAAATTCATAATTATAAATTCACAACTGCATTGTGATAGATGTGTCTATATTTTAACTTAAGTTAAATCTCCCTTATTGTAAAAGTCTTGTCCCCATCACAGTAGACCAGAATGAAATATTTCTCACTCCTCCAACATAGGTCTGAATAACTCATATTTGTAATATTTTAAAATGAAAGGGAAACTGGAATTTGCTTATTGAGGTTTATGGTTTTTGCATAGTTTTATCGCACACAAAATTGACATACTAGGGAAACAAGGCTTCAAAACTATAAATTTTCAGTAACAAAGTTTACATACTATTCAACTCTGCCACATTCTATTCTCCTTTTTGCAGAAATCTGAAGAATGTGATCCATAGTTGCAATGTCCTTGTGGGAATTTTTTTTTTACATTTAACAAAAATCTGTTTTAAATAATCCCAGTGTGTGAATTATAGCAGTACTCTACTGGTGAACTCTAATCAATTTAAAAAATGTTTCTAGACAGTTTAAATTACTACCTTATTTTAAATTCATGATTTAGCAAAGCCAGGAATATAGCCATTGACTGTCTCTAAAAAGAAATTGTGAAATGAAGACTAATGGTGTTGATTGCAAATAATTATGACAGGATCAATTTATGGATATTATCTATTAATAAATGTTTTGGAAGAGATGCATGTTCCCAAAATGTACATTTCTACTTTTACAATCATTAAGATTTTGAATAATAAAAGTTCATAAATTGCACCAGTAGAATACCATTTTTGTAGCTTACTTATGAAGATATTGAACAAATAACAAGGTAAAACATCAAAATCCTAGTAGCAAAGTAAAATATTGGCTAAAATTCAATAATGTTTAAATTTTATCAAATATAGATGTATCTGTCTCAATTTAATTGGTATTGGTAAAATAAGCCAACCTTCTGCATATATATTGAACAAGCACATTTTTAACATTTATGGAAAATTAATTACAAGATTGAACAATCAACACCGTGGTTCATCAATCGAACCAGTCACCACTTGTAATATTATGATTTTTTTCAGATATAAACTCACTAATAATAAGTATCCCGAAAACACTAAATCTATTCACAATATCAAGGAAATGGAATCCAATTAGGTGTCCATCTGCTGTGTAGAAATTTCCTCTGAATTGAAACAACCCCTCCTTCAGGGAGAATGGAGGTGAGCAAAATCAGGCACTACATACTACCTCAAAAGTCTAGAGGAGTTGAAATTTACAAGCTTTTTAGGACTGATTCTCCAAGGTTATACAAGCTGTACACAATTGCTGAGGATAAGGGAGTTACCCTAGCTATCTAGATATTTTTGAGCAGTTCAGAGAGTTACAAGGATGTAGATTTCATAGATTGCCATCCATACTGAGATGGGATTTTCAGTGATGTTGCTACTTGAGAGACATTCTTGATCCTGTATGTAACCTTTCATCCATACTCATGTAACTAACCTTAATAAACTGTTTCAGCAAGCCGGATTTTACTAAAAATGTTACTTTGATATTCAGTTGAATTTCTGGAGTGAATAGACTTTTGGTTATCTCTCCCCAGTAGAAATCACACAGCATACGTGTGTGTGTGTGTGTGTGTGTGTGTGTGTGTGTGTGAGAGAGAGAGAGAGAGAGAGAGAGAGAGAGAGAGAGAGAGAGAGAGAGAGAGAGAGACAGAGACAGAGACAGAGACAGAGACAGAGACAAAACATAAGGAAAAATTAATTGAATTGGATAGGAATGATTGCATGATGCTTTAATGAACTTTGAAATATGCAACTGAGGCTGATCCTATGTGAGGGTGGAACATTTGCAGGGGCAATCTGTATATAACAATCTTTACCCATGTGTTGTGGAATATTGCCACTCCTGGTTGTAGTGGTGGCTGAAAGTTTCCTGAGAGTGGTAGTAGTTCCTATAAGCAAAGGATAACCAGGCCACAATCTACAATGTCAGAGAAGCTAGGTAAAAAGTGAAACCTAAGAGGGACACACATGGAGATGCACAGGAATAGAAAATAGTTAAGATATTCTCGGCAAACTGTGGGGTAGAAGGGATGGATTGGGGATGAGAGCATGAGGAATCAAGGAG